>NC_139018.1:92995298-93595298 GCF_964374135.1 Grampus griseus
CAGCCAGAGAAATCTTTTGGTCACACCATGTAATTCTCCTGCTTACAACCAGCTTCACATTACATTTAGTATAAAATTGGAATCTCCCACCATGATCTCTAAGAATTGGCTCTTGCCAACCCCTCAGAACTCCCCTTTATCACAATACCCTAGCCACAGTAGACATTTTACTGTTGAGTTCATTGCCACTTTGGGGCCTTTATACTTATTGTTTTTACCCAAGATCTTGGCATGGCTAGCTCCCTCTCAGCTCAAAGCTTATCTTCTTAAGGGACCTTCTTTGGTCACCTTATTTATTTATTTATTTGTTTGTTTGTTTTCAGATTTGAAGGATCACTTTTATTTTTTTAATTGAATGAAAGATCCTTTAAATTCTATAGTGCTTTACAATTTTCAAAAGTTCCACCCACATGATTTCATATAATCCCATAATAACCCCTTTTTTTAATCCCCTGTCCCTTTATTGCCCCCCTTTCCCTCTCCCCACTGGTAACCACTAGTTTTTTCTTTATATCTGTTAGTCCACTTCTTTTTTGTTTTATTCACTAGTTTGTTGCATTTTTTAGATTCCACATATAAGTGATATCATACAGTATTTTTATTTCTCCTTCTGACCTAATTCACTTACTATAATGCCCTCCAAGCCCAACCATGTTGCTGCAATGGCAAAATTTCATTCTTTTTTTATGTCTGAGTATTCCATCATATATATATCTCCCACATCTTCTTTATCCATTCATCTGTTGATGGACATTTAGGTTGCTTCCATATCTTGGTAATTGTAAATAACACTGCTATGAACATTGGGGTGCCTGTATCTTTTCAAACAAGTGTTTTTGGTTTTTTTGGACATATACCCAGGAGTGGAATTGCTGGGTCACACGGTAGTTCTATTTTTAGTTTTTTGAGCAATCCCCATACTGTTTTCCACAGTGGCTGCACCAATATATTCCCAACAGTGTAGGGTTCCCTTTTCTCCACATCTTTGCCAACATTTGTTATTTGTGTTCGTTGTGATAATAGCCATTCTGACAAGTGTGAGGTGATATCTTTTTTTTTTTTTTTTTTTTTGCGGCACACAGGCCTCTCACCGTTGTGGCCTCTCCCGTTGCGGAGCACAAACTCCGGACGTGCAGGCTCCGGACACGCAGGCTCAGCGGCCATGGCTCAGCGGCCTAGCCGCTCCGCGGCATGTGGAATCTTCCCAGACCGGGGCACGAACCCGTGTCCCCTGCATCGGCAGGCGGACTCTCAACCACTGCGCCACCAGGGAAGCCCGTGAAGTGATATCTTGTTGTGGTTCTGATTTGCATTTCTCTGATGATTAGCGATATTGAGCATCTTTTCACGTGCCTGTTTGGCCACCCTATTTAAAATCATCTCCCCAGGGCTTCCCTGCTGGCGCAGTGGTTGAGAGTCCGCCTGTCGATGCATGGGACACGAGTTCGTGCCCCGGTCTGGGAAGATCCCACATGCCGCAGAGCAGCTGGGCCCGTGAGCCATGGACTGGCTTAGTCCTGCTTAGAGGAACTATACTCAACATGCACACTATGCTAGCAAAGACCCTGAAGTACTATCTCTGTACACCATGTAGGGATGTCATTGTTTCCCACTGGAAAAATTTACTAGAAGACAAAATTTTAAATATATTCTGAAACAGAGCACGAAAAATACTATAGACCAACAAAAGGCAATGAATATAAATAGACAAGTCACTAAAACGAGAAATAATACCATTGATAAATACTTGAAAAAATAATCACCTTCACTAGAAAACAATGAATCTTTAAAACAACAAGATACCTATTATGCAAGACAACTTATGCAGTTGGCCTAGATTTTCTAAAAGATAATACTCAAAGTTGTAATGGTGCTGTGGTAAAACCACTTGTTTGTTCAAATGGGTGGATAAATGGGCACAAACTTCCTAGAAAGCAATTTAACAGTATGTATTAAGAATCTTTAAAAGAGGCAAAGTTTAGATTCCCTAGAAATATACCCTAAAGAAACAAAGATATATATGAAACTTACATTCAAAAATGTTTCTCTGAGAATCATTTATTAAAACAAAATATTAGAAACAAGCTAATTTCCCAATAATAAGGGAATGATCAATTAGAGCACATCTATTATTTAGCTATTAAAAATGTTTTCAAAAAATTTTTAATGACATAAATGAGTTATATCAAAAGAAAAAAGTAAAATAGAAAGCTATATATATGCATATTTGCAAAAAACAAAAAAATACAACACAAGGGATAATACTTTTCTCCAAAAAGTAGAAATTTTGATTTTTCTGTGTTTTCACATTTTTTATTCATTAATTTTAGTTAAAGATTCACCTCTTCCAGGAAGCCTCTTCTGACCCCTAGACTGGGCTAAGTACCCCCTCTTCAGTACTTCCATATCAGCCCATGAAAACCCCCATCACTGTTCACATTATACTGAAACTACCTACTTGGTTATCTCTCTCCCCACAAAATGAGAATTCATGAAACTAGCAATGGCATTTTAATCATCTTCGGTACACTGAAGATATTCAATGTTTAGGGAACTAAGACAGACCTAAACATTCCTCTTTGGCTCAGAACAGCCATATGTCTGGTTTTAATAGTGCTGGGACAATAATTCAAGTGGCCCCAACAAGACTGCCTCTATTGTTGAGCCCTATCCAAGCCAATAGGGTTGGGTGTAAGCAGGAACTGTAACATTCTCCCTACCCCAACCTAGGACATGAACTAGAACTCCCAAAGTAATCCAGTCTACCTGGACCCTGCAGGCCTAGGTAAACCCAGCTTCTGCTGAAGGTCCTAACACATGCACTGCCTCATCTGCTACCCCATAGATCACAGCTCTGGAAGTCCCTGGAACAGCTGAAGGCTTGGGTCGAGGGTTGGAATATCAAATGGTAGTTCCATTTCTCAAATTTTAGAGGCAAGAGGGATGGTAAAGGCCTTCTAATACAATCCCTTCATTTCTCTCTGGTATTCCTCAAGTCCCAAAGTCTCTAGAATTTTCTGATCCCTGGATCCATCTAGATAATAGATAGATCTGTCTAGAGTAGACTCTGGTTTCCTTTGTTAGAAAGATGAAAACTTTCTGCCAGAAAGTTGCCCTTTGAATCACTTTGTGGAAAATACTCTACACTGTGTGCTCCACCCAGCTCCAGGATGAAGTTTTTCTGCTTCAGAGCAATGACAAGATGGCTTCTCTGCTTGTCACAACCCTTTATGCTTTCTAGCTATCAGGGGGTTTCAGGCCTTATGGTTTTATTTGTAATCTGCTAATATATATCTAAATATGTATATAACCATCTTTTCTCTGTTGAATTTCTTTCCTAATCACAAGAGCCACTGCTGGGAATTGTATTTTTGACTTGGTTAATTGGGAGATTTTAAGCCAGGGATGGTGGCCAATAATTAGGTACCATTTGAGTAGGACTTACATTACGTCGACATTATCAGTACCAGGTTGGAAACTGAACATGAACAAATCTGCAGGCCAATTCTAAGTATTTATGCTGGGATATTTTGTATTTATTTGCATAAGCTCTGCTATAATTTCTACCATTTTAGACATCTAATGTTCTAAAATGCTCTCTACTTTAAAAGGCCTATATTGAGTATTGTTTTCTTATTCTTTGTATCTCAATTCCAGTCTTCTTTCTTCTTTACTCCTAGAAGAAGAGTGAGAAAAGTGATATAGAGAAAGGACAAAATTTGGAATGAAGAGAAAAAGAACAAAAACTCTGTAGATATTCACCGATACACAATGAAATGGCATCACTGATAGTCTATATATAAGAAAGAATGACAGAATCTCTGTGCCCTGGCACCCACAAGAATTAAGGCCAAAGGCAAAAACAAAACAAAACAAAAAAAGTCTATGGAACTACTTTCTATAATGAAGTGTCAGGTGAAAAAGAGAAAGCCCAACACAGAAAATAGGACCGATGCTGAGTGTATTTCTCAAAATGGGAAGTGATGTTGTAGCATATGAGTTACCTGAGGGGGAGCAAACAAAGGAAGCCAGGTCCCTTTTTCTATTTATTCTTTTTCTTCCTCTTACTGGAAAATTAGGTTCTATTATTTTTTTAAATATTAACCTATTTCTATCATCCAAGTTTCAGAAGGAAATGTTAAGTGAAAGAAGGCAAATTTCCATTAAAATCATATACCTAATAACTTACATAGCTGTCACCCCAAAACCTATTTCTAATAAAGCAAGTGTTGGCAGAGCTAAATCCCCAAGGGGATTAAATCTGGACGGTCCGGGCCCCGCTGATAGAGGCAGTAAACAGACTATATGGCAGAGGTCAGTAATTTCCAACAGATATCTAATAACCGAGTCTAGAAAGAAGAAAACCTCAGCTCTCCCCTTTTGGCAGAAAGCTTTACTTTTTTACATTTTAAAACTCTTTACAGTTCATATGGTTTCCAGACCTGCTCTCCAGAAGCGAGGGCAGTTTCTTGCCTGGGTCTCTCAGCTCCCCACATGTGATTTTTCAGGCAGCCAGCCAGATGGACGTTTGATTTGAAAATTAAGCCTTAAATTTAGCACTGTGAAAGGGGAAAGTATGCCTGAACACAAATGCCTGGCACGGGGCAAGGTAACCAGATAAGGCAAGCTGGGTTAACGGGATTCATTAGCCCGGCGATTCAGGAAGTCCTGCTGGAGGGAAACATCTGCTGCAGACACAAGGAAGCCCATCTCCGCACCCCCATCCCAGTGTCTAGGGCTGCCCGGTTTCCCACAGTTTTGTTTTTCTGACATGCTACAACCTGGGAGCAGCTGAGAAAGAAACCTGGGAGCAGCTGCTTCAAATACTTCCATGAGCTCTGCCAATTCAGAAATGAAGCCTAGATGGAGCTAATCCTCTCTCTTTCTTTAAATGTCAGGCACAGTCTCATGCACCTTAAGGTGCAGAGGCATCAGGGAGATTCCAAGTAACAGAGAGCATTTGGATTAAAGATGGGTCTGGTATCCAATGACCCTATAGCAGACATCATCCTCCAGTGGTAAAGACAGCAGACAATGATGTTCACAGAACACGCGATACGTGGACACCTCCTCTTGTCTCATATTAGTTGCAGGGAAGAAGGAGGATAGAGGATACTAAAACGATATTCTGATCTTGCCTCAAAATGATTTGCTTAATTTAAATGCATTTGGTTCATCCGTCACATAATTACTGAGCATCAACTACATGCAGGATGCTGTGCAGTCAGGTGACGGAAATAGAGACTGTCTCAGTCTCCAGTAACTCACAATGGCATGACAGACAGGCAAGCACAGCGGGACAACCCCCCTCTCCCACATCTATCCTGGCCCCCTTCCACTGGCTCTTCCTCCACGCAGCAGGCGTGAGCTTTTCCAAAGGCAAATCCTTCCACGTATTCTCTCTGTTCTTAGGAAAAACACTCAAGCTCTCGACGTGGTCTTCAAGGCCCTGCAGGCTCTGACTCTGACCACTTTTCCAGCCTCACCTCACACTGCTTTTCTCTCAGTCTCTGTGCTTCTGCCATTCAGTCCCACATCATCGCATCCTCCTTCCCTCCACAGGGCCTTGTGCACATGCTGCTTCCTCTGTCTGTAATTCTGCTTCTCATCCCATCCCATCACCCCACACACTGTCTGATTAACTCCTAGCTGTCATAAGTTCTCAGCTTAAATTTACTACTTCCTCAAAGAACCCATTTCTAAACTTTCTCACCTCTGTCTACTGCCCCCCACACACATACACAAAAAAACCCTTTCTTTAGAATCATAGTCTTTTCCTTAGCAGCACTTGCCTTGGCATGTAATTACACACTACTTAGCGTGACTGCAGTGGTTCCCCTTTATCTGCGGTTTCACTCTCTGCAGTTTCAGTTACTTGCAGCCAACCGCAGTCAGACAACATCAAATGGAAAATTTCAGAAATAATTCGTAAGTTTTAAATTGTGCGCCGTTCTGAGTAGCATGATGAAATCTTGCGCTGTCCTGCTCCATCCCACCTGGGACGTCAACCATCTCTTTGCTCAGTGTATCCCACCCTTTAGTCACTTAAGACCTGACTAGGTTATCAGATCACTGTCAGGGCATCGCAGTGCTTGTGTTCAAGTAGTCTTACTTTACTTAATAATGGTCCCAAAGTGCAAGAGTAGTGATGCTGGCGATTCAGATATTTTCTTACTGTGCCTAATTTATAAACTTTATCATAAGTATGTATGTATAGGAAAAAACATAGCACACATAGGGTTTGGTACTATCCATGATTTCAGGTATCACCTGCGGGGGGTGGTCTTGGATAAAGGGAGACTACTGTATTTTATTACGTCTACCTTCCCCGCTAGACACTAATCTTCATGGTTGCCGAGACCATGTCTATTGGGGTTCACTGCATTTCTAGTACCTAACACAGTACCTGGCATATAATAATATAGACAAATAAATGAAAGGTAAGAAGACCTTTATGACATTATGTGCTATGATAGAGACAAGCAGAATTTGTGGGAGTGTCTGGTCAGGGCATTAACTCCAGCAACCTTGTGCTCTGAATTGTTTCCTGACACTTTCTGTTACAATTTCTCCCATTTGGAATACAATATCCTCACTGTTGGAAGATCCTACTTTTTTAAGTCCCTCTCTTCTTTCCCTAAATCATTCTGTAACTTTCTTGTATCTAACTCTCCTCTTCCACTATCATTTTTATTACTATTATTTTTATTACCATTGTATCTATCCTTACATTTCCAACCTCCCATTCTGTGTTAATTCTTTTTATCCTATAGAGCCTCTGACTTCCCTTCTTAGGCTCCTTCCTCACCATCACTACAAAGGTGAAGAGGATCAGAGTCACAGTACCTAAGGGCTGGAAGGGACCTTGAAATATCTGGCCCAATGGTACTCAAACTTCAATGTGCATAAGAATCCCATAAGGTGCTAATAGAGTCCTATCCCAGACTCAGAGATTTTGATTCAGGAGGTCTAGTAAAGGCAGTCCTCAGACCTCACTGTTAGAAGCACTAAATGGTCCAGTAATGCTCATGTTGTCCCCTCAGGGGCCACCACCGAGTAAGAGGGCAGCTGAGGACACCTGCTCTGGGGCCTCTTGTATATGTATATGTACTTGTGTATACTGGTATACTTGTATATGTTCTATATATTGGACTTCTATAAAGATTTCTTTTAAAAGTAATCTGCTGATTGGAAAAAGCTTTTAGATTACGGTATCCAACTCCCTTGTTTTACAGATGAGAAAATTGAGGTCCTTGGTCCTTAGTCACACAGCCAATTTAGTGACAAAGCAGGGACCAGACATCAGCTTCCTGACACTAGACTGGTGGGCTTTCCCCGATACCCTCACTGCTGTGCCATCCGGCAGTCCTATAATGAGCAGCATATATATGACAATGGCAGTCGTAGCGGGACCACATTTTACCAAAGTACCTAGTTGGAAATATGGGAAAGAGATGAGGGAGACAATGGATTTATGCTAGCTCATCTATTTGTATTTTTCATCCAGCATGTTCTTAGCCTCCATGTGCAATAAACCTATGTGCAATAAACCTAGGTAGTCCTCCTTTACGACCAGTACCCTTCCCTAATTCTCTTCTGCTCTCCCTATGCTCTCATCCCTCCATTCAATTAGCTCTTCAATGGATGATCTTTGCTGGGAGCCAATTCTTCCATGAGTTATTCTGACATAATGATATCTCTGCTACTAGCCTCCCCAAACTTGTGTTAGTGTCCTCCCATGTGTGTTCTCCCAGAGTACCTCATGCTGCACTTTATCATGGCACCTACTGCTGTAAAATAATCGTCTGTTTATTGGTCCACCTCTTCCCCGGGACTCCAGGCTCCTTTAGGGAAGGAACATGGGTCTTAATAATCCCTGTATCCATAGTACCTAGCATAGTGGCTGGTACGGAGAAGAGTTACATAAATGTAGGTCTAATGATAGATGGGTGAGTAGTAAATATGAGTCCCTGCCACCACTCTCAAGTCCCCTGTAAAATGCCTACTTCATGTCTCTGATGAAGCCCTGGCATGTGTAGACTGACACACAGAGCAAATTAGATTATCTGAATGAAATACATCTCCTATTGCCAACACAGCCCGTTCGATTTTGCTGATGTTCGTGGGTTATCCTCCATGAAGCCCTTTTAATCTCAATTTCATTTCTCAATGCTTCATTTTTCTGCTTTACCCCTGGAACTCCCCCATACTAGGCTTAACACTGGATATTAGTCAAATTTAAAACCAATAGATGCTTATTTTGAATTAATGCTCATTTTTCTGAAGCTTAGAGAAAGTATACTTTATTGCACATATATTCTCCATTAAAAAATAGTATCAACTTTCTTCACATCTTCAAAATCTATTCTTTCTCCATCATTAGAGTCCATTCCTTCTGCAATGTTCAGCATCACAATCCCAGTTACACTCTCCCTTTCTTCCTTGTGGAAGTTACCTCTAGTAACTAGTCCACAATGGCACTGCCAGAGCGTTCTTCCCATGTGTTGCTGACAATATCACTCTTACAGCCTCCAAGTTTCCCAGATGCTTCTGAGTCTTTAGATCTAATTTAGAGATCATTATTCTTACTTTCTATTCACACTGCACTCTTTCTTTTTTCTTCCATTATTACACCTCTATTCCTTGTCAAAATTCAAGAGAGAATTTTTTAAGTTCCTGACATGGAATAAGGAACTAGATCTTAGTTTTTGATAATACTGCTCAAGTTTAAAGGTGGTTTAATGTTCCCCTGAATCACAGCTTCAAGGCACCATTTCCACCCAGGCTCCAAAATCCTACTAAGGTTTTCTACCACCTGGCTTTGGTTTATCAACAGAGCCTGCATACCGACAAGAATTTTTGAAAGCTGCACATTCCTAATGAGATGAGTCATTTTGCTCACTCATCTTACCTGTGAGTAAAAACAATGAAATGTGAGAGTATCCTGCAATTCTAGAGATAAACCTATTACATACAATATAGGTATGATTGCATTCTATTGGGGGCAGAAATTACCTTTTATTTAACTCTGCACCCCCAGCACATGGCATTCTTCCTAACACATGGTAGGCACTTAATAAATGTCTACTGAGTGAAAAAATGAACAAACATAGAACCTCTGATTAAAAGCTAAAAACCAGTGAGCATTAGTTTCCTAGGTCCACTATAACAGATTACCACAAACTAGGTTTTAAAACAGTAAATCTTTATTCTCTTACAGTTCTACAGGCTGGAAGTCCAAAATCAAGTTGTGTGCTGAGTGGTGTTCTCCCTAGAGGCTCTAGAGAAGGAACTGTTCCACACCCCTCCCCCAGCTCCTGGTAGCCTCAGGCATCTTGACCTGGGGCTCTATAGCTCCAACCTCTGCATTCACATTATCTTTTTGTCTATGTACCTTCTTCCCTGCTCTTCTCTTATACACTTGTGATTGGATTACCAGGATGATCTCATCTCAAGATCCTTAACTTAATGATATAGGCAAAGACCCTTTTTCCATATAAGATCACATACACAGGCTCCAGTGGACCTATCTTTTAGGGGGCTGGGGGCACCATTCAAGCCACGACAATAGGGTATAGTATAATATCAATTATTTTTTAAATAAATACTGTGTGGAGGAGTAGAGAGTAATAAGAAGAGGAGAAAACAAAGATACAAAGATGGGAGAGAAAAGGGCGTAATAAAATGCCTTCACAAGTTCACTGTAGTTCATTCTGATCTGTATAATGGAATCAAGAGAAATTTCAGTATTTTCTTTATACTCTTAAATTTTCTTAATTTTCTACCCACAAAAGACAGATAATATACCAATCTAAAATGCATGGGTTGGTCTTGGATTGGAAGAACTAACATTGTGAAAATGACTCTACTACCCAAAGCAATCTACAGATTCAATGCAATCCCTATCAAACTACCAATGGCATTTTTCACAGAACTAGAACCAAAAATTTCACAACTTGTATGGAAACAAAAAAGACCCCGAATAGCCAAAGCAATCTTGAGAAAGAAAAATGGAGCTGGAGGAACCATGCTCCCGGATTTCAGACTATAGTACAAAGCTACAGTAATCAAGACAGTATGGTACTGGCACAAACAGAAATATAGATCAAGGGAACAGGATAGAAAGCCCAGAGATAAACCCATACACATATGGTCACCTTATCTTTGATAAAGGAAGCAAGAATATACAATGGAGAAAAGACACCCTCTTCAATAAGTGGTGCTGGGAAAACTGGACAGCTTCATGTAAAAGAATGAAATTAGATCACTCCCTAACACCATACACAAAAATAACTCAAAGTGGATTAAAGACCTAAATGTAAGGCCAGACACTATAAAACTATTAGAGGAAAACATAGGCAGAACACTCTATGACATAAATCACAGCAAGATCCTTTTTGACCCACCTCCTAGAGAAAGGGAAATAAAAACAAAAATAAACAAATGGGACCTAATGAAACTTAAAAGCTTTTGCACAGCAAAGGAAAGCATAAACAAGACAAAAAGACAACCCTCAGAATGGGAGAAAATATTTGCAAATGAAGCAACTGACAAATGATCAATCTCAAAAATATACAAGCAGCTCATGCAGCTCAATATCAAAAAAAAATCCAATCCAAAAATGGGCAGAAGACCTAAATAGGCATTTCTCCAAAGAAGATAATACAGATTGTCAACAAACACATGAAAGGATGCTCAACATCACTAATCACTAGAGAAATGCAAATCAAAACTACAATGAGTTATCACGTCATACCAGTCAGAATGGCCATCATCAAAAAATCTAGAAACAATAAATGCTGGAGAGGGTGTGGAGAAAAGGGAACCCTCTTGCACTGTTGGTGGGAATGTAAATTGATACAGCCACTATGGAGAACAGTATGGAGTGTCCTTAAAAAACTACAAATAGAACTACCATATGACCCAACAATCCCACTACTGGGCATATACCCTGAGAAAACCAAAATTCAAAAAGAGTCATGTACCACAATGTTCATTGCACATCAATTTACAATAGCTAGGACATGGGAGCAACCTAAGTGTCCATCAACAAATGAATGGGTAAAGAAGATGTGGCACATATATACAATGGAATATTACTCAGCCATAAAAAGAAAAAAATTGACTTATCTGTAGTGAGGTGGATGGACCTAGAATCTGTCATACAGAGTGAGGTAAGTCAGAAAGAGAAAAACAAATACCGTATGCTAACACATATATATGGAATCTAAAAAAAAAAAATGGTTCTGAAGAACCTAGGGGCAGGACAGGAATAAAGATGCAGACGTAGAGAATGGACTATGGAATTGAGGACACTGGGAGTGGGAAGGGTAAGCTGGGAAGAAGTGAGAGAGTGGCATGGACACATATACACTACCAAATGTAAAACAGATGGCTAGTGGGAAGCAGCTGCATATCACAGGGAGATCAGCTCGGTGCTTTGTGACCACCTAAGAGGGGTGGGATAGGGAGGGTGGGAGGGAGACACAAGAGGGAGGAGATATGGGGATATATGTATATGTATAGCTGATTCACTTTGTTATACAGCAGAAACTAACACACCTTTGTAAAGCAATTATACTCCAATAAAGATGTTAAAAATAAATAAATTAATTAATTAGATGCATGGGAGAAATGAAGCCATTGAGATTATCTCAGGAGATCTGAAGCAAAATGCCCTTGCAGTAGAAATGTGTATCCAATTCATCAGCCGTAAGTAGTTAATTGGCAAATGCTGTCAAAACATTTGTTTGGTTTGGTATAGACAACCACTGGGCTCTGACTGAAACCAAATTTACTCAGTATAATATTATGATCTCTTCCAGCTTTCAGATTTTAAGATCTTAAGAAGGTTTTACATTATTAAAGTTAATGTTCTAAAATCTTCAAGGCCTCTGTGGTTTAGGTTTAGGTTTGTTTTTTCAAAAGAAATTCTAGACCTCTCCCTATGACAACAGAGAAGAGATACATAAACCTATTTTTGAAAAAGAGAATCAAGTTTTAAATGTTACATAGAATGTGGTGTATTTTTAACTTCCATCGTTATCTCAGATAAGTGGGTCCTAGCTCCAGAAAAGCCTGCTATTTTGGTGAGCAGCTGCATGGGTTTGAGTTCACAGCCAAGGCAGAACCAAACTACTCTGATTAATAAAAAGGAGACAAATATGAGGGGCCCCAGATACTGAAAGGAGACTGGAGACAGCTGTACTGAGCACTGAATGGGGAAAGGAGAGATGATAAAGGCCAGCAGCAGAGAAAGAGAACTTTGGGGAAGAAAAATGTCAAAATGGGATTTCATATTGTTTGCTATGGAGTTTGTGAAATAAACTTCCTCATTTATATCCCCCACAAAGTCTTCATTCAACTCTACCTTGCTCCCTAATGCTTTCACCTGGGGGGTTCTTCAAGGGAGCTTTAAGAGGAGAAAAAGAGAACCACTAACATCTGGGTTATATAAACTTTAAAAAGAAATTAGGAGATGCCACTGGAAAAAAAACCCATGTGCAGAGTTTTGAAAGTACTATAATTTCCTGTTATTTCAAGATGCACCTCATTTGGGGAAATAGTCACCATTTAGAAATTCAACACAAAAAATTGTATTCATGCAATGTAATAATTGATTACAATGGAAAATCACTTATAAGAACTACAGCAATGTCACGGCTCACATACAGAAACCAGCGCATTGGCAAATGGACGCTTCCATTTGCAAAGCTGACATGCAGAATCGCCCAAGAAATGATCAGTCCAAGACTTAAGAAACTGAAATTAATTTATCGGGGGTGAAACTATTTTTGAAACACTTTTACTCTGAGCTAGCACTGTGAGCTAAAAATTAAATCAATTTTAAACCATTTGCACTGAGTCCAAAAAGTACTGAGGCTACTCCCATTAGTTTACTTTTGAATTCATTGTCATTTAAGCCCATAATAGTGTGTTTTATTAACACTGTTTAAAAAAAGAAGAATCAATATTTTTCACCTCAAATTTTCCTTTCAAATATGCAGATTTCTTCATATAGACCCTGAATAGCTGTCCCCTAGACCCAATGGTACCATCATAACATAAATTATTTACATGGGCTGGAGGTAAAAAAAGAAAATTGAGTTGGTGCTCTGCCTTGTGTTTAACCACAGAAGTCTCCACTCCCCCTGCAAGTCCACAGGCCCTGATGAAGATGAAATAACTCGAAGTAGGGTTCATCTGTTCTCCCATGTAATCAATAGAATTCCAGAACCTTGCATGTTCCCACTCCCTCACTTACAAGAAGCACACAGACACACTAAATACGTGTCAGCTGCAGATTCATTAAGTTCAATGACCTTGGGCATTTTTTTGTTGAGGGAGCTCAAGGACAAAAAGAGCATCTTTAATAAGAATAATAAGCCACTGTTACCCAAGACCAACATTTGGGATCAAATCCAATACAGGGGGCTAACATCCATGAATTACTCCTCTCCTGAGTGAGTTATTGCCAAGAATTCAACAGCAAATGATAGAGCTTTTGAGCACAGGTCTACATACCTCTAATCTGGGAGGACAAAGAAGATGGGAAGAGTTCCTTCCGAGCTGCCTGAAAGGATCTGCTAGCCACACTTCTGAATCTCTGCCCAAATTTACTCAGGGAATTCTGCAAACCAAAACTGAGGCAGATACTTTACAGATGAGTGCAATACAGCTAGTAATTGCAGTATAAAACTTATAGTCAAACTGTTTCAAATTATTGATGTTTGGGGATTTACATGTGTCACTAATACATTTTTAAAAGCAGAACATTTTGGGGTTTTTTTTCATATTGTGCTATGATTAAGAAAAGATAAACTTGAAACTTGCTGGTTGGTGGTCTGACATGAAACCCTTGTCTCTGGAAACTCCCACGTGTGACGGAAGTGAAACCTTCCATGCTTTAGTCAATATGCCCAACCTGTTGCTGCTCACTCTTAAACCTTCCAATAAAAATTGCTATCAGTAGACTGAGTAATAATGCTTCAAGTTCCAATTACTTAATATAGGAAATAACAGGTTCAATGTAATCATTCTCAGTGGATTTTGTAAATATATCACAAAAACCCAGTCTTATGGAAAAGGGTAACTATCAATTTAGAAAGATGAAGAAACTATACTTTAAAATTAAAAACAGACTAAATATTAAGCAATAGGGAAATGGTTATGTGAATTATAAGACATGAACTCAAAGGAATGCAGCCCTTAAAAATGCAGCCCTTAAAAATTAGGTATATAAAGACAATAGAAAAAGATTTGTAAAACGGTAATGATATGATGTGAAGTAAAAATGGAAGGCGGGAATTCCCTGGCGGTCCAGTGGTTAAGACCTCATGCTTTCACTGCTGACGGCCCGGGGTTTGACCCCTAGTCAGGGAACTAAGATCTCACGAGCCGTGTGGTGCAGCCAAAAAACAAAAAGTAAAAAGAGAAAGATAAAAACATATACACACAATTATTAGAAACCTTGGCATAGAAAAAAAAGACAGAAAGGAAATGTAAGAAAACAGTAATAATTACTTTTGGATAATGGAAGCATGAATGTTATTTTCTTCCTTCTACTTTTTCCTATTTTCCAAATTTCTCTTAATGAACATATGCTACTTTTATAATGGAAAAAAACCCTACATACTAAAGAAAAAAATGGAACGAAATTTTCTATACTAATATCCAGTGGGAGTTATCACTTAAACCAGAAAAGTTGATTAAACAAAGAGAAAATTTGCATCTACTGAAATAATATATTTGTTTGCATAATTATGCAGCATCTAGGAATACCAGACTTGAAGAGTACAGACAATATTCTGCAGGAAAGAAAGCCCTTGTCTCTCCCTATAAATACTCACAGTTTCCAAATGAGAAATGATTGAAGAAGATTGATGGGAAGAGTTCTGTGAAAGAGCCTGGGAGATTTAAGCCAAGTGTACCAAAGCTCAGGAAAGTATAAAGTGGAATTTGTTACACAAAAAGCTGATGGGCAAGAGCAGTTTGAAATCCAGAGAAGGCGGGAAAACATCCCGCCTGAAAGAGGGACGACTGCACCAGAGCATCTGAGCTCAGATTGTTCTAATGCACAAGTGTAAGTTCAGAATATGTTAGGGAAGTAAAAACTACTAAGAAAAAGTAACACTGACTTTATTTGTTCATAGTGACAAAAGCCACTATGCCAACAGCCAGCAAGATCAAACAGAGAATCCTGAACTGAGAATCCAGAAGCCAGGCTTATAGCATAGAGCTCATTTTCTTCTCGGCTCAATTCTCTCACCTGTAACTAAAAGTAGTGCCATCCAATAGAAATAGAAGGTCAGCCACAAATGTCGACCACAACGGTAATCTTAAATGTAAAATGGGTAGCTAGTGGGAAGCAGCTGCATAGCACAGGGAGATCAGCTCAGTGCTTTGTGACCAGCTAGAGGGGTGGGATAGGGAAGGTGGGAGGGAGACACAAGTGGGAGGATATATAGGGATGTATGTATATGTATAGCTGATTCACTTTGTTATACAGTAGAAACTAACACACCACTGTAAAGCAATTATACTCCAATAAAGATGTTAAAAAATAAATTTTCTGGTAGCCACATTTAAACAAGTTTTTCAAAAGGTAAATTTAATAATATGTTTGACTTAACCCAATGTATACAAAATACTATAATTTCAAAATGGAATCAACATAAAACAAATTATTAATGACATACCTTACATACTCTTTTTGGTACTATGCCATCAAAATCTGGTATATACTATATACTTAATAACACATCTGAACTTGGACCAGCCTCATTTCAAGTACTCAAGAGCCTCATGAGACTAACGGCTACCTAGCTGGGTAGCAGAAGACCTCCACACTCCTTCCCTTGTCCCAAATCCATACGACTAGAAATGCTGATGGGACAGAACAAAAATTGGAAGTTACACAAATACATGAAAGTCAGAAAATGATTCAGAGTTGAGGACAACACATGTAATGGGGAAAGAAATAAAAGATGAAAATGAGAAAAATTAAAATCTGAATTTCTGAAGGAAAGAAAAATATGGCAAAATAATTACTGATTGGCCATGTGTTTGACTAAAAATGTGAGCCTTACTACAAAAAAAATGTAAATCGGCATTTCAGAATTATTCCTTTGTGAGGATTTATGTGAAAAACTATGCTTATCATTTTAAAAAATTAATGGAATTCCTTCCCTTGGATGTCTTTTAAAATTTGAGAGATACATGCATAGAGATACAAGTGTAGGTAAAGAGATGGCCTTGACTAGAGGTTCTCGATTGTGTCTGCATAGTAGAATCATCTTGGAAACTTTATAAAACACCGGAGCCCTCCCCTCACTTACTTGCTCTGGGCATGGCTGGGGCACAGATACAATGGGCAGCCCACGTTGAGGAGTGTTGTATGGGATGACCTCTGCGGGAACTTTCAGACTCCCTCTCACTGCCCCTCACCTGCCCAGGTGCTCTCATGGTGGCCAGTGGCCCAGGATGTTAGCATAACCTGAGAAACCCTCAAGAGAAACACTAAGTATCTCCTGGTACGTTTTCCACAGGTTCAGTCAGCAGACGGCACTTGTAGCCTGGGGGAGAGTGTGCACTTCCTATACAGCAGGCACAGTAATTTCTAGAAATTGGAATTGTTCGCTTCTACTTAGTTTTAAAACTTAAGTCACCAAAAGATTTTATCAAAGGCTAATTCAACACCTATTTCTTAAGCACTTTCGCATATTTAACAGATTGTAGATACAGAAGATTGGTCCTGACTGGAAAGGAATATAAGTAACAAAACCTTGAAAAGGAAGGCTATAAAGGGAGAGTTTTGTCTCTCTACTTATTGTGTGGCTTAAGTTTACATTGTTCATTCGCTTGCACAATGCTAAGAACATAGATGAATAATGCTCCAGGCACTAAAAGTGAGGATATATATATTTATTCACATATATATTACATTTAGATAAAAAAATATATATATATATTATGTTTCTATTTCTATAATTGTGTACAAAGCCCTTCAAATGCAAAATAAATAGAGAAGAAGTGGTCAGACCACAAAGTCTACATTTACACATCACAACACGAGTAGGTAAAAGGCTAATTTAGGTTCTTACTTGCCATGGAACTCTGGACAAGTCATTCCTTTTCTAGGCCTTAATCTCTCCATCTCTAAAAAGAGGCACTATCACCTACCCCCTGGGGTTTTATGAGAGTTAAATGTGGAAGCACTGGAGCCCACGCATGGTAGTTGCTGAATAAACATGTGTTGAATCTGAATGTAAATGCCATGCTCCTTGCTTCTGAGCGCAGGAGAAGGGAGACCTGAAGGCCAGAATGACAACTAATTGCCCAGAGTAGCACATCGATCACTTACACAGACCAGGTTTCCTGACTGGTGCTTTCATCGTACCCCCTTTCCCTCAGGAATCTCCTCCCCGAAGCTGACCATGCCTCCCCTCCCTCCAGGACAAGCCAGTGAAGGCTCCTGCCCTAGCATGAACCTCAAGTCCAGAAGCCCTCTGCCAGAGAACACAGGGAAGCCACAGTACTTAGCAGTGCCCAGCCCAGTGTGATATCCACATCCAGCAACATCTGGATGCCTCTGATCTCCTCCAGGCTTTTTACTTTATCTGTGCGTCATGACCCATTGGTGTCTAGCATAGACCCAAAGCACTGTCCTAACATTTTCCATTAACATTGCCATGGGATTAAGTATGCATTAACTACTGTCTTAGAGCAACTTCCCTAAAAGCAGATCCTGAGATGAGGATTCATATGTAAAGGGTTCTTTAGGAAATCACTTCTGGGAGAAGCTGGTAAGGAAGATGAGAAGCAACACATGGAAGGGGAAGAAGCCATGCGAGGGTATGACTGCAGGCAAAGTCCCATCCTCAGCCTGATCTCAACAGGCGCTTGGGGTGCTAACTGCACCTCAGAGCTTGTCCAACTTGAGGCAGGGGTGCTGCTCTTTCTTACTCCTGCACCAATCGGTCATTGGCTCCAATAGCCCAAGGACAGTGCTCTGAAGAAAGTAGCAAATAACGCAGACAGGAACTGAGGGTGAGCACAGGAAGACAGCAGTGGTCTGTGCAGAGCGCTGAGAGCATCCTCTATGACCACCAGCTCCAAAAGAGGACTCAGAGCTCCCGGGGCTATCTCAAATCTAAGCCCATTTGATTTCTCCAACTTCTCAAATTCCAAGAAGTGAAAAGCCAGTCTCCATAGCCTGAGAACATTCTGCAAAGACCACAACCCCAGCCACTGGAATTGGCTAGTAATGGGACTCAGCAAAATTTTACAGATCAAGCTCCTCCGGTAGATTGCCCTCTCAGCAAGAATACTTGTTACTGCTCAGTTTGAAAATTCCATAGACACTGTGCTAGGCTCAAGGGACACAGACATGATCAAGAGAGATGCCCTAAAGGAGCTCACAGTAGAAGGTAATCTTACAAATGGAAAATCTTGTGTGATTTTTAACTGAATCCCATTTTTAACCGAATGGAGAACACTCCATTCTCAATGATGTGCTTCTACCTTCAACATCACAGGATCAGCAACAATACTTTTCAAAACATCACCCCATATCAAATTACAAAGAGATGTTACCTCATAAGGAATAGACAAGAAGCTAAATGAAGCCACAAGAAAGTAAGACCAATGCTACTTCTAATTATAATGACAATGATAGCTAGCATGTGTGGGACACATACAATCATCAAGTTTCTGAATATCTAAGTTACTGGATACTCCCATGGCCTCCAGGTAGAGGTGTCAATATCTATCACTGCCCAAATATTGTCACAAAATTTAACTGGTAATTTGAGAGGCATTAAAAGATATGTTCAGGCTATTAGTTCAAATTCATTATGTAATTGTACATATTTTTAACATACTTCATGAGAGATGGTACTTCAAAGTAATGAGACTGATTATCAAATGTTCCTTGGGGAATTAGTCAGATCATATTGTCAGATGTAATTCCCAGTCAGAACTGCAAAGCTTGAGAAAATCAGGATAGGCAACAGTTCTTCTCAAAGTCACACACTACGTTAGCTTACAAAGAGTCACCACTTCTCAAGAACTTGCTCAAGACCATAGGATTATTCAGGGTCAGGACTAAACTCAAGTCTCCCTGAGCGCAAAACCCATACTTTTAAACACCATGCTATAGTGGCAACAATTCAAAACCTGCTGACATTGGAAATGAACCACATGGTTCCAGGCATCTTTATGGCTTATCCATGTCACGTCAAGATCACACTTTCAGAGGCTGTGTTTCTACAACTGTGGTTTTAGATTGAGATCATTTTTTTTCACTGTGCATTTAATGCCATTTTCTAAAATAATCCAATAAAGGAAAACTACATGTATTCATTACATTATTAATAATCAGTCAATGTTTTAGTTGCAGAAGATTAATTACTTTAATCCTACCAGTTATTGTCTAGACTACCTAGCCCCTCTTGATATCCATTTCTTGGAATTTTCCATCTCATGTGACTAATATGTTTTATGATATTCCCTTTAAAAATTACATTCTTCACAGTATCCAAATGCTTCAAAATCACCAGCAGATGTGATTGACTGCCAGATTAAAGTACAATGTTACAAATTTACTTTGTCACATGTTAAAAAAAAGGGACAAAGAAAGAGACTAAGAAACATGGAATGAAGGTTTGAAATTTCCCTTTTTGTTAAGTTTTCTGGAGGTGTTTTTGCTGTTGTTTGTGTATAAATACACATTTTAAACCATTTCAGATTCAAGAACCATTCCTGTGTACATTTCTTTATAGATGGATGAATTTAACAGCAATTCAAGATCTGTGTTATGGTAGATAATTCATTCTAAACTCAACTATCAAGTTAATAAAAAATGCTTATCACTATCACTTGATATGTGTTGAAGTCTCTCTAGCAATATTCCCAGAAATTACCAAAGCAAAGAATTCAAATACATTAAACATCTGCTACAAACATCACATGTGTGCCAGTTCTAAATAGTATTAGATCTAGAAATGAAAAGTAACAATAATATGTCTGTGTTCCACAAAGGAAACTCCAAAGGAATTTGAAGTAAAAGTTGAGTGGGTAGCACAAACATTTGCTGAACTTAAAAAAGAGCCATGAAGATACAAAGGACATACACTGTAATTTGTAATAAGTTAAAGGGGGAGGGGCTTCCCCAGAGGTGCAGTGGTTAAGAATCTGCCTGACAATGCAGGGGACACAGGTTTGATCCCTGGCCCGAGAAGATCCCACATGCCGCAGCGCAACCAAGCCATGCGCCACAACTACTAAGCCTGCGCTCTACAGCCTGTGAGCCACGACTACTGAAGCCCACACGCCTAGAGCCCCTGTTCCGCAACAAGAGAAGTCATGACAATGAGAAGCCTGTGCACGGTAACTAAGAGTAGCCCCTGCTCGCTGCAACTAGAGAAAGCCCGCACACAGCAACAAAGACCCAACACAGCCAAAAATAAAAGCAAATAAATAAATTAAAAAAAAAAGTTAAAGGGGGAAAGAAACATATATTCAATTAAATGAGAAAGCCACCAATTGTCAAGACCTGTTTTGTGACCAGACATCTTAAAAATAGCATAAAGAATATATTTCTTACTTGCTGTCAATGAGCACTTCCGATTGCCGATTATTCACTTGATTATCACTCTTGTGGCGAAACTGAAAATCAAAGTGTTTGTGAAAAAACACATTAAATCATACTTTTTCAGCACAAATAGTGACACTGAAAATACTTCGAGTTCATCTGCTTGGACGATATCACCATCAGTCTAAAATGAGCATGACTTATGCTTACCTTGGACCCAGCTCCACATGCTCTAAATCTGAATCAAGACCCTTCCCACTAAACTTCATTCTAGGTGTCACCAATGCAACAAGTCTAGCCACATGCTCTTCCAATTCCCACACATTTATAGTTGCTTTGAAGAAGACAATGTGCCCTTTACTCTGCCACACAGTTCCAGAGAAAACCATACATTAATTTTGATGTCTTTAACAAGGAATGGGGCTTCCATTTCTCTCACATATGTGCTCAATACTTTACTGGAACATCATTCATTCTGTTTTATGGATTTCTTTGAAGTCAAGCAATTACTTGTAACAACATGTATTCTTGTTCTCCAGAAATTCTAATTGTTAACAGTGATCTTATGAAATACTGAGCATTTAAAACAAAAATCAGAATACAATACTGAACCACATTTGGTGTGGATTTATGTTTTTATGCCCAAGTGATCCTATTTCTTATTTTGTATTCCAGTAATGAAAATATCTTATATTGCTTAGAAGAATCCACATATTATGAGCCTTCTACTAAACTCACAAATTAGCAGCCATTCAGATAAGGCTTTCCACGTGAGCTGTCAAGACCAGATAGTAATAGGCTAAAGTAGAGATAAGATGTTATTTCAATCAATTAGCTAAATGCACAGATGAACAGGAGATAAGAAATTTTGATTTTATATATTATAATCATCAGGATTATGACTTTTTCCTTTAAAAAAACTCATAATATTGTATCAATATCACAATATATGGATTGCTTTCATTAGCCCTTCCCTTTTTCAACGTCCCTCCCAAATTCATCCCAATCTTTCTATTAGACTGTGCTCAGTGCCTACAATTACACTGATTGCCAGGTATAAGTCAATGAATATTACTAGGGAAATAAAGATACTTAGCATTGGTTAACATGAAAAGAGTTTATAGTACTGGTAGAGGAGTAAGTTAAGCTAGCCCATCATTGGCATGCAAACTTCCTTCCACCAACACTGCCATAGACGGGAACATCATTTTGACAGAATATATAATTTGACAGGGGTGGATAGTCTCTGCTCCTCCATACCTACACCCTGTCCTCCTACACTCTGCCCTGTGCCAGGGGAAGCTGACCTATTTAATCCTTGCCCTTTGGCCATTGATCGGGCGTGGCCAATAGGTGGTACTGACAGAAACTCATGGGGCCAGAGGAGAGGAAAATGGGGTATGTATTCCTGGCTTCTTTTGAGCTGAGTCAGCAGTGGCCACTTCCTCTACAGGTAGCCCTCAGCTACAGCTCCAGGTCCAGCAATTGCTTCCTCCTTTTGCTCCTTCAGGTCTAGAAGTAGTATCGCCACCTATGTTGTTGCTACCCTATGTGCTTTTTCTCACAACCCTTTAAGTAGTCCCTTCATTATTAATCTTTCTCCAATCTACCCCCGTTCCAAGGTGACATGTCTTTCCTGCCAAGACCCTGACTAACCGGCCCATACTATCACAAAAGTAAAAGCATATTCAAGCATTAACTGCAGAAGACACAAAAAGAGACTTAGTATTTAGTCACGTCTGTATCTAACCTGAAAATAGTCCCCTAAATTGACTAGCTGGCATCACAGAAAAGGACCAAGCAGTTTACCACCTAAAAGCTGAGGGGCCCACTCTCTGGGCCTCAGGATGCTCAGGCTTTGCCAAGGGGTCTTGGGATTGGCACAGATGGAGTTTGGAAGGACTAGAAACAGTAATCCCACGTATGAGTTCAGAGGAGATATAAATCTGTCAGTCACTGGCAAATAGAGAGCTATTGAGGCTAGGGTACACGCAATCACCTAGGAGAGAATAGAGCTTGTCTGGGTTTAGAATGTTTGGTTTGCCCAAGGCTTTGTTTTAAATCTTTGAATTTGAATGACCTTTGGATTATGGAGACTTCAAAACTCTCTGCTGTCTTATATCTTAATTATTTACATTAGTTGCCCGACTTTTGAAGTTATTTGATATTGTAATTTCTGGTATAATGAGCAGAGGATGTGAGAATGCCTAATATCTACCAACTCCAAAAACTTAGATAAAGACTAGAGATATAGGATAAATAATACTTCACTAGGTGGAAGCAGGTTTGTGATCCAATTCTGGTCTTACCACTAATTGGTTGTATGTTCATTAGAAAATCTTTAGTTCCTTACAGGCTTTAGTTTCCTCAAGTATAAAATGAGGGTGTGAGTCTAGTTATTGAAGCCCCCTTGCTATTATCATAAACAGGCTCTGGCTCTATGACATCTATTTTAATCATCAAATAAGTAACCATAGAGTTTCTTATGGTATTTACCAAAAGAGCTTCATTCAAAAATTTCAGATGGATCTCTATTTTCTACTTCTGAGAGGTCACAATTGAAACTGAGCCCTTAGGACTGCTCAAAAGCAAATACTTACATAATCATCTGTGGCATCTTTGACAGCTGTCATAGTTACCACCAGGACCAAAGGTACAATGGTGGTAAACCAGGTCAAGGAGGAAATTTCTGGAATCAGCTGAAACAAATATTTCAAGTAGTTTAGGGCTTTTAAATTTCATAAAGATAGCTTTCAATTTTTGTCAATTTTATGACTTGACAGAAATTAATGAAATGATATTCAGATATTTGTACAAATATGGAACAGCTTTTCAATAATTTAAGTGTTTGCACTCAGGTATAAGACACATAGAATAGACGTATCATTGAAACAATTTTCAGACTGCCTGACAAAAATTAAATTTTTACAGCAAGTTGAGAAGCTTCTTGAAATCTTTCACAAATGATGATCTTTCTCTAGGATGATAAACGTCACCTATCTTTTCTCAGCTTCTCATTTCAACTTTTCACAGTTTTACCAATTCCCAAAGAGAGAATCTTTTTTTTTTTTTTTTTTTTTGCGGTATGCAGGCCTCTCACTGTTGTGGCCTCTCCCGTTGCAGAGCACAGGCTCCGGACGCGCAGGCTCAGCGGCCATGGCTCACAGGCCCAGCCGCTCCGCGGCATGTGGGATCTTCCCGGACCGGGGCACGAAGCCGTGTCCCCTGCATCGGCAGGCGGACTCTCAACCACTGCGCCACCAGGGAAGCCCAAGAGAGAATCTTTGAGCACCTACCTTGCACCAGACACTGTGCCAAGTACTTTTAGATATTATGTCATTCGATCCTCAGAGAAGTTTTTTGAGTTAGATTCTGTACCAGAGGTGTTTTGCACAAACCCAGAGTGCTTACATTCCATGTAAATAGCACCCTGAGTGCACAGCATAGAATACACTGTGAATGGCAGCCTGGAGTAAGGAAATGCCACGGCCCTGGGTATCATATTCCCATTTTATTAAAAAAAAATGTATCTGAGAACAACTGAGAACAACAACAAGTCAAAAAACTAAGCTAAGAACATACACTGCTAAAACTTGAACCTAGGTCTATTTAACTCCAAAGCTTGGACCTGTACCTGTAAAGCCACCCATCTGAGAGAGACATAGTGACAGTTGACATGACTCCCTTACAAAGGTAGTTTTCAAGTGGGGCTCATTTTGGAGCTACGTCAGGGCCATCAGGCGGGGAAGGATGGGTGGAGATGGTCAGTGTGTGGCAATCAGGCCCCATCGAAACAGCACTACAATAAATTTATTGTAGTGCTGTTTTATGTAATTTTATGTAATAACTTCCAAATAAAATTTAAAAAAAAAACAAACCTCAAAAGCCTCTGAAGTACCAACAAAAATATTAGGCTGGGTGGCAGAAAAGCTGGATTCTAGTCTGAGTTCTATCATTAACTCATGGTAAAACCCTTACACCTCACTTAACTTCTCCAAGTCTCATTTATTCACCAATAAAAGAAAGGAGGTTGTACTGAACCATCCCAAAGATCCCTTCCAGATATAAAACTATCTGAACAAGAGCCTTTGGCCATAAATAAGAAACCCATTAGAGAAATGAGCTCAAAATTCTAGAACAGTGTAAAGGGTTCTATGAGGAAACCAAAATTCATGGGGGGAAAAGAAAGTCTCCTCAAAAATTGTAAGGTATATTTTCACTGTTATTTTTTCTTGTTCAGCATCCAGTTCTTCTCAACTCTACCCTTAATTCTTAAAGAACTACCCCACCCCTCTACTTGTAATTTTGTACATGTAATTTTGGTGGACTGATTCCATCCAGCTGGCTCCTAGGCTTTGGCATGTGATCTAGGTCAAGGCAATTCCTGAGCCACAGTGATTGATTTAGGATAGGAAGGTAACAGCATGGTCCAATTACAACTAATCCCAAGACTTGCTGCAGCAACAGAAAAAGTGATTCATTCTCATTCTCTCTCTCCCTCTCCCTCTTTACTCTTCCCCCTCCCTCTTCCTCTCTCCCCTTCTCCCCCTGTGCCTCTGCCTCCCTTTTACGTGGGAGTTGAAGCTAGGAGAATAAAAGTCTAAAGTTTTCAAGAATCACAAAGTAGAGAGGGCCTGTAAAGTAACCATGGAGGAAATAGAAAAAGAGAAGTTACATCCTGTTAAAATAGTTTGCCCATGAATTGTCATACATAAAATACATTAAGTGAATTTAGATGTCTACCACTTACAACCAAAAGATTCTTAACAGTTATTCTATTGAATAAGTAGTTATTCAATTAAAGAAAAAATAGTACTCAAGGTATAATCCAGATTGTACATATCTAGTCCATCTTCTTATTTTCTATAATTAACACATAGCCCAGTACATGCTGAATCTACCAGTTTGATCTGATTAAATCACTCTAAAGTAAATACTAGGTAAATAACTGGCTAATATGAGCTGTTTATATGTATGTAAATTCTTTGATTTATGCCTTTTCTTCCTAAAATATCAATAAAAGCTGAAATTTCATTTCGGTTCAAATTTTAGTCAAATGGGAAGAAAAAGAAAGGTTTCTAACTACCAATTAACCACTCAAAACTATCAGAAATAGTCACAGTGAAATAACATATAGCACACATCATTTATTATATATATATATAAAATACATCATTGTTCTTAGATGCAAATGAAATTTGCCAAATTAAGTTCCACAAAGTACTACTCAGCTAGACTCTTTGCTTCAACTCTCTCAATACCCATACTGTGAATGTGATAGGGAGATAAAGAAAGGAAGGAGGCTCTGAACAGTAATTATTAGGCTCTGGTTTGGTTCAAATAAAGTACAAGGCAGCATTTTAAAATGACCTCAGTGTTTAAAATAATGAATGTACTAGTTTTTACCCATTCCTAGCCCTCCCACCGTTGTGAAGAGAAACAGCAATAATAACTAAATAATTAAAAATCTGATAAAGCTGATTTTCTCTAAGCATGAATATTTAGCTAAGTAAAATAACTTATTTTTTCAAGTTATATGAATATTTTAAACAAACAGATGATGAAATACAACCTAAACATTACCTGTAAAATCAGAAGGAAAAGGAAATACACATTTGCCACTCTTTGAAACTGTTCAAATAAATTAATGGGCAAGAAGGTGAGAATGTTGTACTTGCATGTGTGGATACGATTATCCTGAAAAAGAAACAGCATCACATTAGTTTGGGGCGAAGCATTGCTCATTATCAAATAGCTCTAAACTTACAAGACTGAGCATGAGTTATGCCAGAGCAAGAAAGATAAGCCAACTATCTAGGAAATTTCAAACTCTGTGTGGGCCAAGGGTTTCATTTTTCCCAAGATGACATGATCCTGATACTACGTGCAATTACTGTTTAATTCCATAAAATCACCCATGACTAAAAAATTTATCAAGTGCAAAAGTCTGCCCCTGACTTTTTTTATTCTTATGTTTCATTCATTTGGCAGCGATTTCTTGAGAACCTACTGTATGCAGACACTGAGCTCATGCTGGGTCTCGTGAGGTAAGAAGGAACTTTAAGGATCACCTGGTTCACCTTCCCAAAGCATGACCCTGTACATAACTCTGACAAGGGTCCCCTAGGTCTGTCTTTGAAAGTTTTCTGATAGGAAACTGATCACCTTGCCAGGCAGCCTATTTCTATTTCAGAATGGGAATTGCTAGAAAGGTCTTTATTATGAGAGACTCAAATCTGCCTCCCTGTAAATTTTGCCATATGCCAAATTCCATCCCTGGGGCCACCTAAATCAAGTCTAAGCTCTTTCCATGTTGACAACCTTCAAATACTTGAAGATGACTCAGAAGACTCCCCTAAATCTTCTCCACTATGATCTAGACAGTCCCAAAACCCTCAGCCATTCTCCATGACTTTTCATGGACATCTTTTCCAGGTCAGCCTCTTCTGCATCCATCCCAACCTCTCTGCATCTCTCTTAAAACATGGTGTCCAGAACTAAACCTAAACACATACTGCAGATCTGCTTCAACTGATCCGTGTACAAAAGAAATTTTGATGTTCCACATTCTGGATTATTGTACTAATATGCCTTAAAAATTCATTAGCATTTTGTCATTTAATCTCACTGTTTATTCATATTGAGGGTTTTTTTAATTTTAGAATTTTATTTATTTATTTTTATACAGCAGGTTCTTATTAGTTATCCATTTTATACATATTAGTGTATATATGTCAATCCCAATCTCCCAATTCATCACAGCACCACACCCCCCTGCCACTTTCCCCCATTGGTGTCCATACGTTTGTTCTCTATATCTGTGTCTCTATTTCTGCCCTTCAAACTGGTACATCTGTACCATTTTTCTAGGCTCCACATATATACTCATATTGAGTTTTGATGAACTAAAATCTCTAGGTCATTTCTTCATCAATCACCAACAAATCAGGGCTCCCCTTCCTAAACATTCACAGTTGATTTTGTTTTAAATACTGATGATCTTTCATATATTCCTATTATACAAGCCAAATGAAAACAATTAATCTTGAGTGTTGTATCCTAAAGTAGTAAACATTCCTCCCAGCTTTATGTCATCAAAAAATTTCAAACACATGCCTTTTATATAGTCTTCCAAAGCTATATAAAACTAATACATTAAAAAGTTCAGAGCTAAAAACCAAAAAACAATTTTTAAATTAAGGAAATAAAACTATGGCAAGCTACTAGAGACTTCTCCACAGATTAATGTTAATATCTTTTTCAGGTGTTTATATCTACCTAACTATATTCCCACGAGGCTTAACTCTACCTTATTCACAAAGATAGCAGGAGAAATTTGGGGTGACAGATCTTACTGACATTCAGAATCAACATATCCAGAGAATTTCCATCCAGTAATATTTCAAAATGGAGGTTAGTCTGTGTGACCTATTTTTTTTTAATTTATTTTTTACTGAAGTATATTCTATTTACAATTTTGTGTTAGTTTCTGGTATACAGCAAAGTGATTCAGATATATATATATATTCTTTATATATATATTCTTATATGTATGTTCTTTTTCATATTCTTTTTCATTATAGTTTATTACAGGATATTAAATATAGCTCCCTGTGCTATAGAGTAGGACGTTTCTGTTTATCCATTCTATACACAATAGTTTGCACCTGCTAACCCCAAACTCCCAATCCATTCATCCGCCACCCCCTGTTCCCCTTGGCAACCACAAGTCTGTGCTCTATGTCTGTGAGTCTGCTCCTGTTTCGTAGATAGGGTCATTTGTGTCATATTTTAGATTCCACATATAAGTAATATATGGTATTTGTCTTTCTCTTTCTCACTTACTTCACTTAGTATGATAATCTCTAGGTCCACCCATGTTGCTGCAAATGGTGTTATTTCATTCCTCTGTATGGCTGAGTAGTATTCCATTTTATATATATATATATATATATATATATATATATATATATATATATATATATATATATATATATTACCATATCTTCTTTATCCATTCATCTGTCAATGGAGATTTAGGTTGCTTTCATATCTTGGCTATTGTAAATAGTGCTCAATGAACATTGGGGTGCATGTATCTTTTCAAATTAGAGTTTTGTCTGGACATATGCCCAGGAGTGGGACTGCTGGATCATACGGCAACTCTATTTTTAGTTTTTTGAGGAACATCCATTTGTTTATTTGTTTTCCATAGTGGCTGCACCAACTTACGTTTCCACAAACAGTGCAGGAGGGTTCCCTTTTCTCCACAACCTCTCCAGCATTTGTTATTTGTAGACTTTTTAATGATGGCCATTCTGACCAGTGTGAGGTGGTACCTCATTGCAGATCTGATTTACATCTCTCTAATAATTAGCTATGTTGAGCATCTTTTCATGTGCCTATTGGCCATCTGTATGTTGTCTTTGGAGAAATGCCTATTTAGGTCTTCTGCCCATTTTTTGACTGGGTTGTTTTTTGTGGCTGAGCTGTTTGTATATTTTGGAAATTAAGCTCTCTTCAGTCGCATCATTTGCAAATATTTTCTTCCAGTCCGTAGATTGTCATTTCTTTTTGTTTCTGGTTTCCTTTGCTGTGCAAAAGCTTATAAGTTTGATTAGGTCCCATTTGTTTATTTTTGCTTTTATTTCTATTGCCCTAGGAGACTGACTTAAGAAAACACTTGTATGATTTATGTCAGAGAATGTTTTGCCTATGTTCTCCTCTAGGAGTTTTATGATGTCACATCTTCTATTTAAGTCTTTAAGCCATCTTGAGTTAATTTTTGTGTGTGGTGTGAGGGTGTGTTATAACTTCATTGATTTACATGTAGCTGTCCACCTTTCCCAACACCACATGCTGAACAGACTCTTTTCTCCATTGTATATTCACACCTCCTTTGTCAAAGATTGATTGACTATAGGTGTGTGGGTTTATTTATGGGCTCTCTATTTTATTTCATTGATCCATATGTCTGTTTTCGTGCAAATACCATGTGGTTTTGATGACTGTAGTTTTGTACTATTGTCTGAAGTCTGGGAGGGTTATTCCTCCTGCTTTGTTCTTTTGCCTCAGAATTGCTTTGGCAATTCTGGGTCTTTTATGACCCAGAATTGGGTTCCACATAAATTTTAGGATTATTTGTTCTGTGAAAAATCTCATGGGTAATTTGATAGGGATCACATTAAATCTGTAGATTGCTTTGGGTAGTATGCCCATTTTAACAATATTAATTCTTCCAATCCAAGAGCCTGGGATATCTTTCCATTTCTTGAATCATCTTCAATTTCCTTTATCAATGTTTTATAGTTCTCAGCATATGTCTTTCAGCTCCCTGGTGAGGTTTATCCCTAAGTATTTTATTTTATGTGATTTTAAAAAGGACTTTTTTTTGCATTCCCTTTCTGATATTTCATTGTTAGTGTAAGGAAATGTAACCAATTTCTGTATGTTAATCTTGTATCCTGCTACCTTGCTGAATTTGTTTATCAGTTCTAGTAGTTTTTTGTGTGGAGTCTTTAGGGTTTTCTATATACAGTATCGTGTCATCTGCTTATAATGACAGTTTCACCTCTTCTCTACCAGTTTGAATACCTTTAATTTCTTTTTCTTGTCTGATTGCTGTAGCTAGGACTTCCAATACTATGTTAAGTGAGAGTAGACATCCTTGTCTTGTTCCAGATTTTAGCAGGAAGGCTTTTAGCTTTTCATCATTGAATATTAATTTGGCTGTGAGTTTGTCATAAATAATTTTTATTATGTTGAGATATGTTCCCTCTATACACACTTTGGTAAGAGTTTTTATTGTGAATGGATGTCAAATTTTATCAAATGCTTTTTCTGCATCTATTGAGATGATCATATGGTTTTTGTCTTTCCTTTTGTGGATGTGGTGTATCACATTAATTGATTTGCATATGTTGAACCATCCTTGTTACCCTGGGATGAATCCAACTTGATGATGGTGTATGATCTTTTTTATGTGTAGTTGGATTCAGTTTGCTAATATTTTGTTGAGAATTTTTACATCTTTATTCATCAAAGATATTGGTCTGTAATTTTCTTTTTTGGTAGTGTCTTTGTCTAGTTTTGGTATCAGGGTGATGGTGGCTTCATAGAATGACTTTGGGAGTGCTCCCACCTCTTTAATCTTTTGGAAGAGTTTGATAATGATCAATATAATTTCTTCATTGCATGCTTGGTAGAATTCCCCAGTGAAGCCATCTGGTGCTGGACTTTTGCTTGCCATGAGTTTTTTTTTTTTTTAATTACAGATTCCATTTCACTTCTAGTGATGGGTCTGTTCAAATTATCTATTTCTTCTTGATTCAATTCTGGTGGGCTGTATATTTCTAGAAAGTTGTCCATTTCTTCTAGGGTGTCCAGTTTGTTGGCATATAATTGTTCATAGTATTCTCTTAAAGTTTTTATTTTTTCCTGCAGAATTGGTTTTTATTTCTCCTCTTTCCTTTCTTCTTTTGTTTATTTGGGTCTTCTCTCTTTTCTTCTTGGTGAACTTGGCCAGAAGTTTGTCAATTTTTTACCCCTTTAAAGAACCAGCTCTTTGTTTTATCAATTTTTTTCTACTGTTTTTTTTAATCTCTATTTTATTTATTTCCTCTCTGATCTTTATTATCTCCTTCTTTCTGCTAACTTTAGGTTTTGTTTGTTCTTTTCCTAATTCTTTTAGGTGGTAAGTTAGGTCGTTTATCTCAGACTTTCCTTATTTCTGGAGGAAGGCCTGTATCACTATGAACTTCCCTCTTAGAACTGCTTTTGCTGCACCCCACAGATTTTGTATGGTTGTGCTTTCATTGTCATTTGTCTCAAGGTATTTTTTAAATTCCTCTTTGATTTCATCGTTGACTCATTGTGTTTTTTTAGTAGCATGTTGTTGAATCTCCATGTAATCATTTTTTTCTCATTTCTCTTTCTGTGGTTGATTTCTAGTTTTATGCCGTTGTGGTCAGGAAACATACTTGAGATAATTTCTCTCCTCCTAAATTTGTTGAGGCTTGTTTTGTGTCCTAGTATGTGGTCAATCCTAGAGAATGTTCCATGTGCACTTGAAAAGAATGTATATTCCATTATTTTTGGAAGTAATGTCATGAAAATATCGATTAAGTCTAACTGTTCTATTATATTATTTAGGATCTCTGTTGCCTTATTGACTTTTTGTCTGGAAGATCTGTCCATTGATGTGAGTGGGGTGTTAAAGCCTCCTACTATTATTGCATTCTCATCAATTTCTCCCTTTACACGTTAGTATTTGTTTTACGTATTTGAGTGCTCCTATATTATGTGCATATATGTTAACACATGTAAATTCTCTTCTTATATTGATCCTTCTACCATTATATAGTGTCCTTCTTTATCTTTCTTTATGGCCTTTGTTTTAAAGTCTATTTTGTCTGATATAAGTATTGCTACCCCTGCTTTCTTGTCATTTCCATTTGCATGAAATACCTTTTTCTGTCCCCTCACTTTCAATCTATGTGTGTTATTTGCCCTAAAATAGGTCTCTTGTAGGCAGCATATTGTAGACTTATGTTTTTTTAATCCAATCTGCCACTCTATATCTTTTGATTGGAGCATTTAGTCCATTGACATTTAAGGTAATTTTTGATAGATATGTATTTATTGCCATTTTAAACCTCGTTTTCCAGTTGGTTTTGTATTTATTCTTGTTCCTTTCTTTTTCTTTTTGTTCTTCCTTTTGTGGTTTGATGGTTTTCTTTTGTATTATGTTTGTGTTCTCTTCTTTTTGGTTTTTGTGAACCTATTGTATGCTTTTGATTTGTGGTTACCTTATTTTTCAAGTATGTTAACCCATTCCAATATCTACTTGCTTTAGACTGGTAGTCATATGCGCTCAAACACATTCTAAAAAAAAAAATCTACATTTTCTTACTCTCCTCCCCACATTTTATTATTTTGATGCCGTTTTTTACATCTTCATGTATATCCTTTTGCTCTTCATTGTGGTTATCATCACTTTCACAAAATTTAAAAAAAAATTTTAAAAATCTGTGTACTGGCTTAAGTGATTTACTTTCTGATTGTGATTTTCTCTTTCCTATAGATTCTTGCTTCTTTTCTACCTAGAGAAAACCTTTTAATATTTCTTTTAGGATAGGTTTAGTACTGCTATATTCTTTTTATTTTTTGCGTGTCTGAGAAATTCTTTCTCTCTCCTTCTATTCTAAATGATAATCTTGCTGGGTAGAGTATCCTAGGTTGCAGATATTTCCCTTTCAGGACTTTAAATATATCTTGCTACTCCCTTCTGGCCAGCAACATTTCTGTAGAGAAATCAGCTGCTGGCCTTTTGGGGGTTCCCTTGTAACTAACTCTTTTTCTCTTGCTACCTTTAGAATCTTCCCGTTAATTTTTGCCATTTTAATTATAGTATGTCTTGGTGTGGGTCTGTTTGGTTCATCTTGTTTGGGACTCTCTGTGCTTCTGGTACCTAGATATCTGTTTCCTTCTTTAGGTTTGGGAAGTTTTAAGCCATAATTTCTTCAAATATATTTTTGATCCCCTCTTCTCTTCTTCTCTTCTTACCTATTATGTGTAGATTGGCATGCTTTATATTATCCCATAGGCCGTGTATATTGCTTTCTCTCTTTTTTTCATTTTTCTTTCTGCCTGCTGTTCTGATTGGGTGATTTCCATTAATCCATCTTCCATATCACTTATTCATTCTTCTTCATTATTCAGTTTGCTACTTATTGCCTTTAGCTCAGCTTTCATCTTAGCAAATGAGTTTTCTAATTTTTCTTGGTTCCTCTTTACAGTTTCTAGTTCCTTTTTACAATAATCTGCATTTCTGTCAACAGCCTTTCTTAATTCCTTCAGTATTTTTATTACTTCTTTTTTTAACTTGGAGTCTATTAGACCGGAGAGGTCTGTTTCATTTAATGTTCTTTCAGGAGAATTCTCTTGATCTTTTAATTAGGAATGGTTCCTCTCCTTCGTCATTTTACTTATATTTCTCTTACTCTATGAGTTTAGGAGAAAGTTATCTACTGTGGTCTTGGAGAGATGTTTTTATGTGGGGGCATCCCTGTGGAGCCTTGAATGAGTCTAATATTTTTGGTGTGTGGGCTGCTTTTAGTATGGATGCCTTCTGCGTCTTTCCTCAGTGTGTGCTGGCCATTTTCTCTTTGGTAGAGGGTGTGACTGGTGTGGTGATGAGAGCCTGCAATGGATATTGAGGGCCTCCTCTTTGTTCTGTGACAGTCACAGTCCTGTCAAGGGCAGGGCCTGCTCCCCAGTTATTGGAGTAGAAGCCCCCAGATCCATTTCTGAGCTGTGGTGTGAGGTAGGCAGGACTAGAGCACTCTGCTGGGGGACGAGCCACTAAGTATTCCTCCCCTGGAACTGTCCACCAGTGAGTATGCTCTGTGGTGTCACCTGATACATGTGGTGTGGGCTCACAAAGTACACAGTCCTGCCTCAACTGTGGGAATGCAGGCAGTTGGCCTTGGTGTTCCTCCAGTGTTGTATTCACAAAGCCACCAGCACAGATCCGTAGGTGCAGATCCACTAAAGTCAAGTACCAGGACCTCAGTAGTCATGCACCTGGACCTGCCATGGGAGCTATGGAAGCAGCCCAGACACAGCCCCACCTCCATGTACATACGCCTGCCCGCAAAGCCCACTGCTGCTAATGCCGGACCTGCCCCAGACACGGGAGCACCCGTAGTCCACTAGGATATCCTGCACGCACTGAGTTTACAAAGGCCCCAGTGGTTGTGGTGTAAATCTGTGGATCACACAGCCATGGAGAGAGGGCTCAGATTTCAGCCCTGCTTCCTACATCACGCAGCCCCTGGGGATCAGCTCTGATTTCAGCCCCGCCTCCACCTGTGGGCAATCCACTGGCTCTTGCACTCTCCCAGAGCTCATAGAGGTGGAGCCACACCCGCTGTGAGCACACCAAGAGTGAGACTGCTATGGTGGGGGCCCTGCTCCTCCCTTCATGCCCCCATTAACAATGGCACTTCACTTCTATGGTGGGCCTGGGCTCCTTCCATGTATACTCCCTGATTGCAGCCTGTATCACACTCCAGCCACCTCAGGCTGTCTCTGTGCAGCCAACCCCAATCCTTTCCCTGGGTCTGTCCTTTGAAGCCTGAGTTTAAGCACTCAGACCCCACATGCACCAGCAGACATGCGTCTAGGGCTAGGGACAGAAGGGAGGTGGCACAGACCGTATATACTGGTCTTTCTCTGTTCTGCCTGCTGCAAACCCACCGCTGCACTCTCCTCTGGGCCTCTGAAGCTCCCCTTCTGTCCCAGCTGATCTCCCCACCAGTGAAGCAACTTTCCAGGGTAAGGGAACCTTTCCTCTTTCACAGCTCGTTCCCAGAGAAACAGGTCCTATCCTGATTCTTTTTTTTTTTTTTCTTTCATCCTACCAAGTTATATGGCAATCTTTCTTGCAATTCTGTCTGTCTGAGATCTTCTGCCCACATTCAGTAGGTATTCTGTGAGAATGGTTCCACATGTAGATATATTTTTGATACATTTGTGGGAGGAGGTGAGCTCCACCTCCTTCTATTCTGCCATCTTGACTGGAGCCTCCTGCCATGTGACTTGTTTTAAATGAACCTACACTGACTCCTAGCAATCACTACTACCTATTTAAAGAAAATACTGTCATCTGTTAAATCGCCATTTTTAACATCTACCAGGAATCAATGCATCCAGCTCTGTGAAACAAGCTGTGGGAGAGTAGGAGAGGTGTCAAGAGAAAGATTTGCAGCTTAGTTGGTCTGATGCATAGGATTGTGCTGAAAACTGTCTGTGAGCTGATGATGACTATTTTGCAGTGAGTTCTCTACCCAAGAGATGGACTGGGTAGGAAGGCTGTGAGAGCTGTTGGTCACAACACATTTTTCTAAAAAAGGGACTTGGAAAAATAATGGGGAAGAGGAAAGCTAAGGAGAAAAAGCAGTTAACCAAAAGGATCACATATTCCTAATTCTATTTTATATTTTCCTTCTAAGTTGAAACTAAAATAGAGGTTAAGCCTGTACCTTGCTAAAAGACAGACAGAACATCTGCTGGGACCACGACATTCAAAACTGTAGCAGGAATTATAAAGAAACTCTCCTACAAAATTGAATTCCACATAGGTAAAGAGTAAATTGTATGGGATAAAGTGATAATGCCAAATGGGGACTGTGACATTTCTGTTTAAACTGATGTATAGCAATGATGTGTTTGTTCTACGGGCTCTGTTGTGACTTAGTCACAGATGATATGAACCCTCATAGCTGACTGGGAACAAGGAACGACGGCTCCCCCTCCTGGAGAATCTCTGTACCCTTTTACCTTTCTTTGTTTTTCATTCGAAAGGAATAAAACGTTTCCATTTCCACTGTCCTATCCAAGAATGTGAGCATGAGTAAGACCTTAATATTCAGTCATTTCATTGAGCCAGTCTGTTGGCTTACAGTCAAATTGTATCACAACTCATTCTATAATACAGCACGGAAGATCTTCACCACTATCCTCTTAGCACTACTTTTCCATGAAGGACTACTAGAAATACCACAATTCAGAAGAAAGGAGGAGGAAGTGGAGGAGGAGGAAAGCAAGGAGAAAGGAGAACATCTAGGGAACCTGTAGAGCATCTTTAGCGCTGACATACATCAGGCTAGAAGTCATGGCTTTAGTCTGTTAGCCAGGTGGACCAGTTAACTGACCCCATGATGAGGTAGGTTTAACCACACGGTCACAAGGAATCTTGGACCAAGACAGGCCTCCCATGTGGTGGGAAAGAGCCTGACCCTAGAGGAGCAGCAGGGACCATCTTCTCCCTGTAAGAAGCCCACTTCCAAGAGGAAGAGGGCAGAGCTGAGCTGAAGAGACCCAGATATTCCCCCAAGATTGATGCATCAAGTGAATAATTCCACGTCTCATGGGGCAGAGTGAGAAAACGGGTGGACAGAGAAATGTCACCCCAGCAGAGACCCCTCCAACCGGAAGGCAAAACAGAATGAGGAAAAAGCATTGCTCCTCTAAAATACATTAATACAAAGACCCTGAGATGAGCAGAAGGTGGCACACCTGCAGATCTAAAAGAGGGACTATGAGGCTGGACTACAGAGGTCAGCACAAACTGAAGTTAGAGAGAGAAGTTTCTTGCAATCTATACTAAGGATTTTTGTCTTTATTTTAATGTCTTAAGTAATCCTGATAAAATTCTAATTTTAAACGATTACCCTAGCTATGGGGGCAGCGGGGGAGGGGGAGAACAAAGATGGAGGTGACAAAGAATAGACATGAGAAGACCAATGAGGAGGTCTTTCAGTTAGTACAGATGAGAGATGATGGGTGGCTTAGACCGGGGTGATGGCAGAAGGGGCAGCAATGAATAATAATAATAATAACAACAACAATAATAATAGCTGATATTTATCAAGCTCTTACTGTGTGTACTGTTCTAAGAGGTTTACATTTCATAGCTCATTTTATCCTCATAACATTCTTATGAAATAGGTATCATTATCCCCATTCTACAGAAGGGAAATCCAAGGTACAGTGACATTAAGTAGTTTATGCAAGATTGCACAGCTTATAAGTAGTGGAACCAAGATTTGAATCAAGGTACTCTGCTTCCAGAACCCATTCTCTTCACCACTGTGCTTCTCCAGTTCACTGCAAAGCAGATGTCTCTTCTGCTTTCAGAGCAATCAGCCCTTGCTTTCTCCTCTACTCTGTATTTCTGGCCTGCTGTCACTTTCTCACCAAAGAAATACTGTCATGTCTACCCCCTCCTCTTGAGTCAACCCCCTCAGTAGGAGCCCCAGTTACCTACTGCCTAATGTATGACCACAACGTCCTTGTACTCCCTTTCAATCCCCCTCAAAGCTCAATATACGCAAATAGTATAGCTAACCACTCCCTTATTTCAGCTTTCCAACAGAAGCAGCAAAAGTCCTTTACATTTGCAACACTGACTACTTGGTGGAGGGGAAGAATAAAGTAAAAAATGATATATTCTTCAAGGGGGACATGAAATAAAATATTCATAAAATAAGAAACATTATTTTTTATAATCAGATTTTGTTGTGTAATCATATTGCTTAAGAAAACAAAGCAAATAGACAGTAACAAACACTGCTAAACTAGGAAACAGAGCATTTGAGGAGTTTGCCTCAATCCTTCCACTGGCAAAATGGAGTTAATATTTCTCATTATACATTTATACAATTGTTGTGGAGATAAGGTGATATCATAGACATGAAAGCATCTTTGCTAAGTTGAAAAAATTACACAAATAGAGGATTTTTGTGAGCAATCCTCAAATAACCCAAATGGGTTTAGGAAATCCAACGTCTTAGGCAGGACAAACCGGGTATGCCATAGTAACAAACAATTCCAGAATCTTCATGGTTTAACATAATAAGGGTTTATTTTTTGCTCATACTACTTGTGCAGGGAGAAGTAGGGAGGAGCAGGGAGACTCTGCTCATCATAGTTACTCACAATGAACCAGCCACCACCTCAAACGCTTCCAGTTGCAGTACCAGAGGGAAAGAGAAAGTTCTGAAGAGTCTCACACGACAAGTTAATGCTTCAACCCAAATGCTCACAGCTCATTGACCAGAAAGCATAACCAGGGCTTCCCTGGTGGTGCAGTGGTTGAGAATCCGCCTGCCAATGCAGGCGACACAGTTTTGTGTCCTGGTCCGGGAAGATCCCACATGCCGCGGAGCGGCGGGGCCCATGAGCCATGGCCGCTGAGCCTGCACGTCTGGAGCCTGTGCTCTGCAACAGGAGAGGCCACAACAGTGCGAGGCCCGCGTACCACAAAAAAAAAAAAAAAAAAAGAAAGCGTAACCATGTGTCCAAAAGGCAGAAAGCCAGAAACACTAACGGACACCACTAATGGCTATCACAACCAGAAATGGAAACTAACCCTAATATCTGAAGAGTGCGAGACACATCAGTTACAAAAAGTAAATATCAAAAACAAACCTTAGTGCCCCCAATCCAGTCCTGTTTTAATGCCAGGTATAAGAGACATTTGACTATTTCCCCCTTCCCCTCAGCTAACAGTGCTCCAAGTTTCTTAGTCCTGTGATCTGGATGGACTTAACTCCCCTCCATAACTCCAGGGTCAGGCCCAGATTAGTTTAAACCAACTACATGGCCCATCCTCTTAATTACAATTTTGATTTCAGGGATTAGCACGTCACTATGTCATGTGATTAAGGTCTTACTAACACTCAGTCCTGGGAATTTGCTGGAGATGTAGGCTTTCTCTCTCTTACTAGATTCCAATCTGGAAGCAAGTAGCGTTAGCCGGCACTCACAGCATCTCGGGACCATGAGTGGAAGAGGCTGCAAAGAATAAATCCTGCACTGAAGATGCAGGGCCAGGAAATGCAGAGAACAAAACTAGACAAAGCCTCTCTTGGGGCTAGCCCTACTTCTGGACTTTTTAGTTATATGATCTGTCCATGTATTGTACTGTCTAAGTCAATTTGAGCTAATTTTTCTTTTACACCCAACCAATCGAATGCCAGGTAAGACCGTTAATAATATATACAAGATCTGGGCTTCCCTGGTGGTGCAGTGGTTGAGAGTCCGCCTGCTGATGCAGGTGACACGGGTTCGTGCCCCAGTCCGGGAAGATCCCACATGCCGCGGAGCAGCTGGGCCCGTGAGCCATGGCCGCTGAGCCTGAGCTCCGCAATGGGAGAGGCCACAACAGTGAGAGGCCCGCATACCGAAAAAAAAAAAAAGAAAAAGAAAAAAAAAAAAATACAAGATCAGTTTACATTTTTATATAGTAGTTTACTTTTATCTCTATATTTGCTTTAAACAGTGAGTCATGGAAGGCTGAGCCTAAATGCGTTTGGAGGTTGTCTGGGGACACTGCCTGCGTCTGTGAATCCCACAGGCCAAACCCCAGGAGTTTTCGCAATGAGTACCAAATTTTCAGCACTAGCAAAAGATCTTCCCACATGTGAGGAAACATTTTTATGTCATGACAGGTATAAAAAGTAACTGAGGGATCTTGAGTGGGGAAAAAGCCTGTTTTTCTTACCAGAAGAGGAGACAGATATAGTATTGTTACAGTACAATCTGGATTCCAGAGAGAGAAATAGCCCTGACTCTTAAGGGAGAGATTATCTCTAAACCATAAAATGAAAACCAAAAAGAGACTGTGCCCACAGACTACTTGCATTAAAAAGGAAGTGGCCTAAAGGCATTTGCACCATGCGGGAAATACGCAAAACACCCATGTTTATGCAAAGATCCCCAAAGAATGCATGTATGGGGCAAGCGGGCCTGGAGATTGGCTGTCTGGCACCTCACTGGTACCAAGCAGACACACAACTCCTCAGTATTAGTCAAATGTTGCCCACTGAAGAGTCTACAGCGTTCCAGCTTGGGAGGAATGGAGAGGTGATAATGCTCCTCTATGAACTATTAAGGGAGGGCCAACCCACAGAAGGGGCTTTACAGAGAGCTGTCGACACACCTTGGCTACAATCAGTATCATCACCACCACCATCACCACCATCAGCAGCAGTATAACATTCTCCTGAGCCTGGGCTCCCCATCATGAACAAAAACTTGTGGGAGTGAAAGAGCAGAGGCCACAGTTCTCCCAACGTTCATCTATTCATTCTACTAAGGGCCTTCCATGTGTCAGGCACTGTGTCATTGAGCCAGGACTACAGAGTTGAATAAAGTCCCTACCCTCCTACAGCAAGTTTGCACTTTAGTTGTAGAGAGAGAGGCAGACAATAAACTTGTAAACTGATGACACAATTTAAGATAGTGATCAATGCTATGAAGAAAACAGTGAGCAATAGAGCAGCAGCACCTTGCCTGACAAGATTGCCTTAAGAAGCCTGCTTGTTTGGCTTTCCAGGTTAATGCAAACTCAAGATTACGCTATCTGATGAGACCGCTGGGGTACCTGTCCCCCAGGGGATGCCCCAAACAGTTCTTCAGGCTATCAGGAAAAAAAATTAAGAAGAACTTCCATAATATATTTTAACAAAAAATTCAAAAGTTAAGGTTCCCTAATGTTTAATGTGCAGACTGTCTTTATTATATATGTATACACATACATAATCATACAAACATAAATACAATTATATAAATACATATATATGTAAATATTATAATTATATATATATAAAGTAAATATGACTATATTGGGAAAGTTTTCTTTTTACAAGTAGGAAGCATGCTCAAAAATTTGAAGACTGTATAGTTTTGCTTGTTATCATTGGTGTATTTGTTTATTAGTTCGGTTGCTCTCTTTCTTTCTAATTACTTTTTTATTTTTTTATTTTAATAATTGGTTTTTTATTTTAATAACTTTATTTTATTTATTTTTTCTTTCTTTCTTTTTTATTTCTTTTCGCCCTTTTGTTCTGAGCCGTGTGGCTGACAGGGTCTTGGTGCGCCAGCCAGGCATCAGGCTTGAGCCTCTGAGATGGGAGAGCTGAGTTCAGGACATTGGTCCACTAAAGACCTCCCAGGCTCTCATAATACCAATTGATGAGAGCTCTCCCAGAAATATCTGTCTCAACGCTAAGACCCAGCTCCACTGAAAGACTAGCAAGCTCCAGTGCTGGACAACCCATGCCAAACAACTAGCAAGACAGGAACACAACCCCACCCATTAGCAGAGAGGCTGCCTAAAATCATAATAAGTTCACAGACACCCCGAAACACACCACCGGATGCGGTCCTGCCCACCAGAAAGACAATATCCAGCCTCATTCACCAGAACCCAGGCACCAGTCCCCTCCACCAGAAAGGCTACAGAACACACTGGATAAACCTTACCCACTGGGGCAGACACCAGAAACAATGAAAATTGTGAACCTGCAGCCTGCAAAAAGGAGACCTCAAACACAGTAAGTGAAGCTAAATGAAAAGACAGAGAAATACACAGCAGATGAAGGAGCAAGGTAAAAACCCACCAGACCAAACAAATGAAGAGGAAATAGGCAGTCTACCTGAAAAAGAATTCAGAGTAATGATAGTAAAGATGATCCAAAATCTTGGAAATAAAATGGAGAACATACAAGAAACGTTTAACAAGGACCTAGAACTAAAGAGCAAACAAACAATGATGAACAACACAATAAATGAAACTAAAAATTCTCTAGAATGAATCAATAGCAGAATAACTGAGGCAGAAGAACAGAGAAGTGACCTGAAAGATAAAATAGTGAAAATAACTACTGCAGAGCAGAATAAAGGAAAAAGAATGAAAAGAATTGAAGACAGTCTCAGAGACCTCTGGGACCCCATTAAACAGTCCAACATTCAAATTATAGGGGTCCCAGAAGAAGAAGAGAAAAAGAAAGGGACTGATAAAATATTTGAAGAGATTATAGTTGAAAACTTCCCTAATATGGGAAAGGAAAGAGTCAATCAAGTCCAGGAAGTGCAGAGAGTCCCACACAGGATAAATCCAAGGAGAAACATGCCAAGACACATATTAATCAAACTATCAAAAATTAAATACAAAGAAAAAATATTGAAAGCATCAAGGGAAAAGCAACAAATAACATACAATGGAAAGCCCATAAGGTTAACAGCTGATCTTTCAGCAGAAACTCTCCAAGCCAGAAGAGTGTGGCAGGGCATATTTAAAGCAATGAAAGGGAAAAACCTACAACCAAGATCACTCTAACCAGCAAGGATCTCATTCAGATTCGACGGAGAAATTAAAACCTTTACAGACAAGCAAAAGCTAAGAGAATTCAGCACCACCAAACCAGCTTTACAACAAATGCTAAAGGAACTTCTCTAGGCAGGAAACACAAGAGAAGGAAAAGACCTATAATAACAAACCCAAAACAATTAAGAAAATGGTAATAGGAACATACCTATCGATAATTACCTTAAATGTAAATGGATTAAATGCTACCAACAAAAGACATAGACTGCCTGAATGGATACAAAAACAAGACCCATATATATGCTGTCTACAAAAGACCCACTTCAGACCTAGGGACACATACAGACTGAAAGTGAGGGGATGGAAAAAGATATTCCATGCAAATGAAAATCAAAACAAAGCTGGAGTAGCAATTCTCATATCAGACAAAATAGACTTTCAAACAAAGACTATTACAAGAGACAAAGAAGGACACTACATAATGATCAAGGGAACGATCCAAGAAGAAGATATAACAATTGTAAATAATTATGCGCCCAATATAAGTGCACCTCAATACATAAGGCAAATGCTAACAGCCATAAAAAGGGAAATTGACAGTAACACAATAGTAGGGGACTTTAACACCCTGCTTGCACCAATGGACAGATCATCCAAAATGAAAATAAATGAGGAAACACAAGCTTTAAATGACACATTAAACAAGATGAACTTCATTAATATTTATAGAACATTCCATCCAAAAACAACAGAATACACTTTCTTCTCAAGTGCTCATGGAACATTCTCCAGGATAGATCATATCTTGGGTCACAATTCTAGCCTTGGTAAATTTAAGAAAATTGAAATCGTATCAAGTATCTTTTCTGACCACAGTGCTATAAGACTAGATATTATAGGAAAAAATCTGTAAAAAATACAAACACATGGAGGCTAAACAATACACTACTAAATAAGCAAGAAATAACTGAAGAAATCAAAGAGGAAACCAAAAAATACTTAGAAACAAATGACAATGAAAGCACGATGATCCAAAACCTATGGGATGCAGCAAAAGCAGTTCTAAGAGGGAAGTTTATAGCAATACAATCCTACCTCAAGAAACAAGAAACATCTCAAATAAATAACCTAAAATTACACCTAAAGCAATTAGAGAAAGAAGAGCAAAAAACCCCCAAAGTTAGCAGAAGGAAATAAACCATAAAGATCAGATCAGAAATAAATGAAAAAGAAATGAAGGCAATGATAGCAAAGATCAATAAAACTAGAAGTTGGTTCTTTGAGAAGATAAACAAAATTGATAAACCATTAGCCAGACTTATCAGGAAGGGAAAAGACTCAAATCAGTAGAATTAGAAATGAAAAAGGAGAAGTAAGAACTAACACTACAGAAACACAAAGGATCATGAGAGAATACTACAAGCAACTGTATGGCAATAAAAGGTACAACCTCGAAGAAATGGACAAATTCTTAGAAAAGAGCAACCTTCAGAGACTGACCCGGGAGAAATAGAAAATATAAACAGACCAATCACAAGCACTGAAATTGAAACTGATTAAAAATCTTCCAACAAACCGAAGCCCTGGACCAGATGGCTTCACAGGCGAATTCTATCAAACACTTAGAGAAGAGGTAACACCTATCCTTCTCAAACTCTTCCAAAATAGAGCAGAGGGGAGGAATACTCACAAACTCATTCTACGAAGCCACCATCAACCTGATACCAAAACCAGACAAAGAAGTCACAAAGAAAGAAAACTACAGGCCAATATCACTGATGAACACAGATGGAAAAATCCTCAACAAAATGCTAGCAAACAGAATCCAACAGCACATTAAAAGGATCATACACCATGATCAAGTGGGGTTTATCCCAGGAATGCAATGATTCTTCAATATATGCTAATCAATCAATGTGATAAACCATAGTAACAAACTGAAGGATAAAAACCATATGATCATCTCAATAGATGCAGAAAAAGCTTTTGACAGAATTCAATACCCTTTTATGATAAAAACTCTCCAGAAAGTAGGCATAGAGGGAACTCACTTCAACATAATAAAGACCATATATGACAAACCCACAGCCAACATCATTCTCAATGGTGAAAAACTGAAACCATTTCCACTAAGGTCAGGAACAAGACAAGGTTGCCCACTCTCACCACTGTTTTCAACACAGTTATGGAAGTTTTAGCCACAGCAATCAGAGAAGAAAAAGAAATAAAAGGAATCCAAATTATAAAAGAAGAAGTAAAACTGTCACTGTTTGCAGATGACATAATACTATACATAGAGAACCCTAAAGATGCTACCAGAAAACAACTAGAGCTAATCAATGAATTTGGTAAAGTAGCAGGATACAAAATTAATGCACAGAAATCTCTGGCATTCCTATACACTAATGATGAAAAATCTGAAATAGAAATTATGGCAACACTCCCATTTACCATTGGAACAAAAAGAATAAAATACCTAGGAATAAACCTACCTAGGGAGACAAAAGACCTGTATGTAGAAAACTATAAGACACTGATGAAAGAAATTAAAGATGATACCAACAGATGGAGAGATATACCATGTTCTTGGATTGGAAGAATCAATATTGTGAAAACGACTATACTACCCAAAGCAATCTGCTATCAAGATTCAATGCAATCCCTATCAAGCTACCAAAGGCATCTTTCACAGAACTAAACAAAAAATTTCACAATTTGTATGGAAACAAAAAAGACCCTGAATAGCAAATGTAATCTTGAGAAAGAAAAACGGAGCTGGAGGAATCAGGTTCCCGGATTCCAGACTATACTACAAAGCTACAGTAATCAAAAGAGTATGGTACTGGCACAAACAGAAATATAGATCAAAGGAACAGGATACAAAGCCCAGAGATAAACCCACACACATATGGTCACCTTATCTTTGATAAAGGAGGCAAGAATATACAATGGAGAAAAGAGAGTCTCTTCAATAACTGGTACTGGGGAAACTGGACAGCTACATGTAAAAGAATGAAATTAGAACACTCCCTAACACCATACACAAAAATAAACTCAAAATGGATTAAACACCTAAATGTAAGGCCAGACACTATAAAACTCTTAGAGGAAAACATAGGCAGAACACTCTATGACCTAAATCACAACAGGATTCTTTTTGACCCACCTCCTAGAGAAAGGGAAATAAAAACAAATATAAACAAATGGGACCTAATGAAACTTCAAAGCTTTTGCCCAGCAAAGGAAACCATAAATAAGTCGAAAAGTCAACCCTCAGAATGGGAGAAAATATTTACAAATGAAGCAACTGACAAAGGATTAATCTCCAAAATATACAAGCAGCTCATGCAGCTCAATATCAAAAATACAAACAACCCAATCCAAAAATGGGCAGAAGACCTAAATAGACATTTCTCCAAAGAAGATATACAGATAGCCAACAAACACATGAAAGGATGCTCAACACCACTAATCATTAGAGAAATGCAAATCGAAACTACAATGAGGTATCACCTCACACTGGTCGGAATTGCCATCTGCAAAAAGTCTACAAACAATAAATGCTGGAGAGCGTGTGGAGAAAAGGGAACCCTCTTGCACTGTTGGTGGGAATGTAAATTGATACAGCCACTATGGAGAGCATTATGGAGGTTCCTTAAAAAACTACAAATAGAACTACCATATGACCCAGCAATCCCACTACTGGGCATATACCCTGAGAAAACCAAAATTTAAAAAGAGTCATGTACCAAAATGTTCATTGCAGCTCTATTTACAATAGCCCGGAGGTGGAAACAACCTAAGTGCCCATCATCAGATGAATGGATAAAGAAGATGTGGCACATATATACGATGGAATATTACTCAGCCATAAAAAGAAACAAAATTGAGCTATTTGTAATGAGGTGGATAGACCTAGAGTCTGTCATACAGAGTGAAGTAAGTCAGAAAGAAAAAGACAAATACCGTATGCTAACACATATATATGGAATTTAAGGGGAAAAAAATGTCATGAAGGACCTAGGCGTAAGACAGGAATAAAGACACAGACCTACTGGAGAACGGACTTGAGGATATGGGGAGGGGGAAGGGTGAGCTGTGCCAGGGCGAGAGAGAGGCATGGACATATATACACTAACAAACGTAAGGTAGATAGCTAGTGGGAAGCAGCTGCATGGCACAGGGATATTGGCTCGGTGCTTTGTGACCACCTGGAGGGGTGGTATAGGGAGGGTGGGAGCGAGGGAGACGCAAGAGGGAAGAGATATGGGAACATATGTATATGCATAACTGATTCACTTTGTTATAAAGCAGAAACTAACACACCATTGTAAAGCAATTATATCCCAATAAAGATGTTAAAAAAAAAAACAAACCTAAAAATAGAACTACCATATGACCCAGCAATCACACTACAGCACATACCCTGAGAAAACCATAATTCAAAAAGAGTCATGTACCACAATGTTCATTGCAGCTCTATTTACAATAGCCAGGACATGGAAGCAACCTAAGGGTCCATCAACAGATGAATTGATAAAGAAGATGTGGCACATATATACAATGGAAGTTTTAAAAGAAACTAAATTGAGTTATTTGTAGTGAGGTGGATGGACCTAGAGACTGTCATACAGAGTGAAGTAAGTCAGAAAGAGAAAAACAAATACCCCATGCTAACACATATATATGGAATAAAAAAATTAAAAATTTTCTGAAGAACCTAGGGGCAGGACAGTAATAAAGACGCAGACATAGAGAATGGACTCGAGGACACAGGGAGGTGGAAGGGTAAGCTGGGACGAAGTGAGAGAGTGGCATGTGGGAACAGATAGCTAGTGGGAAGCAGCCGCATAACACAGCGAGATCAGCTCAGTGCTTTGTGACCACCTACAGGGGTGGGATAGGGAGGGTGGGAGGGAGACGCAAGAGGGAGGGGATATGGGGACATATGTATACATATAGCTGATTCACTTTGTTATACAGCAGAAACTAACACACCATTGTAAAGCAATTATACTCCAATAAAGATGCTAAAAAAAAATTTTTTTTGAAGATTGTCAGATTAAACATTGTCATGGTCAAAGGAAATGAATAAGACCCATGTGTCACCAAGACTTGGACACAGAATGAAGAACGTGTGACTGTGTGTGTAATGGTGTCTCCGTGTTACACAATGACACCAGCTAACAGGTATTGCCTCCTTACATATGCCAAGCACTGTGCTGAGCACTGTACATACATCATCTCAGGTAATCTAAAAATTCAGGGAGCTGTTACAATTTCAGCACCATTTTACAGATGAAGAAACTGAGGCTCAGAGCAGTTTCAAGGGTTGCCCATAAAAGTTATGCTTCATAGAGTCGTGTGTTCTCCCAAATGGTATGTGTTTCCCGGGAAATGAGTCAGAAACAAGGAGTCCTTAGACTCTCTCTTGATCAATGAACTCACTGACCCTCGTAGAACATTCTTCAGCTGGTGAAGAAAAGAATCTCCCTAAACAAAAGCACAGTAAAGGGTGCACACTAATCCAATCAGCTAGAGTAGTCGCTTTCAGCCTTTTCAATCTAGGGAGAATGTCACAGGGCTTGTCTAGGGAGTGTCATTTCCCATCTAGACCTCAGGATCACAGACAGTGGCAGCAAGCTTTCAGAAAGGTCTCAGTCTCGCCCCAAAGCAATCTGCCTGACAATGTCATAAACCTTGTTCTGTTTTCCACTCTCAGGTCTTGGTTTAGTGTTCCAGCATCTTAAAGACTGTTCTAGAGCTACTAAGTGGCCTACAAATAGTAATATATCTACAAAAAACTAATATTGGACAATTACCAGAGGAACAAAATAAATTTCCCTCTGAGATTAATTTAATCACACTAATTTTTTTTTCTCCAGGGTGTTTAGATGCATACAATATAAAAGACTTTTAAATCGTTCCAGATAAAATGTTAACTTTTCTATTGTGACTTCTGAAAAAGAACTAAAAATGCTCTTAAAATTATACAGAAGGAGACAGATCTAGTATACATCTTCTCCAGAGAGATAAGAGGTAAAACAAAAGAAAGGCATAGAAAAGAAAAAAGACATCAAATATATTTCAGTGGGACTTTCACAGGGCATCCCTAATGATTTGTTTGTCTGCTAGTTCTGCTTTTCCAAAGTTCTTCTATGCCTCCCCCTTGAAGGTCTGCTATCTGCTGGGGAGCAGGCCCTCAGCTTTGGCCCATTGCTTCATCTCAGTGTAGGGCTTCAGAGGCCTTGGACGACCAAAGTGGGCATTTCTTTGAGTTGATGTGGGGCTGGCTTGCTGAACTACAAGGGCGCCTTTGGATAACTCAGGGCATACAAACTGCTTTGTTTATTAGGACTAAAAATTAGACCATGTAGTACAATCTGGGAACTAGGCCAAATTTCAGGCAGGACCTCAGCATTTATGACAATAACAAAGGCACAGTGGAAAAGTCCAGTTAATGAGGAAAGGCACCCATAAAGAATTTCCCAAAGAGCCAAGGGGTTATAATAACATACTACATATAGTCTAATCCTTCCTAAGACTCTACCTCTTATACTAGGGTTCTACACAAATAACACCAGCTCTGGAGAAGTATGCAATTTTCTCCTGAACCCCTGAGGATCAGATGAGAAAAGTGTGCAGCTCTGAGTTCCTACCCTCTGCAGGATGCTGGGGAACTGGGACCCCTGGCCAACTCATGGCGGTGTCCTCCTCCAACATTCTAGGCTTTCCTGGCCTCCAGCCCATTCTCATTCAGGGTAGGATGATAAATCTAAATTTAGACAAACCCACACTACCTGGCTTTGTGATTTTGTTGTTGTTGTTGACTGGCGTTTGTTTGGGAATAAAGGTATTGAAGGGAAAGAACAGAGGACAAGTTGGGAAAGAGGGAAGGAAAATTGTCTACATGGAATGGGGGAAGAGAGAGGCTTTAAAACCATCTTCTATCATTAAAACACAATAACAATAATTTATAAATAAATGGAAGCGTCAGTCTTTTATTTTTTTGTGATATTTAATGAATTTTCATCAAATTTGCAAGTTTTGCTTAGGATGGCTTAGGTTAAAATAAAGACTACCCTAAATTTGCTTCTAGTAATTGGCAATGGGATTCCCTAATGATATACATAAAAGTAGGCAGGTGTCCTCTGTAGGAGCTGACAAATAGATTCATTAAGAAGCTCAGGCAAGTGCTGAGCAGAGCACGAGCTGCCAAGATGTGAACAGAGAAAATGCACAGTGGTTTCAAGTGTGAGTCTCCAGTCAAAACTCACTAGGACATATGGGGAGGGAGAAGGGTAAGCTGGGACGAAGTGAGACAGTGGCATGGACATATATACACTACCAAACGTAAAACAGATGGCTAGTGGGAAGCAGCCGCATAGCACAGGGAGATCAGCAGATCAGCTCAGTGCTTTGTGACCACCTGGAGGGGTGGGATAGGGAGGGTGGGAGGGAGACGCAAGAGGGAGGAGATACGGGGATATATGTATATGTATAGCTGATTCACTTTGTTATACAGCAGTAACTAACACACCATTGTAAAGCAATTATACCCCAATAAAGATGTTATTTTAAAAAACCCAAAAAACTCACAAGGACAGATACACTAAGTTTCTGAACTGATCTGCAACTGAGCTGCTTCTCAGAGGAGCAATTCCAAGAACCAGGCTCCAGGGCAAGTTACAGTGGGCATTTATTTATTTAGTAGTTAACGATCCACCCGTGCATCCTAGCTGGGGAGGCCAGCTAGGAACTGTACAGCAGGGTACAAAGCTGCTTTGAAACAAAGCAGACCAGATCCTTTCCCCTGCTCCCTGAATAAATGAACGGATGAATGAATGAGGGGCTCCCAGCTGCGGCACCCGTACCTTCTCCAACATCTCATCCCACATCCTTCAAATTCCTCTTCCACATTCCTCCTCCTGATTCACTCCACCTGGGGTAAGTGTTCAAAAGCAAAGGTCACCCAGACCCTTATACAAATGTGCTGCTTTGGGGGAGGAAGAAGCCGGAGAGGTTGATGGGTTTGGCAGAACAGAATCAGGAGGCATTTCATAAGAATGGAAGACTGTGCTCTGTGTCCCTCCCATGGAGGGTCACCAGCGGCACCAGAAATAGGACAAGGAATTTGAAGGGAATAAAGGAGGAAAAACCTAAAGGTGTGACTATGGCATGTAGCCTGAAGCCTTTTTGGGAAACCGGTTTTCCCAAAATGGTGACTGTTTATAACAACAAAGGATAGCAAACCCATTTCAGATATTATCTTCCCTCAATAGTCCCTTCCAGTGAGATGATTTGTTTATATACTCAGTAAGGAAAGTGACATCTAGAAAGTCAGAAGACACTTGCATAGGCCATGCCAGTGTCAAGGCCCATGGCACAACACAGGCTTCTAGGAAACTTTCTGGTTCCAGACAAAGCCCCCAGGGTCCTGTGGTTTAGCTCCTTGAAGGTTGATATGAATGAGTCTTATCTACCTCTATGTACCTCACCCCTGTGCCAGGAACAGAGCAATTCCTCAGTAAGTTTTGTCCCTAGTAATTTAATTTGTAATAATACTTTAAAATTTTTAATAATAGTTGTGTTTTTTAAATAAATGCATGAATAAATGAACAAATAAGAAGTTCACTGTTGCAATGACCCAGAGAAAGCTTCTACCAAAAAAAAAAAGTTCACACCTATTAGTATATGCCTGGCAATGTGCTAGGCACGGGGTAGGGGATGAAGGAGGATACAGATGCATCACTTTGTGTTAAACACTGTTCTCTGGCCACTGTCCTCCATTGTACAACCCTAATACCCAGGGAAGACAACCATTAATTTCTAACATGTCAATGTGAGGAGGATATCCTTCCTATGAGAAAGATCTTGGAAACAAGAAAGCACCAGGCAACTAGGCAGACATGGGGAGTAAGATTTGGGCAAGCAAGCTTGAAAGCAGGAGATGTGACACAGTCCACCCATAACTAGCTTCAGCTGAAAGCACTTCACTTACCATTAGCATATAATTGAGGAAAGGGCTTATCACCACCTGCAGTGCTAATCACTGCGAACTCAAACTGGATTTTGCATTTGTGACAAAGCCCCACAGTTCCCTGAAAATGCCACTGAAATAAGACAAGTTTCTGTTGCAAAATTACAACATAAAATACTTTCAACATATGCCTTCTTACTCATGACAGACACACACAACCATTTTGACAGGAGCTATTGTAAAGAAGGAAGAGGCAGAGAACAGAAGGAAAGGGAGGGAGGAAGGCAGACATGCCATAAAGAAAGGAGTTACATATGGAAGAGGACAAATCAAACCTCAAACTTCAGATGCAGAGATTAACAAGGAAGAGCCCCTTTGCATACCTTGTTTCAGGAAATCTTCAAGAGCTTCTTGAAGACCTTGAAGGTCTTGAAGACCTCCCAAATCTAAGTCAAATTCACCATAAGGAAACAACAATCCAATTAATAAGGACTGGGTAAATGCTAACTGTCCCAGAAGATAACTGAAAAAGGAAAAAGGGAGTGCTTGGAGTCCTGAATCTGAAAGGTGGCTCTACATTTTACCAACTAAGTGGCCTTGGAAAAAAATTTTAGTCCCGCCAATCTTCAGTTTCCCCACCCGTAAAATGTGAAAAATAATATTTACCATGCAGAGTTGGGAAGATCATATGAGGTAATGCATATAAAAGCACTGCCACTGGGCTTCCCTGGTGGCGCAGTGGTTGGGAGTCCGCCTGCGGATGCAGGGGGCGCGGGTTCGTGCCCCGGTCCGGGGAGGGGGTCCTGCGTGCCGCGGAGCGGCTGGGCCTGTGGGCCGTGGCCGCTGGGCATGCGCGTCCGGAGCCTGTGCTCCGCGGCGGGAGGGGCCACGGCAGTGAGAGGCCCGCGTACCGCCAAAAAAAAAAAAAAAAGTATAAAAGCACTGGCACTGTGCTTCCTAATTAAATACTTTTCTCCCTCCTCACCTCTTTGCTCTTGCCAGAATCTTCAGGGCACTCCTAACTGAAATAAGAATAGAGGATCTGTCCAGTGCTTCTGAAACTCAAATGTGTATATGAATCATTTGGGTTCAAATGCAGAGTCTGACTCAGCAGTTTTGTGATGTGGCCTGAGGTTCTGAATTTCTAAACAAGCTCCAGGGGAGAAGATGATGCTTGTTAGAGGCCCGCTTTTCAAGAAGCAAAGTATTAAATAGCCTCTAAGAGTTTTGATAAATACAAATTTCTATGATATAAGAAAGGTACATGTATTTTTCAAAAGGCTGTGCAAATAATTTAGTGAAATTCGTACATATCCAAAAAAGTCCCATTTGTCCACTATAGATGGGGAACCTTATGAGATACTTGATTTCACCAGTAGACTAGAGCGGAATCAACATCAGAGCTAAAACACTGAAATGCCTTACACCACTGCTTAGACTATAGAAAGAAAATGTCCTTTTGACTCAGCTGAAGACATTTTTCTAGATTTCTCATTCAATCCTTAGAAAAATACATTGGATGAAAATAAAAATCAGAGATTCTTCATGCATTTTCAGTTAAAGCTCTGGCAAATAAAAAGATCAGATCAAGCATTACGTTGGAAAACAAAAGACCGCGGAAGAAATTCCACAGGTATGTGGAGGCACGGGGGAGCATGGCAGGAAGAGAAGGGGAAGAGGGCAGGAGGAACCCTTTTTTAAAAATGAAAAAATGCAAAATGCAAAAAACCTGACCATTTGCACAGGAAATAACATATATAGGTCCTGTATAGGATCAGGAATTTATTTATAATTATTTGCTCATAAAGCATAAATTCAGAACTATTCCTAATGTCAAAATACTTTAGTTATTTTTAATAATCACACATATAAAATTCACATTCGAACTAAACAAACAAAAAAAATTCAACTGCCTTGCATACTCAAAACATTCAATTCTAGAATAACCTAGAACTTTCGAAGGAGCACATCATTTTCTTCAGTCAGTTTAGGTTTAGATGGACTTAAAGGGGACTGGTACTGGGCTTTCTGAGTAGCCAATGGTTTCACAAATCCAGACAAGGGTTCAAAGTGCAGTGCAAATTAGTAAGTTTCCAAATCAAGTTAGACCATTTTTATACTATATGAATGCAACATAGTATATTTTTCAAAAGACATTTATTAACAACATGAACAAGTTTTTTAAAAAGAATTTATCTCACAAAGCACCGAGCTGATCTCCCTGTGCCATGCGGCTGCTTCCCACTAGCCATCTATTTTACATTTGGTGGTTGTATATGTGTCCATGCCACTCTCTCACTTCGTCTCAGCTTACCCTTCCCCCTCCCCGTGTCCTTAAGTCCATTCTCTACGTCTGCCTCTTTATTCCTGTCCCACCCCTAGGTTCTTCATAACCATTTTTGGGGTATTTTTTGTTTTTTTTTTTTCGATTCCGTATATATGTATTAGGCATAGGGAGGGTGGGAGGGAGACACAAGAGGGACGGGATATGGGGATATATGTATATGTATAGCTGATTCACTTCGTTATAAAGCAGAAACTAACACACCACTGTAAAGCAATTATACTCCAATAAAGGTGTTAAAAAAAGAAAAAGAATGTATCTCTTATTAGAAAATTATCTCCCTTACCCAGATATAGTGAAAACATTAACTGTAAGTCTAACACCATTCAATTTTATACTTAATATTACAATGTCTTGTACTGTTATTTCATTTCTGTATATAAAATAATCTCAAGGGGATAGCAAATCTCTGAGGAGCTAAGACCCTACCTTATACTTTTTTAAGTCTCTATAGGATTTAACAAAGTGATAAACAATTCCTAATTACTCAATATAAGCCAGATAAACCCAATTTTTTTTTTTCTTTGCAGTACATGGGCCTCTCACTGTTGTGGCCTCTCCCGTTGCGGAGCACAGGCTCCGGACGCGCAGGCTCAGCGGCCATGGCTCACGGGCCCAGCCGCGCCGCAGCATGTGGGATCTTCCCAGACCGGGGCACGAACCCGTGTCCCCTGCATCGGCAGGCAGACTCTCAACCACTGCGCCACCAGGGAAGCCCTAAACCCAATTTTTTTAATGCAAAATAATACATGAGGGAAATGCAATTCCATTTATCAGAACAAACAGGAGCTAATATAATGGTTAGTAATTCACAACACAAACAAGTCATTTCCAGTACATAACTTTGAGAAGTACATTTGCCAAAGAAAGATAGGCTCTAGCATAAATATAGATTTTTCACATTTTTTAGCATAACATCTTTGTGCAGTTCATTAACTTTTCCATATCAGAGAGTGAGGGAGAAGAAAAGAAATCAAACATTCCTTTAGCTTATTTTCTCACCTAGAAAAGTCTGAGCAGTGCTTTCTCTGCCAGACATTATGAAGTCCAGCCCATTTGTGCTCCTAAACTCACAAATGTCTTGCTTACAACAATGGCGTTTTTGTGGCATTTGGCCTACAAGAGTGTTTAAAACATTGCAGCACAGGACTTTGTGGTTTGCAAGAATCATAGAAACATGACTTGGAAAGGAATCTTCAAAGTTCAATTATTCATTCCATCCTTCTGCTTCCATATAAAAGTTATCTAAACCAGCAGTATAATAGATTTAATATTTTTTAAAAGGCTCTCTGCTTTTTAAGATAGAGAGCAATAATATAGCATAATTAAACAAAAATTGGGTTGGCAGCCAGGACAAGGACAGTTAATTATAGAAATTGGAAACTAGTTAAGGCAACAAGACATAATTATTAATGGCCCAATGGCAACCTGTTGGGAGGTATGATACGGCACATGACTCTGTCCTCAACTGTGTTGTGCTCAATATTTTAATTAAGAGCTTATACTGGTCATTCTTAACCTGGTTGCTCATTAGAACCACATGGGGAGACTTTTTTTTTAATACCAATGCCTGGACTCCACCCCCCAGAGCCTCTATTTTGATTGGCCCATTGGTTTAGAATTCAGTGAAGATGCAGAAGACATGTTGGTAAGTCCACACATGGCACAGCAGAGTAAGGCCTGTTCTGTGACAAGCAAGATGCAGAGATAAATGTGGCACAGTCCTGATCATTAATAATGAAAGTGAGATTAATAGGAGATTAATAGGAGTCAACAATCACCAGAAAGCCAGAGCAATCTTGGGCTGCATTAATAATCCTTCTACTTCAAGCTGATCAAATAACTTTTGGAATATTGCTTGACTTTGGAGCAACACACTTTAAGAAATGATAGCAGAGCTGAAGCTCTTTGAAAAGAAAGGGAATTGGAGATGATTGTTCTGGAGACTAGTCTACTCAGTGAGCCAAACATCAGAAGGGTTGTCACATGAAATAGGAGACACACTTGCTCTGCTTTGGCCTCAGAAGAAAAACTAACCCAATGGCTAATAAAGCAAAAGAAGATCAATTTGGATCAAATGATGGACAAACTGTCTAATGATCAAAACTATGCAAAGACAGAAAAGGCCCTTTTCAGAAGTGGTATGTTTTCCTCCTCTAGAGGGATACAAACACAGACTGGATATGTCATCACTAAAAATTCTGTGGAGAGAAGTTGATGGAAAAGCTTTAAAGGATAATTCTATGCTGAGATTCTATGATGAACTTCAGCTAACTTCCTTACTGTACCAGTCAGGCTTTCCCATTTGTATAAAACAACTCCTCTTCCATGCACTTTTGGGCTATTGGGAAAGAATGATGTCACCACCTGCAGCATATCTAGATTGTACCTGGACAGCCACATCTATTGAGGTGACCTTGATTCACAGCAAACTTTACAACCAAAGAGCACATGTAAAACCCAGAACAACTAGGGCTGCTAGAGATGTCAAATCAGGGTATCAGCAAGTAGAAATTTAGATCACCGATCTAGATATAAGAATCTGATTGCTGTTCTGTGCTTCAAAGAAAAGTCTCTCACCATTCAAGCCAGAACATTCTTACCCGTTCTTATAACTACAACCCTTCCTACATGCACATAAACATGCAACACACATTTATATATATGGCCCCTAATCAACTCCTAGCATCATTTTTAAATTACCTCCAGATTTAACTTTAATGCCTAAATAGTTTACTTTTGTAAGACACTGCATATAGAAAGTCAGATATAAAATTCAACAGTAACCTGAGCACAGGTTTTATAATAGTAGACATGAATTTGAGACTACATTGTTAACACAAATGATTTGATTAATCTTTCCACTACAGAACATAAAATGTGAGAGTTACTATCTTTTAATAATATGAATCATAGAAACAAACTAACTGGTCCAGTAAAGAAAATTACAAAACAGGGTTAAAAACCTTGATACCGTTGGGGTTGTGGTTTTTCCGTTAAGCTCTCAACTGTTACTGAACTTGTCCAATGTTATCCACGTGATTGATTTATGGATTACTTTCATAAACCATTTGCCAACAAAGGAAATGGCAGTTGTAGTTCTTGCTTCACACAGAAGGTTACTTTCCTTCCTGCTCCATCTTTACATTTCTCAGTCTTAGTTTCAATCTGTCCCACCACAGTGAGGCTACAGCAGAGCTCCAAAATTCTAACACCAAAATTAGCTTATCTTAACTCTTTTAATTCCAATTACACATTGTTTGGAAACTTTTAAATTTTATATCATTGCAATGAATAAAGTAAAAGTTAAATAAACCTAATCTACGAGGCTTTACTTGAAACTTACTTCACAGAGCAGATGGAATGGAACTAGTTTATGAAGATGCTTAAATTATCTCAAGCCTGGAACAGGTAAATGACAAACACTTCAGAGTTTTAGAGCTTAACTGTATTTTTTAATTACCTTAATTTGCCATTTTAGAACGTTTAGGAATAGGAATTCAGAGGCTAAAACAAAAGATTAAAACAGATCAACCAAATTAAGGAAACAAAAAAATCAGACAAATGCTTAGCCAAAGAATAACACTATTTAAATAAATCAGATGTTAAAAAGATAAAACATTTATACTTTTAAAGTCCTGAATCCAGAATGAAAATGAATTTGAGAGATGTCCAAAAATTATCTTTTCTCTTCAAGTAATTATTTATAAAGAAAGATAAAAACCTCTGTCATGTAGAACGTAGAATAATTTATACAGATATTAACAGCACACAAAACAGAAGACATTTCAATGTTTGCTAAAAAGCCATTGCTACTATAGTAACGCTGCAATACAAACAAAACATGCAACAACCAACAACCAGAAACCGATAACAAATGCAAGTTACTGGCACTTTCCACAACTAATTCCAGCTTGGTCACAGAGTTTGTCATCATCTGTACTCTTTGGTTGGTGCAGAAATTGCTTTGATTATCAGGCTTCTTGGTGAGGAGCTACAGCATGTTGGCAGTGCAACTATGCTGGTCATGAAAAAAAGAAAGAGAAATCCAAATTTTCCATCGGGCCAAGGATTAAAGCAGGACTAGGATGTGTCCCAGCATGTGGATATCCCAGAGTCTCCCAAAGAAAATGTTTAGAGTTTTACCTTCCCACAGGCTTTTTGTACTTGGATAGTCAAAATGTCAGAAAATTGATTCAAAAATGCTTCACTTCATTTCAATGAGCCTGAAAGCTTAAATACTATTTCTCTTTTTTTACTGCAAATTATTAATTAAGGGAGCTATACCCCACTCCCTTCTTTTTTTGCATGTTTTTTCCCCTGCCCTCTGACTTCCAAACCCCGGACTTTTAAAAAAAATTTAAACTGCTTTCTTCAGGTCCTCCAACTGCTTCCTTCTGACTTAAAGATGTTTTGCCTTAGCTCATGAGCGCCTAGCATCAGATATGGTTTCCTGCCTCCTGTTCCCTGAGGGGCTCCACCCTGCACCCCACCCCATCCCAGCTTTCGTCTCATCCTTTCTCTGCTTTCCTCAGCTCTCCACTGCTTCTTGGGCTCCCTCCCTCCCCCTTTAACTGTGGGGGAGTTTCTACCGCCACACCTTTCAGCCGCCTGCCTTCAGTTCTATTTTTTCTCCTAGCGTTAAGCACCTCCTTCCAATGGATATCCCTAATCTACAACTCTAACCCCACCCAAGTTACATTCCATATTAACCTGGGCATTTCAATTTGGATATCTAATCTATTTAATCCCAAGTGCTAATAACATCCTTTTTCACTCTGTTGACTACTCAGCTCCTGAGACCCTATTACCTCATATTCAAATTCTTTTTTTAAACAGTCAGGTCTCACCTACCTGAACTATCGTTTCCCATGACACACCCTAATTCCCATGAATTAGGTTGGACTTCGGGACTTTGCTCCTGTCTCTGTTCCTAACATTGGTGGTACAAATAAACAAACGAGGCTCGAATCATTTCCCTTTTCCTCTGGTGACACTTCCTCAAATACTTCACTCACCCTTCACTCCCCTAACACTTACAGGCCACATCACACAAGTAAAATTTAGCATTACCTTTTCAGTACTACCTACTGTCAAATTCGTTCTTATGTCCTGGTCTTCTCTTCTGGAGTAGATTATACATTCTCCTTGAAGGTGGAAAGTAAAATTTATACCTGCTTTTTTAATAACCCCGGTATCACTCAACACATTGCCAGCCTAAGCAATAGGGACTTCTAGCATGCAGTTTGGGGCCCACCTAAATATACCCTGCCCATCCCAGTTTCCTCATGTGTTTCTACTCCTTTGAGCTTCCCATTCTTTTTGTTCATGGCCTCAAAACCTCTTTGGAAAGTGATTAAGTCAACAAACACACATGTTACTAGGCATAGAGCATATTGAATTTTAAAAATCATTTCTATTAAAAAAAAAGGGACTAGGACTCATCAATTCACCCACGCACACAGGAATACAGGTTTTACTGTTGTGCCAGTCTGGTCTCAGAGAAACACAGACACATCATTACAATGTGGGTCTATAGAGGTCCAGTGACTGTCTAAGCTCACACACCCAGAATGATGGTGGGCCATAATTTTTTACTCTACTCAAACCACTGATTCTGAGTTAAAAGAGAAGAGACTGTGGAAACATAGAAAGCCCCATTTAAGTGGGTGGGAGGGACGTGGAAGGGGCTCATGCTGAAGGGCATCTTGGTGGCATCATTGTAACACTGACTGCTAAGAATCAGCCATATCGCCACATTGAATGAACACTTTTTGGAAAACCCAAATGGTCATTGTTCTACCCATCACAAAAATCATAAGAGCAACAAGAGCTCCATCCAATAACCATAATATCAAGCCATCTCAAGATTCAAGGAATAAATTAAGGTGTTTGAATCACAGTTTTTGGATGGAAAGCTCTCTTTAAAAGCATCCAAAACTACTTGGTTAAATTTTCACCAACTTATATAAGCCTGTACACTTCCTGAAATAGGATCAATAATTCAGCTCAGGAAAATGCCCTTTAGAAACTTCCCATCTATATTCATGCATGAAATACATTCAGACAGAAGTTGTTAAGCGTTCACGTTTACTGAACTTTCTGAGTTTGAGGCAGGATAAGTTTCTCAGCACTCAGACAAGTTCATCCCCCTTCTCAAATTCTGTTAGAGTTCAAGAGAATTGAATGGGGGTAGGGTATGCCTGTGCTGATGTGAGACATAAAAATAACAGGAGCCAGTGGGAACCGATGTTTTCCAACATTTCTTTATTTTTTAATAAAGTTGGAAAATAGCTATAATTAATCCAACACTTTTTCTGACATTTTTTGACATTGACACATTTTAATACAACTGTTTTCAGTACTTCTACCATTCACTCTGAACTTCTTTTAATAGGGATCATGAGTGGCTGTCTGGCTCGCTCTCACGTTTTTCTAACATTATTAACATATTTTAATACAACAACTGTTCTCATTACTTCTATTATTCATTCCTATCATTAACCAAGAAAACTTTGAACTCCTTTCTAATGAGAATAATAATTCTAGCATTCAGTTCACTCTTCCTTCACTCTCCAATCTCACTTTGTGTTACATATCTTGGCAGTCTGAAATCCCACTTGTTTTATGTTTTCCACCTTCCAGTTTTCACAATATCATGTGTCATTTCCCAATTAATTTCACTTAGAATCATTAACCTCGTCTTTTGTGTTCTAAACCTTTATCTTTTAAAAGCACTTTTGATCATTTTTTAAGCCTGTGCTATGTCCTATAAAGTGCTTTGAAGCTTAAGGGTCTGTTGATAAATTAATGTCCTCTAGGTATTGAAATATCTTCCTTCAACCTTCAAAGAGAAAAGTTTGCCAGTCTTTGTGTTTGTGGAAATCATACCAGTTATCTGAGCTTTGTGTAAGTTTTTCTCCCAAGTTCTCATCTACAAACGCTAAGGGTAAGATTTAAGGTCATTCTTAGCCTCACATTTGTAAAATTTTATATCTCCTTTATCTGCCTTTGTCCTCTGAGTATAAAAACTTTACCAGCAGGTATGTAAGAGAAGGAGAGGAGGTTCAGAGGATTTGTTTGGGGTTTTTTTGTTGTTGTTGCAGTTTGTCTTTCAAGATTGGTCAAAAGAACAGCAGGGTATCATGGAAACAAAACAGGCTTTGAATCTGGCCAGTCTAAATTAGAATTCTACCTATTAGCAGTGTGACCTCAGACAAGTTACTAAATGGAACTCCACCTCAACTCTCTGGGTTTTGTGGAAGATTAGGTATATGTGTAAAGTACCTGGTACACAGCTAGACTCACAGCTGTAAGAATGGGAACCATTATCCAGCTGTGTGACCTTGAGTAAATCACTTAAGAGAGATCTCTGTGTATCAATGTATTCCTATACAAAAGTGAGATAAGTAAAGTGCTCTCTTCATAGAGTTATGAGATTAAATTAGTTTAATATAATACAGTGCTTAGAACCCTGCCTTTCAGATGGTAAGCACTATATATGCGTAAGCTACTATTATTATTATAACTAACTTTGTTATTATCATCACTGTTAACCAGTATCTGTCACTGCAGATACTGGTTAACCAGATAACTGTTAACCAGATATCTGTCAATATCCACACTGAGAGTGTCAGAAATATTTCCTGAACTCATCAAATGCTTTGCACAGAGTAGGTAATCAATAAGTATCTCATCAAATCATTATCATTGCCATATTGCTTATTCGGCAGGTGCAGGGGGCTGTTCTCTACAACCACAGTTGTTTACACTGTTAATCTTCTTGCCTTAGGTGCATTTGTATCTCTGCTATTGCATTCCCTGCATAATTCATCAGCAACTTCCACACCTTCACTATCACAGATATGCTAACTTTTCAGCATGATATCTGCTGCAAAAAGTTTACAACTTTAGTCAACGTCTCAGTATCTTCCGAACATTATTTTCACTGATATCTTACTTTATCCAGTACTTTATAGGGAATCTAAAATTTATCGTGCATACTTGCCCACAGCCATGTTAGGTGGAAGAAAAAATCCATATAAAAAGTTTAGCATAGAGCCTGGTACATAGTAAGCATCTAATACATATTAGCTAGTCTTACTATTATCAAATATTTATATAAATTATTTCATTTAACCCTTTGGCAGATAATCCTATAAGGAAAATTCCCCATTTCACAGGTAAAATTAATGATATGCAGAAAAGTAAATAAATCAAGATCACAAGTTAGCAAACGAGAAAGAGAAAAGATTCAAACTGTGGTCTATCTTATCCCCAAACACTCTTTCCACTACATTTGAGGAAACGTCACCATTTCTCCTTTCATCTTTTTTATAATTTTCAGTTTATTCCCATCTCCTCTTCAGCCTTACGGGGGAAGACTACTTCATCAATTATTATAAGCTTTCGCGCTGAGATCTGTTGGGGTTTCTTCAAATCCATTTCCATTTGCAGTAATACCCTTTAAACTAGGCAAGACTGAACAAAAGACCCGTGGGTTCTGCCTTTCTTAAAAGGATAGTCCTCATAGGACGTGCTCAAAAATCCTTAAAAATCAGATAGATATAAATTCAAATCCCGCCTCTGTAAAGACTAGCTCATAGAGTCATTGTGTGTTACTCTACTTCAGTCTGTTCAGTAACTCTATGAAATAGGTACTTTTAATATCCCCAATTTCTATCTGAATAGGCTGGGGCTGAGAAGGGTTCCACAGCTCACTGTCTGGCCAGACATCCTGTTGGGAGTTCCCAAATCAACACACCACCAGCCAAGTCTAGTGGGGACCCTTGCTCATTCTAGGAGGGCCTGGCTCATACCCTCTGAGCCACGGTAGGGGTCATTAGACCTGAGATACGCATGCCCCTCTCTGCTCTGCACCTTCCCTTTCTCAACTTTTGCTGTCATTCTTGGTTTTGCCAGCCCATAATGGGTTTTGGTTTTTTCCTTAGTATGTTTTAACTCCGAGACAAAGCTGCCTTATTCCGTCCGCTGTAGCTGCAGAATATTGTTCCACTGCCTTGTCATTGTTAGGAAGCCCAACAGAAAACCCAGCCCCAGCTACACACCTGTGTGCTTTTGTTCAATATCATGCAAGCTCAAGAGAAAACCATCTCTGTATCCTTGGCATGTTATTATTAAAAGAAAAATCAAAAGCAAATGTGGCAAATGGTTAACATCTATTTAACCTGGGTGGTAGGCACACAGGTGTCATAGTATTCCCTGTACTTTCCTCTAAGTTTGAAATATGTCATAAATTAAGTAAAAATAACTATAAATATAAAAGACTGTATCATCTTACAAAATGCAGACAAAATATGGCTTTCCTTATCTAGTTACTACTCACAGAATGAAAATACCTCTTACACATTGGAAAATAAGGATAAAGCCAAGTACGTAAATGTATAATTACCCAGTAGTAGATTACTTATTACTGGGTTTTTGCCCCCAAGGTCTTAAAATATAGACATCTACTCCTCTGATTTAGGGTTTGGTGGTCAAGGCTTTCAAGGGTCATCCTCTAGAGTTAAAGAACTAGTGGTAGAATGGATAGAAAGGCATGGGGCCAAGTCTGGTGATGACCAGAAGGGCTAAATGACCAGCGGTCAGGAGGCTCCACAGAGTGGCATTAATCACTATGGAGAAGGTAGTCCCCCGCCCCCCAACCCCTGGCAACAAAGCATATTCATCAACCTCCTGCGAGGGATTCTTCTCTCAAGGACAGATTTACTTGAACCAAGCTCACAAGACTGATGAATAAAATCAGGGTGCCAATATATTACTTTAATGAGAAATCTGTCATAGAGGCAGTGTGCTGACTCCCTGTAGAGACACTTACATTGAACATCAAATTATAATCACAAGTTTACGTGATTATCACAGTATGAGAAAAGAGGGGTTGTTAGCTACCTCTACTGGTATCAAGCTATAATAGCCCAATGTAGCCTTCCACATGTATGGAAAAACACTGCCAACAGAAACTAAATACTAAAAATAAGCCATTGGCCAAAATTCTCTCTCCTCTAGCCAATTCCTAGATGGAGACTGCCAAAGTTTACCCCATGACACTTACATTTCTATGCTTTTATAGTCATCAAACCCCTCTGTGAATTGAGACTTTCTTTCATTAATGTGCTGGTATACTCAATCACAGCAGGTCTTCTAGGCCACATGTCACCCACAGCATCAATTCTACCAGTTCTCTTTCTTAGAACTTATTTAAAAAACTTCATGTAGCAGCTTAGGTTGAGTCAAGGAAAGATGAGGAGATTTTTATGAGGGCCCATGAAATAATTCACAAAGTGCTCACCAGAGTATCCCAAGTTTCTAGACTAGTGCCAGTCACTTAGGAGGCTCTCAATAAATATTTCTTATGTGAATGAAGAAAACTCTCATTAAAAAAAAAAGTAGTTCAGTACAAGCTTAAAGATCACACATTTTAACTAATCATTCTCACTGCTCACTTGATAGATACAATCATTCAGGTCTAGGAACTTTCTCCTACATGCACTTTTCCACATTCAGCCTCAGTTGCTTTGAGAAAATCCCCAAATGTTATTCATCATCCATCAGCCGCTATTACCACTTCTATCACCAAGTACTACCATGGAGGCCTGCTTTCACAGTATTCTTACATGATTTGAGTGCCCAATGGGCACCAAGATGAATTAAGCATAAATTCTTGAGAAAGAAGGTACTTCATCTTATTCCCATACCAATATGAATACCAACCACTCAGCGCAGAATAGAAATAAATGTATAAACATTACTAAAATCTGAATTTATGGAAACATATGGCACCTTGCTGTTAAAATGGACCAACAAAGTTTTTAGTGAAATCAAAGTTCTAGAAGGCAAGAATCCTACTATCCTTAAGATCAGACCTACCCCAGCATGTGTGTGCTATGAGTGTTTTACTCACTGTGTACTGGTACTTCTCATTATATTCACGGTCATTGGCTTTTACTATCCGTTCCACTTCTAAAGAGAGAGAAATCAGGTATGAAATTAAATTTTCAACCAAAAGAAACATACAACTCTTTAAACTAATATCCAATAGGTTACTTTGATTGTCATCAAGGTTATAAGAATTCTTTCTTTTGAAATTTGAAGGGCATTGGTTTTTTTCCAGCCTAAATGTTGGAACGTGTATTGGAAAATTCCAAAATGGAAAGCTGAAATGTTTTTCATTGTCTTTCTGATGCCAGCCATAAAGCAAAACAGTATGTGTCTCCAATTTCTATATCCCTTCAACTCCACTTTCTGTTAACTTCAAGTAGTTCCTAAAAAAGAAGGAGCTGCTAAAAGTCAAATGCCACACTGGAAAGGAATCTTTTTTTGTTTTTGTTTTTGTTTTTTTGCTTCAGAGTTACAAGATATAACATAACCAAACAAAACCATACTGAAGTGGCCCGTGAGGTCACTGGCCTTATAGCCACGGAGCCAAAGATGATATTTCTAAACAACCCATGCATATTGAGAGGAACTTTACAGTATCAGGGGACTGAGACCTACCCTTGGCTGGAAGTGGCCAAAAAAATAAAATCTCTTCTGAAAGCAAATGTAGAGTCTCGGTCCAAGGTAGCAACTTAGGAAGATCCTGAACTCACCTCCTCCTATGGACATACTGAATGTACAGATATATCTGGAACAATTTCCTCAGGCCAAAACCTAGAAACTGGCTAAGAGACCCCTTCACATTGGGCAAACGAGAGGGAAACCAATCAAAGCAGGTAGGAAACGCTGAGACACAATCTCACTATAAACCCCACCCTCAGACCAAGTGGGAGGCAACTCAAAACCCAGAGCTTCAACCCGAGGACCAAAGGGTTCAGACCCCACATCGGGCACCCCCACTTTTCAGACAGGTGCCTGAGAGACAGCCTCCAAGGCATCTGCTTTGAAGACCAGGGGGGCAGGGCTGTGGCAAACTGAGGAAGAGCTCTTAAAGTGCCCTCAGGCAGACTCATCCCAGGGCCCAGCACAGAAGCAGCCCTTTGAAAAGCACCAGAAAAAGACTCACTAATTTTAAAGCATTGGTCTAAGGGGCACGGACCTCTGGGATACTCTCCAGGGATGGTTGCTGGTGGGTACCATCTCCCTGATCTCCCTCTGCCTTGCTAATGCGGACGGGCACCATCTTTTTTATTTCCTCCTTTACTCTTTTTCCCCCTTGTCTTTTTTTTCTTATTTTTCTTTTCTTTTCCTTTTTTTTTTTAATTTTTATTTTCCACTGGGTGCCGTCTTCGCACTCCCCCTCTGCCACACTGCAGAGCCCCAGGAGCTCCTGGAGGGGAGCATCAACACACACCTGGTGCCCCAGTTTTTACATCTGATCCTGGTTTTCACAGCTGCCACCCAGGGAACACTTCTTGAGTGCCTGACTCTGAAGCCCATGGGCTTATGTTTCTGGATCCCATGGGACTGTAACAATCAAAGATTCTATTCTTGGCAGACTACCACCCCCAGGACACTGCACAGACAGCTGACTGAAACACATTCTCAGTCTTTCTGAGAAAGAGGCCCGTTTGCCCGTCCAAAAGCTTTGGCCTGTGGGGCAGGCTCCTGGTTTGGTACTCTTACAGGGGACTATGGAGAGGCTCTCGGGGAATGGAGGCCAATGGACACAATCTTTGTGCTCTCTCTCTGCCTCGCTCCAGCTCACCAGGATCTTCCAGAAAGGAGCTTATACCCTTCTCTGGTGCCCCAATTTTTCTGGCTACTGCCAGGGGACACTTCTATATCACCTGAAAGCAAGTACAAATAACAAAACCATAGGACAACAAACCCAAAGATTATCATAGTGCAGAAATTAAAATTTGTAGAGGGCAGGAAGAGACAATGCCCCAGAAAACACCAGCAGAGCATGTTTTTGTAGTAAGGGTAGCACGTTCTTGCCCCATGTTTACTTAATCCAGAGTTGGCAAAAGGGTAACGGTGGAGTAATGAAAGCTATGGAAGGAAGATCAGTCAAGTAACCAACAGACAGCAATGTTGGACTCTCCTAGTAAATAACCTGACCATCTCAACCTGGGAGTCCCTTAATCCCACAGTTCCCCACCTGGGTAAGTGACAGATTGTAAAAAGTATAGGCATGTGGTAAGAGTCTGACTTTAGAGAAGGTACATACAACCACAGAGATAAAGGAGACTGGAGAGTGGAAAGTAGGGATGAGGAAAGAAAGAGCAAGAGAAAAGCAAAGAGAAGGAGAGCTGGAAGTAGAAGGAAGATGAGAAAGAAGACGGAGATGAACAGGGAAAGAAGGGAGATAGGAGAATATCTTACCACCTGCTCCCTGTATACCAGGCACCACGAGTTATAAGAACTGATTCCCTTTTCCCAAAATTCCAGGAGGAATCTAAGTGTCTCTACAGTCCCTGTGGCTCAGCTTTCAAGTACGAAGTTCACCTCTGAGGACTGCTCCTGACAAATGACACCCTGTCTTTGGTTATGGTTGGGCTCCTACTATTTGTAGAGTGTTTATTTGTTTGATATCCACCTACATGGCTTCCTTCTTTACCATCTAATAAAGTCAGTTCCCTGTGTATAACTCTGAAATTGAGAACCCACCAGGAAGCAACCTCTCAACCAACCATCCCCTGAAAGAAAGATTTCAAAGTCTGACTATAAAAGCATCATCCTCTCTCATCATTCCCCAACAAAGAGCAAAAATACCAAAGCCCAAAATGGAATTTTGGAGGCTGAGAGACTTAAAAGCTTAGAAAGATAGATGATTTGTTTATTCATCCCCACCTTAACCCAGGCATAGTGAAACTGCCGACAGGAAAACAGTGGATATTACTTGGGGTTGGTGGGGGGGGCGGGTCTCTTCTGCATGGCGAAGGCTAACCTGGCCCACTGGCCTCCTGCATGTAATTTACAGATTAACTTTAGCTTAAATCAAAAATCAGACGTGCTAACTTGTATATTGATGGCTTTAGTTTAGAGCATATACATTCAGATGATGATCATTTTTAAATTTCACATTTATATGAAGCACGTCCAAGCACAGAATTCCATAGTTCTGTGTCTAATTTTACTTATTCCAAACACCAGAATCTTGACTCCTGTCCAGTGTCTCCATGTAACCATCCTCCCCAAGGACTGAGAATAGCCCTTTCCCAAAGTGGCCAAAGGAGTAATTTCTGTGCTGGGAAAGTTTGGATCCTCTCCTGGGTATCCACATTGCTCTTATCCCACGAGACCTTGTCAGAGCCAGGAAGTCCTCTCCTCTTTTTCCTTCTAAAATCTTCTTATTAAGACTTCATCTTTGTCTCTATACTTCCATTAAGTATTATCTTTCTGAACTGAGCCTTCATGGATAAATTCTGGGAGAAGATTTTCCATCCCTTCACTAAGCTCTGCAAAATTCTGGCTTTGGGTTTTAAATCCCTACAGTTTTCTGCCTTTAACCTAAATATGCTAGGCCTGAATTGTCTTTGTAGGAATTTACATTCTTCCATGTGCTACAACAGTGCATGAGGGGATATAAACCCCTGTTGGCAATAAGTTACATCCTGCAAGAAGGGGAAGCAGAGCACAAATCCCCCATAAACAACGCCCACTATGGATTGCTCAGAGGTTCAGTGACTTAATGCCCAACATTCTGTAGGCATCCTTCCAGGTGTGAGAGGAAGGAAAGGAAAGTGCTCATCAAGGGATTTACGAGTTAACACAGTAAGCTCATTCCTGCACAACTGGTATCACTAAATGTGTCTGGTTCCAAAAATGAGTAAGTGATACACATGGATGTATAAAATATAGTAAACTAGAGTATGTTTACAGTGGAATAAAAGAACTTCCAGTTCAAGTTAGCATGTCCTTCTACCTCCCTTACCTCTCAGGTCCCACTGAAATGACAGAAAATATTTTTTTAAGAATAAAAACATAACAGTGCTGGAAAATAAGAATGGGGCTATCAGAGGCTCATAAATTTTAAAGAAAGTCTACAAAATAAAACAGAAATCAGATGGGATCAATTTGACCAAAAAAAAAAATAAAAAAAGATAGGAACAATGCTAGCCAAAAGACTTAGAAGAGTTGTTTTCCCAATGGAGCCCCAGAGAAGTTCCAAATTCAGCAAATAAATACAAAGATTGAGAGTGTGTTGTAGATAGGGTGACAGTCCCAGTGATGCCTAATGTCTTGGCAAAATAATTAAAAGTGTCTCAGTTTGGAACATAAATTATCTGATCACCTTAGTTTTGGAGAATTACCAAAATAATTATAATTGAGCCAGTTGGGTCCTCTCACATACCCCTCCCTTACCCACTGAAGAGACTAGGCAACATGCCTAGGGAAGAAACCAAGAGGGGGTGTTCAGGCCTAAGAGAGAAGAAGCTCTGAATCTCCACATCAGCTACAGCAGCCTCGTAAAGCCTGCCTTACTGAGGCAATTGTGGGATTTGCCAGATACCCTGACTAAACCACAATGCTATAGACTGAATGTTTGTGCCCCTCCCAAATTCATATATTGAGACTTAATCCCCAATGTGATATTTGAAAGCTTTTGGAAGGTAATTAGGTCATGAGGGTGGAGCCCCAGTGAATGGGATTAGTGTCGTTAAAAAAGAGGCCCGGGGCTTCCCTGGTGGCACAGGGGTTGAGAGTCCGCCTGTCGATGCAGGGGACACGGGCTCGTGCCCCGGTCCGGGAAGGTCCCACATGCCGCGGAGCGGCTGGGCCCGTGAGCCATGGCCGCTGAGCCTGCGCGTCCGGAGCCTGTGCTCCACAACGAGAGAGGCCACAACAGTGAGAGGCCCGCGTACCGCAAAAAGAAAAACAAAAAGAGGCCCCAGAGAGCTCTCTTGCCCCTTTCATTATTTGAAGACACAGAAAGAAGATAACCGTCTATGAACGAGGAAGCAGCCCTCACCAGTCCCCAAATCTGCTGATGCCTTGATCATGGACTTCCCAGCCTCCAGAACCGTGAGAAATAAATTTTTATTGTTTACATGCCACCTAGTCTTTGTACTCTGTTATAGCAAACAGAATGGACTAAGACACACAGAAAAACCTCTCTGTGTGCTGGCTATATCACTGGTCCTCCTATTTAAAGGAGAGGCCTGACAGGGGAAAAGACCTTTGAAACTGAACTAATCCATCTAGTCCTTCATTTGTAAATACAAACCAGCAAACATAAGTCACCAGACATCTAAGAAAAACCAAGAGCACAAAACAGAAGGATCCGAGGGGAAGAGATAATGCTGAAAACAGGTGGGGAAAGGGGGTTGTTTTTCTTTTTAATTCTAATTAGTACCTCAAAGATATTCAAGAAGACATGGATGGCATCCATGAAACAAGAACAAGCTGCTAGGAACAAAGAAAACAGAGAACAAGAGAAAGCTCCTGGAAATTAAAAATATTTAATGCACGAACTGTATAGTAGGAAAGAGAGAATGAAGAATAAGACTTAAGAAATCTCTTAAAATATATAAGAAAATGACAAAAAAGAAATGTGAAAAAAAAAACACTTAGGAGAAAGGAACATAAACAATGGATGGGAGGAAATAATCAAATAAATAGAAGAAAATTTCTCTGCACCAGAGTAAGGCAACTCTTCAAAGCAAAAGGGCCACCAAGTGCCAGTCAGGATGAATGAAAATGGACCTACAGATCTTCATAAAATTTTGATAAAAAACAAAGAGAAAAATATTAAAAACTTCCAGAAGGAAAAAAATGGGTAGCCCCAGAGTCATAAGAATTAGAACATGAAATTTCTCATCAGCAACAAGGATGATAGAAAACACAGGAGTGATGCCTTCCAGTTTTAAGAAAAAAAAGTTTTGAACTTAGAATTCTATACTCAGGCAAATAATCAATCAAGTATGAAAGGGCAATAAAAACATCTTCAGACATGCAAGAGGGTTTACACACAAGATCATCTCCAAAATAATGTAATGTTGTACTCAAGAACGTACAACAGGAAAAATAATGGTTTACGTTTTTAAAGTAAAGTGGAAGAAAATATGGAAGGATGATGATCAGCTAGAGTCCCTAATGCAAATAAAAATGCCTGACATGATGACCCACACACCTGTTCCAGGTGGACCACCAATTCTACAGAAAAAGGGAAGGCCTGTCTATTGCCCTTTACTTCACAGTCTGTAAGGTAAAAATAAACTAATTTCTTTGGGAAAGTAAAATAATGTGTTAGTTGTTGGCTCAAACAATAATTTCTCTAACAACTCCTCATAAAGTAGTCATTGTTTGACAGAAAGAATATAATATGAGAATTTTAGAGCTGTGTTTTATAACAGGCCTATGGATATCATCTCAAACACAATTCCAAGGGCCCAATGACAGAGTCTCTGTACTCAGTCCCTGCTGAGCTGATAAAGTTCAGAAATGTATTTTAGGATATTTAAAAGAGCAAATGAACTACACGTCCTTCGAGCAATCATCCTAATTATTTCTCTCAACTGCACTTGCGCTAAACACTAAATGACTATAAGCTTGAGATTGAACTTCCTAGAAAATACCTGGAGAGCTGCTATGCTGTGTTGCTAGCTGAGTATAGATGTGTAAGGCAGAAGACCAACGTTTAATAGTGTTAGCATTCTTTTGTGACAGCCGAGGAGCCTACCAAGACACGTGTTTGGATAGGAAGCCATCCTTTACCATTTCAGTGAGCCAAGACAATAGCCATTAGCAGAGGCAAAATTATCTTAGACATTGTTTTTCACCTGCTCCAGAATATAGTAAAAGAGGTCATTAAACCTTCAAAGTTCTGTTTCACACAGGGTGTTGGAAATAGCCTTTACTCCCCAAATCTCGTCAAGGCTAAAATAATTTGATGTCTGCCTCAATCAAATAAAATATCAATGAAGCACTCCTAGAATGCTTATCTTTGAGCCACGTGCTTCCTGTTACATGATCCAAGATAACTAACTGAGGATACCTCACCTATTTTATGAAATGGTTATTTATAAATCGGTTAAATGTTAGGGAACATTTATCAAAAAGAGTAACCTGAGTTTCAGAATATGACCTGGAGGTACTCCCTCCCTCCCTGAAATAATTATCTTATAGGGCTGACAGTTTCTTTGACTTGGTTTCAGACAATGAAACCATATCCATTTATGTATGCATGTATGCTTGTCTTTCCTTTTCGAAGGAGGAGATGCATCTAGAAAAATCCAACAGTGTTATCAGATAACTAAGACATAAGTTTAAAAGGTGGGAGAGGGCTTCCCTGGTGGCGCAGTGGTTGAGAGTCCGCCTGCCGATGCAGGGGGATACGGGTTCGTACCCCGGTCCGGGAAGATCCCACATGCCACGGAGCGGCTGGGCCCGTGAGCCATGGCCGCTGAGCCTGTGCGTCCGGAGCCTGTGCTCCACAACGGGAGAGGCCACAACAGTGAGAGGCCCGCGTACCGCAAAAAAAAAAGGTGGGAGAATAAAAGGGCGGGGGGGGGGGTTATTCCCTGGTGGGCCAGTGATTAGGACTCCACGCTTCCACTGCAGGGAGCCTAGGTTCAATCCCTTGTCTGGGAACTAAGATCTCTAAAATCCCAGAATCACGTGGCGCAGCCAAAATACAAAACAAAACAAAAAATTTAAAAAGATGGGAGGGACCTAACACTACTCTGCTGGGAATTTTTAATTGCAATCAAGATGCTGTTCTCACGTCACCAAGACTTTTTAGACCCATAAAAATAGGTTTGATGGGGCCTCCCTGGTGGCGCAGCGGTTGAGAGGCCGCCTGCCGATGCCGGGGACACGGGTTCGTGCCCCGGTCCGGGAAGGTCCCACATGCCGCGGAGCAGCTGGGCCCGTGAGCCATGGCCGCTGAGCCTGTGCGTCCGGAGCCTGTGCTCCGCAACGGGAGAGGCCACAACAGTGAGAGGCCCACGTACCGCAAAAAAAATAAAATAGGTTTGATGAAAGAGCCCTCAGAAGAGGCCAGGATCACGAAGCAAGAGGCCCGAGATCTTCCACCAAACGATCTGCATGAGCACATTTTAACTCAGGACCTCTCCTTACCTATGCTTCCTCTGTAAAATAATGCCACCTGCTGTTGCCATCATTAAGTGAGAAAATGTAGGGAAAGCACTTTATAAACAGAAAAATAGTGGAAGAGTCTTTTTTTAATGAAAAAAAAAAAGCAAATAAGAGGTGAAGAAAAAGGAAATCATCCAAGCTTGGCTAGTCAGTCTTAACATCACTATTACTATTACTGCTGAAGAGGGTCTGAAGTAATTTTCTAAATAGTCTCAGTAGAAATTGACAAATGCCCATTGATTCTATTCTAGGTCCTCAAAGGCAACACCCACTTCCTAATCTGGGCTCTTCTCCCTCATAACAAAATAAATTTTACATTATCCAGCTTCCACTTCCAGGAGACAAGAGAAGACAGGTCACTTACATCTTTTTTAATGAGTTTGTCTCTGAACAATGCATAACACCTTAGGGTTTAAGACTAGTTAGTGAATGCAGCAACTCTGTTAACAAGACCAAGAGTAAAGGGAAGATTTAGGAGGCTTCCACCAGGCCCATGAGTGATCACAGCAACTATGAGCCCACAATTAATGAACACACTGTCTTTCTTCAATTAACTCCAGAGCATTTTGTCCTTTACCAAATGTGGTTTAGGAGACAGCCTCCAGGCAGTTGGCTTTAGCTCCCCAAAATCACGAAATGATGAAGCACCACAGAGAATTTAGGGGTCTCTGTATCTAACCCTGATGGCATGGACTGATATTTCCTTATCAAGGTTGGTCCCAGTCCAGAAGCTGAAGAAGGTCTCAAAACATGGAGAATCATTTGGGGTTTGGGGGTTGTTGGTTTTTTGGGTTGGGTCAGAAATCTCACAAAAATTCCCTCAAGCCAAATCAATAACTTAAGCTTTTTCCCTTCCTAATTTGTCACAATCTGGTCTGTGGTTGGGAGCCAAAGCAATTCATTAAAGACATGAGGAAAGAACAATGAGTAGGGAGAACTTTAAAGAAAAGAGTTCCCCAGCCTTCAAGATTTCCTGATTTGATTCCAAGAGCACATTCTGATACAATTGAAAAATATGTGTCCTGAATCAGGGTTTCCTATTGAAACCCAGTGGTGACCTGCAGCTGCTGGGATTTATTGACATTTAATCAGCAAACTAAAGAGAGAATCGAGGCAAAAAAAAAAAAAATCTTTCCACAAGTTTTAAAAAAATTCTTGTCCTCAGAAAATAGCTTGGAAACAGAATTAGGGGAGTCAAACAAATACTAAAGGGCCTTGGGTTTGTTTTCCTCTGGGCTGAGCCAATTTGCTCATCAGGTCCAGATATCTGGAAAATTTGATTTATTGGAAGCTTTGTTCCTCTCATGGCTTACGACAGCTTCACAAAGAAAAATAAAAATATTTTACCAATTCATTCTTCTTCAAGCATACGTGAATTATATGATACACATTACAAGTAAAATGGACAAAAATTTTCTTATGAGCCCTCACCATGTGGTTTTCTGTAAGTATAGATTCACAACTGGAGATTTAAGACTTACTGTAATATAGTGAAGATAATAACAGCTAACATTTATTGAGCACTGGTTAAAAGCTAGATACTGTATGAAGCGTTTCACATGCATTAACCCTCAAAACAATCCTATTAGGTACGCACTATTATTAGCCCCACTTTACAAGTGAGAAAAATAAAAGGCCTAGCGCGATTATGCAATAGAGTCAGATTTCAAACGCTGAACTTCTGACCTTGTAAAAGGAGCTTGGAAGAGATTCTAGGTATAAGGAGATGGTGGGTGGTACCATGCAGAGATGATTGGGAAACTGTAAATTAATGCATGCCTGTGTCCAGAGGTCAAGGAGAGGGAGAAGAGGCCTCTCTAGACAAAAGTGATACTCCAGGATGTACTGCAAGTCACAGACTCCTTCCCAATTAACCTTGGTGCCCTGGGACCTCTTACATTTCATTCCCTCCAGCCTTCTCTCTGCTTCACAGTAAAGGCCCCCTCGGAGAAACTGACTGCCCTCTCCTTGGAGACTTTCAGCAGTCGTTGCTGAGAAGACTCTCCCAAACCCCTGTCCAAAACTTACTGCTTTCTTAGCAGCCTTTCTCTTATGGATGCGGTGCTAGACTGCTGGGTTTTTAAATCTACATTCTTTTACAATTTGATTATCTACAGCAAAAATTGCATTGTTATGGACTACGCCAGGATAAGAATGTTTTCTGTACAGATGAAAAACAGCTATATTTTTCTATAGCCTGCCTATGCAAAAAAAAAAAAAAAAAAAAAACCTCAGGATCTACCCCAAGGATCCCAAGAGCCTAGAAAAAGCTGAAGGACGTTTAATTTCCCTTTGTGAGACACATTCCAGCCATCCAAGGGAAATCAAGCCACCTGTCACAAAGTGAGAGGAAAGAACCCCAGGTGGGGAAGACAGAGACACTTGAGAAGGAAATCTGAAGAGGGTTCTTATCTGCTTCATACCTTATCAGCTTACACAGGAAGCTATGTTTCTCAAAGCTTGTGTTTGTCATTTTGAGATGCACAGGGCTATAAATATGAGTTTCATTAGTACATACTGGTTTCAGGTCTCAATCCCTGAAACCGTGTGGCAAATAAAATCTGCTGGAGCCAAGACAAAGTGACTTATTGCAGAAATATTTAATGAACTCCTTTGAGCAAGGCTCTATTCTAGACAGTGAAGGAAAAACAAACAAGACATCAATAGTCTTCAAAGGGTACACGTGCCTACAATACCTGCACAGCAAGGAAGCAGAAGAGGGGCCTAGGGAGACACAGAAAGCAGAGAAAAGGAAATTCAAGTCCAGGTGGGTGGTCAAAATGCATCCCCACCTGTCCTAGGCAGCTCTGAAGGGAAGTTAGGCAGCTGTATACAAACTGTGGAGTGTGGTAGGTTGTTTTTCCCAAGCACCTTATCTAAGCTGAGCCATAGTCATTTACTGAAAAGAGAAGACATTTGGTAGAGGTGGTCTGCCACCTGAGATGGGGTGAAATATGGGCTTTGCAAGAGGATATCTACAGTTCCTCCTCAGATGTGCCTTCTAGTCGAATATTGGACCAAGTGTGAAAAGACAGAAAGAAAAAAATAGGTGCCTCGATTTATTTACCTATTCGTGAAGCATTCAGATAATACACGTTTTAAATAGAGATAAAATAGAGCCAGAACTTTGGGCAGAAAAGAAATCTGCCTACTTCTCTGCCCCTCCTCTGCACACACTCTGGTCCAAGCCACCTCACCTCTCCTCCCAGCTGTCATAATAACCCCTCCTCAGGTCTCCTCACTTCTACCCCTGCCCCTATCATCTATTTTCAATAGAGCAACCAGAGTGACCCTTTTAGAATTGCATGAGTTTCCGATTGCTGCTCTAGCAAATCACCACAAATGTAGTTGCTTAAAACAACACAAACATATCATCTTATTGTTCTGGAAGTAGGAAGTCCAAAAATGGATCTCACAAGGCTAAAATCAAGGTGTTTCTTCAAGACTGAGTCCCTTCTGGAGGCTCTAGAAGAGAATCTGTTCCTTGCCTTTTCTAGCTTCTAGAGGCTGCCACATTCCTTGGGTCATGGAGGCATCACTCTGACTTTTGCTTCCACCATTATATTGCCTTCTCTGATTTTGACTCTGCTGCCTCCCTCTTATAGGAACCCTTGTGATTACAATGGGCCCACCCTTATAATCTTTCCATTGTAAGATCCTTAACTTTATCACATCTGCAAAGTGTCTTTTACCATATAAGGTCACATAGCCACAGGTTCTGAGGTTTAGGACATGGACATCTTTGCAGGAGGGGACATTAATCTGCCTACCACAAAAATCATCTCTTTTCTCTGCACAAAATGTCCAGTGTTGCTCTATCTCAAGAGAGAAGCCAGCTCTTACAAAGGCTTCAGGGCCCTGCTTGATCTTCACACACCCACCCTGTTACCCCTCTGACCTCAAATCGCTGCCAGAAGCAGACCCTCCATGAAGCTTAAGCTTCAGCTCACCTCACTTGCACCTTCCATCCCAAGGCCCTGGGAATAGCACTAGAAATTTGTTTGCATTGCTTTTACTCTGTTTTGCTTTTTGATTTGCAATATTAAAATATTTTAGCCACAAGAACTAAGACCATTGTCTCCTCCACTCTATTTCCTCCTGTCACATTTTGCCTCGTGTGAGATGATGCTGGAATCCACATGAGGGGCTCTCAAGTGGGAAATACATTGAGTTTGTGTTTAGTGGAGTGTATTTATGTGATTCATTGTCACTTCTGTATAGATTTAACTCACTGGTGGTCACCCCAGAGTAGGAATGGTTCTCCTATCTCCATGGGGAATCACCCAGCATTGCAAGATGAAGGTGCAGGGCCCAAGGTCATACGGCAGCATGACTGTGTCTGATAGCACCTAGCACCAGAAGAATGTGGATCATGGAGGAGACAGAGGTTTGCAATACAGAGCCAGAAGTTAGCCTACACAGGATTCTTCCAATCATCACACATGGAAAATTGTATGGGGAAGATTTAACTTTCATCAACTACTAGTCAAAACAGAATTTATCTCATGTTAGCAGTATTAGGAGAATGAAGTGCTGAGTATCCTCAATACTATATGTAATAAGCATATCATATATTTTTTTTACATGGGGATTGCAAAATATAAAATTTATTAGGATTCCTGTGCTTATAGAGCACAAACCAATTTGTACTAGTACTAAATATAGTAAGTACATCTGTCACAGCTCAGATATGAAGGAAACTTGATGGAAGTTTTCCCAAGGTTGACAATTCTAAATCTTTACATGACATTACGAAGTCATGAAGCTGAAAAACTATTCTAATCTATCATAAGCTAACATAATTTTTAAACTAATTTACATTAGTTCAAGATGGCAGCGTAGAGGGTCGTGCGCTCACTCCCTCTTGTGAGAGCACCGGAATGACAACTAAATGCTGAACTATCATTGACAGGAAGACGCTGGAACTCGCCAAAAAAGATGCTCCACATCCAAAGACAAAGGATAAGCTGCAATGAGACAGTAGGAGGGGTGCAATCACAATAAAATCAAATCCCATAACTGCTGGGTGAGTGACTCACAAACTGGAGAACACTTATACCACAGAAGTCCACCCACTGGAGTAAAGGTTCTGAGCCCCACGTCAGGCTTCCCAACCTGGAGGTCTGGCAATGGGAGGAGGAATCCCCAGAGAATCAGACGTTGAAAGCCAGCGGGATTTGTTTGCAGAACTTTGACAGGACTGGGGGAAACAGAGACTCCATTCTTGGAGGGCACACACAAAGTAGTGTGCCCACCAGGACCCAGGGGAAGGAGCAGTGACCCCGTAGGAGACAGAATCAAATGTACCTGCTAGTGTTGGAGGGTCTCCTGCAGAGGCGGAAGGCAGCTGTGGCTCACCACAAGGACAAAGACAGTGGCAGCAGAAGTTCTGGGAAGTACTCATTGGTAGGAGCCCTCCCAGTGTCCACCATTAGCCCCACCAAAGAGCCTGTATGCTCCAGTGCTGGGTCACCTCAGGCCAAACAACCAACAGGGAGGGAACTCAGCCCCACCTATCAGCAGACAAGCAAATTAAAGTTTTACTGAGTTCTGCCCACCAGAGTAACACCCAGCTCTACCCACAACAAGTCCCTCCCATCAGGAAGTTTGCACAAGTCTTTTCGACAGCCTCATCCATGCGAAGCCAGACAGCAGAAGCAAGAAGAACTACAATCCTAAAGCCCACAGAAGGAAAACCACAATAACAGAAAGATAGACAAAATGAAAAGGCAGAGGACTATGTTCCAGATGAAGCAACAAGATAAAACCCCAGAAAAACAACTAAATGAAGTGGAGACAGGCAACCTTCCAGAAAAAGAATTCAGAATAATGATAGTGAAGATGATCCAGGACATCAGAAAAAGAATGGAGGCAATGATTGAGAAGATGCAAGAAATGTTTAACAAAGACCTAGAAGAATTAAAGAACAACAAAAAAAAGAGATGAACAATACAATGACTGAAATGAAAAATACACTAGAAGGAATCAATAGCAGAATAACTGAGGCAGAAGAATGGATAAGTGACCTGGAAGACAGAATGGTGGAAATCACTGCATGGAACAGAAAAAAGAAAAAAGGATGAAAAGAAATGAAGACAGCCTAAGAGACCTCTGGGACAACATTAAACACACCAATAATCACATTATAGGGGTCCCAGAAGAAGAAGAGAGAGAGAAAGGACCTGAGAAAATCTTTGAAGAGATTATAGTTGAAAACTTCCCTAACATGGGAAAGGAAATAGCCCCCCAAGTCCAGGATGCACAGAGAGTCCCAGGCAGAATAAGTCCAAGGAGAAACACACCAGAACATATATTAATCAAACTGACAAAAAAGTAAAGAAAAATAATTAAAAGCAACAAGGGAAAAACAACAAACAACATACAAGGGAACTCCCATAAGGTTAACAGCTGATTTCTAAGCAGAAAATCTGCAAGCCATAAGGGAGTGGCATGATATATTTAAAGTGATGAAAGGGAAGAACCTACAACCAAGAATACCCTACCCAGCAAGGATTTTATTCAGATTTGATGGAGAAATCAAAAGCTTTACAAACAAGCAAAAGCTAAGAAAATTTAACACCACCATACCAGCGCTACAACAATTGCTAAAGGAACTTCTGTAAGTGGGAAACACAAGAGAAGAAAAGGACCTACAAAAACAAACCCAAAACAATTAAGAAAATGGTAATAGGAACATACCTATCGATAATTACCTTAAATGTGAATGGATTAAATGCTCCAACCGAAAGACACAGACTGGCTGAATGGATACAAAAACAAGACCCATATATATGCTGTCTACAACAGACTCACTTCAGGCCTAGGGACACATACAGCCTGAAAGTGAGGGGATGGAAGAAGGTATTCCATGCAAATGGAGATCATGAGAATGAGAGAGTAGTAATATTCATATCAGACAAAATACACTTTAAAATAAAGACTGTTACAAGAGACAAGGAAGGACACTACATAAGGATGAAGGGAACAATCCAAGAAGAAGATATAACAATTGTAAATATACATGCACCCAACATAGGAGCACCTCAATACATAAGGCAACTGCTAATAGCTATAAAAGAGGCAATCTACAGTAAAACAATAATACTGGGGGATTTTAACACCTCACTTATACCAATGGACAGATCATCCAGACAGAAAATTAATAAGGAAACACAAGCTTTAAATGACACAACAGACCAGGTAGGTTTAATTGATATTTATAGGACATTCCATCAGAAAACAGCAGATTACACTTTCTTTTCAAGTGCACACAGAACATTGTCCAGGATAGATCACATCTTAGGTCACAAATCAAACCTCAGTAAATTTAAGAAAATTCAAATTGTATCAAGCATCTTTTCTGACGACAACACTATGAGATTAGAAATCAATTACAGAAAAAAAACTAAAATAATAGAAACACATGGAGGCTAAACAATACACTACAAAGTAACCAAGAGATCACTGAAGAAATCAAAGTGGAAACCAAAAAATATCTAGAGACAAATGACAATCAAAACATGATTTGCTATGGGATGCAGCAAAAGCACTTCTAAGAGCAAAGTTTATCGCAACACAATCCTACCTCAAGAAACAAAAAAAATCTCAAATAAACAATCTAACCTTACACATAAAGTAATTAGAGAAAGAAGAACAAACAAAACCAAAAGTTAGTAGAAGGAAAGAAATCATAAAGATCAGAGCAGGAATGAATGAAATAGAAACAAAGAAAACAATACCAAAAATCAATAAAACTAAAAGCTGGTTCTTTAGGAAGATAAACAAACTTGAAAAACATTTAGCCAGACTCATCAAGAAAAAGAGGGAGACGACGCAAACCAATACAATTAGAAATGAAAGAGAAGAAGTTACAATGGACACCGCAGAAATAAAAAGCATCATAAGAGACTACTACAAGCAGCTATATACCAATAAAATGAACAACGTGAAGAAATGCACAAATTCTTAGAAAGGTATAACCTTCCAAGACTGAACGAGGAATAAATTGAAAATACGAACAGACTAATCACAAGTAATGAAATTGTAACTGTGATTAAAAATCTTCCAACAAACAAAAGTCCAGGACCAGATGGTTTCACAGGTGAATTCTATCAGACGTTTAGAGAAGAGCTAACACCCATCCTTCTCAAACTCTTCCAAAAAATTGCAGAGGGAGGAACACTCCCAAACTCATTCTACAAGGCCACCATCACCCTGATACCAAAACCAGACAAAAATACTAGAAAAAAGAAAATTATAGACCAATATCACTGATAAATATAGATGCAAAAATCCTCAGCAAAATACTATCAAACAGAATCCAGCAACACATTAAGAGGATCATACACCATGATCAAGTGGGATTTATCCCAGGGATGCAAGGATTCTTCAACATACGCAAATCAATCAATGTGATACAACATAGTAAAATACTGAAGAATAAAAACCATATGATCATCTCAATAAATGGAAAATAAGCTTTTGACAAAATTCAACACCCATTTATAATAAAAACTCTCCAGAAACTGGGCATAGAGGGACCCTACCTCAACATAATAAAGACCTAATAAAGACATAATAATATACAACAAACTCACAGAAAACATTCTCAATGGTGAAAAACTGAAAGAATTTCCTCTAAGATCAGGAACAAGACAAGGATGTCCACTCTCACCACTATTATTCAACATAGTTTTGAAAGTCCTAGCCACAGGAATCAGACAGGAAAAATAAATAAAAGGAATACAAATTGGAAAAGAAGAAATAAAACTGTCACTGTTTGCAGATGACATGATACTATACAGAGAATCCTAAAGATGCTACCAGAAAACTAATAGAGCTAATCAATGAATTTGGTAAAGTTTCAGGATACACAATTAATGCACAGAAATCTCTTGCATTCCTATACACTAACAATGAAAGATCAGAAAGAGCAGTTAAGTAAACAATCCCATTCACCACAGCAACAAAAAGAATAAAATACCTAGGAATAAACCTACAAAAGTAGGTAAAATACCTGTACTCAGAAAACTATAAGACACTAATGAAAGAAATCAAAGATGACACAAACAGGTGGAGAGATGTACCGTGTTCTTGGATTGGAAGAATCAACATTGTGAAAATGACTATACTACCCAAAGCAATCTACCGATTCAATGCAATCCCCATCAAATTACCAATGGCATTTTTCATAGAACTAGAACAAAAAATCTTAAAATTTGTATGGAGTCACAAAAGATCCCAAATAGTCAAAGAAATCTTGAGAAGAAAAAAAACAAAAAATGGAGCTGGAGGAATCAGACTCCCTCGCTTCAGACTATACTACAAAGCTACAGTAATCAAGACAATTGGTACTGGCACAAAAACAGAAATATAGGTTAATGGAAAAGGATAGAAAGCCCAGTGATAAACCCACCTACTGTCAACTAATCTATGACAAAGCAGGAAAGGATATACAGTGGAGAAAAGACAGTGTCTTCAATAATTGGTGCTGGGAAAACTGGACAGCTACATATAAAATAATGAAGTTAGAACACTCCCTAACACCATACACAAAAATAAACTCAAAATGGATTAAACACCTAAATGTAAGGCCAGACACTATAAAACTCTTAGAGGAAAGCATAGGAAGAACACTCTTTGACATAAATCACAGCAAGATCTTTTTTGACCCACCTCCTAGAGAAATGGAAATAAAAACAAAAATAAACAAATGGGACCTAATGAAACTTAAAAGCTTTGCAGAACAAAGGAAACCATAAACAAGATGAAAAGACAACCCTTAGAATGGGAGAAAATATTTGCAAACAAAGCAACTGACAAAGGATTAATCTCCAAAATATATAAATACCTCATGCAGCTCAATATCAAAAAAACAAAAAACCCAATCCAAAAATGGGCAGAAGACCTAAATGTACATTTCTCCAAAGAAGACATACAGATGGCCAAGAGGCATAGAAAAGCTGCTCAACATCACTAATTATTAGAGAAATGCAAATCAAAACTACAATGAGGTATCACCTCACACTGGTTAGAATGGGCATCATCAGAAAATCTACAAACAATACATGCTGGAGAGGGTGTGGAGAAAAGGGAACCCTCTTGCACTGTTGGTAGGAATGTAAATTGATACAGCCACTATGGAGAACAGTATGGAGGTTCCTTAAAAAACTGTAAATAGAATTACCATATGACCCAGCAATCCCACTGCCAGGCATATACCCAGAGAAAACCATAATTCAAAAAGACACATGCACCCCAATGCTCATTGCAGCACTATTTACAATATTCAAGTCATGAAGCAACCTAAATGTCCATCAACAGACGTATGAATAAAGAAGATGTGGCATATATATATACAATGGAATATTACTCAGCCATAAAAGGAAATGAAATTGAGTTATTTGTAGTGAAGTGAATGGACCTAGTGTCTGCCGTACAGAATGAAGTAAGTCAGAAAGAGAAAAACACATACCGTATGCTAATATATATATATGGAATCTAAAAAAAAAAAAAGTTTCTGAAGAACCTACAGGCAGGATAGGAATAAAGACGCAGATGTAGAGAACGGACTTGAGGAAACGCAGAGGGGGAAGGGTAAGCTGGAACGAAGTGAGAGAGCGGCATGGACATATATACACTACCAAATGTAAATAGATAGCTAGTGGGAAGCAGCCGCACAGCACAGGGAGATCAGCTTAGTGCTTTGTGACCACCTAGAGGGGTGGCATAGGGAGGGTGGGAGGGAGATGCAAGAGGGAGGGGATATGGGGATATATGTATATGTATAGCTGATTGACTTTTTTATAAATCAGAAACTAACACACCATTGTAACTCAATTATACTCCAATAAAGATGTTAAAAAGAAAAATGAAGATGTGGTACATATATACAATGGAATATTACTCAATCATAAAAAGGAACGAAACTGGGTCATTTGTAGAGACATGGATGGACCTGCAGACTGTCATACAGAGTAAAGTAGGTCAGAAAGAGAAAAACAAATATTGTATATTAACAGATGTACGTGGAATCTAGAAAAATGGTGCCGACAAACCGGTTTGCAAGGCAGAAATAGAGACACAGATGTAGAGAATAAATGTATGGACACCAAGGGGGAAAAGCAGAGGTGGGTGTGGGGGGCATGAATTGGGAGATTGAGATTGACATATATACACTAATATGTATAAAATAGATAACTAATGAGAACCTGCTGTGTATTACATACTACTCCACTTCACTGTACAGTAGAAAATAGCACAACATTGTAAAACAACTATACCTCAATTTAAAAAGAAAAACTAATTTAAATAATGTGCTAGAGGAAAAATTGAATTATCTTTCTAGTGTCTCTATAGAAAATTATATAACAAAATAATGGTCATGAAAGAGGCAATCAAAAAATATGGGGCCAAAAATACAGGAAGAAAGGTATTATAAAAGTGTATCAGGCAGTGAATTAATGAAGATATTATGTTATTTTTTTGGGTTTTGTGAAATGTATGGTATGTTTCAGATTTTCAAATTTGTGATATATAGGGATTTATTTTCTCATGCTAAATGAACATGTCCTTTCATACCTAATTTTGTATTAGTTTAAAGCCTCAAAAAACTGGATCCAGCCATGATAACCACCCTCCCCCTTGCTCATTCAACTCCAGTCACAGTGGCCTCTATGTTGTTCCTTGGACATGCCAGGCCCACTCCCACCTCGAAGCGTTTGCACTTGCTGCTCCCTCCACCTACAATGCTTATCCTCCAGATAACTACATAGCTCCCCTCTCACTTCTTTCAAATCTTTGCTCAACTATGTCTTTCTCAATTCAGCCTTCCCTGATTATCCTTTTTAAAACTGCAGCATTTCCAATGTACAAGATGACTTACTTATTCATTTATATTGCTGACTATCTTTCCCTCCCCCCACAAGAATGTAAGCTCCATACAGATTGAAGGTTCTTTTATTTTTTTAAATCTGTTTTGTCCACAGTTGTTTTTTTCTGTTTGGAACAGTATCTGGCACATAACAAGTGTTCAGTAAGTATTTGTGAAATGGCTGGCTGGCTGACTGGATGAATGGATAAATGAATAAATGAATGAATGAACTACCAATCAAAGTTTAGATTATCAAGAGACAACCAGCACTGCCACAGTGAGACAAGATCATTCCAGCCAAAATCACTGAAATGTGATGTCTTAATTGGTTTATTCACTGCATGAAGGTAGATTTACAATTCATAGTAGGATTTTAATTCCTAAATTATTAAAAGTATTTTCTTTATAGAAAATACCATGGTTGGGATTATCTCATAAACTTTCAGATTTCATTCCACCATCAAAAGAAAATCCAGATTTCAAAATTAAGCCAAGAAATAAAAAATTTTATTTTCCTTTAAATTAGGAAGTTCTGTTCGAATGAATAGTGAAAGCAACATTAGTTGAGAAGTAGGTCCACCAGAGAACTATAACTGAAGTAGCATTTAATAAAACTACTTAAAATAATAATGACAGCCACCATTCATTAAGTGCTTGCTATATGCCAGATACTGGCTCAAATACTAAATTAAAGGTGAGTTCTAAGGTGTGGGTATGTGGAAGGAATATAAAAGCATTTTTTAATAATAAATGATTATAATTCTTGGGATGAAATTTTTCAATTAAGAAATTTTTTTATAAAATCAAAGTATGACAATTAATATTATACATTTGGGAATCCTAAATAATAAAGAAATGGAGAATTCGAGCTATGTGTTTGGAAATATGTTCTAAGCACAATAAATATGTATGACATAGACTGTTATTCTGAGTTTTATTATTTTGTTATTCACTGTAATGAGGTAGTTCAAGATAGATTTATATTTGTGTATGTGTCATAGCTAAAGTTTAAACTCATTCTAGCAGATATTACTCAGCCATAAAAAAGAACAAAATATAATGCCATCTGCAGCAACATGGATCGATCCAGCAATTGTCATACTGAGTGAAGTAAGTCAGACACAGAAAGACAAATATCATATGATATCCCTTATATGTGGAATCTAAATAAAAAGTGTACAAATGAACTTATTTACAAAACCAAAGTAGAGTCGTGCATGTAGAAAAAAACTTATGGTTATGAGGGGATAAGGGGTGGGGGGGGAGGGATAAACTGGGAGATTGGGATTGACATATACTCACTACTATATATAAATTAGATAACTAATAAGAACCTGCTGTATAACACAGGGAACTCTACTCAATACTCTGTAATAACCTATATGGGAAAAGAATCTAAAAAAAAAGAAAGAGTGGACATATGTATATGTATAACTGATTCACTTTGTTGTACACCTGAAACTAACACAACATTGTAAATCAACTATACTCCAATAAAATTGTTTTTAAGTTAGAAGAAAAAAAGAATATAATAATAATGGTTATATAATAATGAATCCAACCTGGCTTATATTTGTCTTTATACCCACACAATTGTAAAACATTATTTTTAATATTTTTTGGAGGAAGGGGCCCATGAAGGCCCCATGAAAGACATATGTGACCTTGGTCTGATTCTTCCCATCCCATACCCCATGAGCATGCTAAGGGCTTCACTGTGGAGTAATGCAAGTTGCTCCACAACCCTCACATTTTGGAATCAAGAACAGCTTTAGCTAGCTTAAAGAAAGCCTCAAATTATCTGCTTTTTTTGCTTCCCATATTACCAAAGTACCTAAAATCTGAATTAGGTATTTTACACAGGAACAATGCTCTTCCTGATTGTTTTGTATAAAAGCACATATACGCTTTAAAGTAATTGTCTCTGGACCTCCCATTTGAGCTTATACAGAAAGGGTGAATTACAAATAACAAATAGAAAATAGATTGTAAGCATGTTTTAAATATTTGAGTCAATTAGAATTTTTCACGTCTTGCAGAATGTGGGATTTACGTGAATATAGAGATAATAAATAATAAAGCATATATCTAGGAGAAAATTTTTGTTTTCCCACAACACTCATGGTTGGCTTGTTAAATTCTGACATACATCATCAATGTCCCAAGCTTCCTGATAATGTTGTAGAAGTTTATATAAATGTTAAGTGCACCTTTCTTAAATGTTCCAGATATTAAATAACTCATTGAGGTAAAATATCACTTCTGCATGATTTTCCCCCTGACAACCCCAGGCTGATTAGAAGTTCTTTAGTCTGTGCTTCTCTGGAAAATATACTGGTAGCAACATTTAGTAAACTGTTATTAAGTTATCATTGTTACTGTAAACTTATTTGTGTGAGGATACATGTGTTTTATTGAATCATAAAAAGCTACATGAAGTCAAGAAAAGTTGGCACTACCTAGCATATCACAGGCACTCAAAAATATTTGCTGACTAACTGAATAAGTAAATGCATATTTTAGATTGAAAAAGGTCTCCAGTCTATAACCAGATCTATAGGAAGTGATATAACCTAAAGATGCCTCATTCCCAATCACGATGATATAAATGATGGTGACACCAATGTCAGTCCCTCAAGTCATTTGGCCATTCTAACAAGTCCAAGAGGAAGGAACTGACCTCAGCTTTCTCTGCCAGTCAGCACCACAGTGGATACAGACCCAGCTATGTAGCCAAAACATTTAGCCTCATTACACAGCTATTTACAAATGAGCTATTTACAGCTCATTACAAATACCTATGACTGACTGTAAAACGAAATTCTATATGAGGAAGATCAGCAAGTTGCATTCCCCATCAAAACAGTTTCAAGTAACTAATTTATTAATGGTCCATTTAAAAAAACAAGTATTGGGCTTCCCTGGTGGCGCTATGGTTAAGAATCTCCCTGCCAATGCAGGGGACATGGGTTCAAGCCCTGGTCCAGGAAAATCCCACATGCTATGGAGCAACTAAGCCCATGCACCACAGCTACTGAGCCTGCATGCCACAGCTACTGAAGCCCATGTGCCTAGGGCCCATGCTAGCAACAAGAGAAGCCACAATGGAAGCCTGCACACCGCAAAAAGAGTAGCCCCCGCTCACTGCAACTAGAGAAAGCCAGTGCACAGCAATGAAGACCCAATGCAGCCAATAATAAATAAATAAAATTTATAAATATTTATATATAATCTATATAGTATTTGTGTCCAAAATATTCAATTCAAATAGATTTAGGTGCTGGACTGGACTTTTCCAAAATTCAATATAATGAAAAACTATTCTAAATCTAAAAGAAAATAAAGGGATTAAAAGCCAAACACAATGTGTGAACATTGGTTAAATATTGTACCAAAAATAAAAACAAGCTCTGAGACATGAGACATGGAGACAATTGAGAAAACTGAAAAATGGAATGTATGTTACTTATTCATCAATGTTACATTTCTTAGGTGTAGTGATGATGTTGTAGTTAAGTAGGAGAATGTCCTTGTTCTTAGGAGATCTGTACTGAAATATTTGGGGTGGAATAGGGAGGGTGGGAGGGAGATGCAAGAGGAAGGGGATATGGGAATATATGTATACATATAGCTGATTCACTTTGTTATACAGCAGAAACTAACACAACATTGTAAAGCAATTATACTCCAATAAAGATGTTTAAAAAAATATTTGGGGGTAAGAGTCATGATGTCTACAACTTACTTTCAAATATCCTAATGACAACAAAAAGTGTATGTGTATGCATGTGTGTGGGTGTGTGCTGGTGGCAGTGAGGGGAAGGAGAGGAGGCAAATGTGGCAAAATGGTAATAATTGTAGAATTGAGGTGAAAGGTATTCGGGTGTTTTACTTTTTTTGTAAAATCCAATATTTTCAAAATTAAAAGTTAGAGGAAAATGTAAAAAAGAATAATGTTATAGAGAAAGGTTTAAAGACAGAAAAGGTATCTATGATTACAATATTATGTTTTAAGAGCAGGTTCAAAGTAATGCACACCATAGTTCTGTTTGGGAATATATGGATGAATATACATTAATGTATTAATAGAGGTCACTGAATTGGAGCCCTCTAAATTGTGTAGCTTGGCAGTCTGGAGTGTTTATCTCTGGATTGTCCAATTACAGTCACTTCTATTTTCTTATTTTTATTTATAAAAAATTGCTTATTTTATCCATATACATTCACATATATGTACAAATTATTTTAAAAGAGTGAGAATGAACTTATCAAAACCTTGCAACAATATATTCTGTTGGAAACTTGTCCCTGTCAAAACTGGTTAATCTATTGTTTACACTATTAAGATTATACCAGTGACTGGATATAAATAAATCATTTTATTTGAAAAAGAAAAACATGATGACAATAATTCTAGACTCTTAAATTGGCACTGGGAATATGAAAGTATTGCCCCAGAGGGCATAACTAATGACCTATGGGTGCGAACTACATTGAGACAGATTTCAGCTCATTATGAGACTGAACGTTGCAATGAATGTGTCCAACAAGGGAACAGACTGAACCATGAAATAATTGCCTATCAAAATAGCTTAACCACCTGTCAGAGATGATTAGAAGGAGGGATAGGGTATTAGATATACTCTAATCCAGCCTTTGGTCTCTAACAAGTTCATAGTCAAAAATAAAGAAAATAGGGACTTCCCTGATGGTCCAGTGGTAAAGAATTTGCCTTCCAATGCAGGTGATGCGGGTTCGATCCCTGGTCAGGGAACTAAGATCCCACATGCTGTGAGGCAACTAAGCCCACTTGCCACAACTACTGAGCTTGCACGCCTCAACTAGAGAGCCCACATGTTGCCAGCTACAGAGCCCCTGCACCCTGGAGCCTGCATGCCATAACTAGAGAAGAGAAAACCCGCACGCCACAACTAGAGAGAAGCCTGCACACCTCAACGAAGAGCCCACACACTACAACAAAAGATCCCGCATGCCTCAATGAAGATCCCATGTGCCACAACTAAGACCCAATGCAGCCATAAAAAAAATAATTAATTAAAGTTTTAAAAATAATAAAGAAAATAGCAGTAATAAACTGAATACATTTCCATTGAAGGAAAAACTACACAATGTTGCTGACTAACAAGACATAAGACAAGATTAATACTCTCTGGTCAGGATGCTGTATTTTTAAAAATTGGAATACTATTAACACTGTTCAGCTAGACCAATTACTCAACCAAAAACAAAGTGTGTTACTTGCCATCATGAATCCAAATTATTTCTAAACATATGAACTTAGTCTTAAGTGTTGGTGTATTCATACAATGGAATACTGTTTTAAAAGAAAAAATGAAGAGGAACAAACTACTGATATATACAACCATATGGATATATGTCAAAAAAACCTTATGCTGAGTGAAAGAAGCAAGACACAAGAATACATGCTGTATGATTTCATTTATATAGATTTCAAAAACAGGCAAAACCAATCTGTTAGAAATCAGAAGGTGGTTGTGTAGAACACAGGGAGGATGAATAAAAAGGGGCACAAGGGAAATTTCTCAGGTAATAGAAACGTTCTAACTCTTGCTTTTTGGTGGTAATTACACGTTTACATACAGCCTTTAAAGTTCATCAAATGGAACACTTAAGATCTGTGTGGTTTTTGTTTATAAATTACACCTCTGTGAAATTAAAATAAATATTAAAAAATCATATTTGCTTTGTGTCACCTAAAGAACTCAATACTTACCAAGTGATTTCTTTTTACTGCAGAACATTATTGCACCTGATTTTTTTTCACCAGGCCTCAACAGCTGGCCTACATAAGAAAACAAGAAATGTACACAACATTAGTATTTGAGAAATGCTCATTAACCATAAATTGCCATCATTCAGCTTTCTTCCTAGTCAAATCTAGATGACTAGGAAGTCATTAACACAGTAAGGAATAATAGACTCCATTTATGAGACTTAAATCTAACAAGATAATAATAATTCTATAACTCACAGACATAGAAAACAAACTTATGGTTACCAAAGGAGAAAGGGGAAATGGATAAATTAGGAGTTTGGGATTAAAATATACACACTACTATATATAAAATATATAACCAACAAGGACCTGCTGTATAGTACAGGAACTATATTCAATATCTTGTAATAACCTCTAATGGAAAAGAATCTAAAAAAGAATATATATATATATCTGAATCACTTTGCTGTACACCTGAAAGTAACACACCATTTTAAATCAATTATATTTCAATTTAAAAAATTTTTAAGGAAACAAATAATTCTATACAAAAATTATCTATTTGTATTATGGCGGCTATATGGAACAATGTAAGGTAAGCACAAGTGTAATATTCAATTTGGCATTAAAATGGAGCCAAATTTTCTAACATATCCAAAACCCTGTGAATCAGAATATCTCAGAGGTGACACTCCATTACCTGCCTTTTATTCAAGTACCAAAAGTAATTCCTTCCCAAAACAGTCACCCAAGTCCAAGAAGTGCAGAGTCCCATATAGAATTAATTGAACAAGGAACACGCCAAGACACATAGTAATCAAACTGACAAAAACTAAAGACAAAGAGAAAATATCCAAAGCAACAAAGGAAAAGCAACAAATAACGTACAAGGGAATCCCCATGAGACTATGAGCTGATTTTTCAGCAGAAACTCTACAGGCCAGAAGGGAGTGGAATGATACATTTAAAGTGATGAAAGGGAAAAACTGACAACCAAGAATACTCTACCCAGCATGTCTCTCATTCAGAATTGATGGAGAAATCAAAAGCTTTACAGACAAACAAAAGCTAGAAGAATTCAGCACCACCAAATGCTAAAGGAACTCTTTCAATAGAAGAGGCAACAGCTAGAAACAGGAAAATTACAAAATGGTAAAGCTCACCAGTACAGGTGAACATACAGTAAGGGTAGGAAATCATCTATACACAAATATGGTATCAAAACAGTAATTGTGAGAGAAGGAGAGCAAAAATGCAGGATATTTGAGATGCATTTGAAATTAAGAGACCAGCAACTTAAAACAATCATGTATACATATAGACTGCTATATCAGAACCACATGGTAACCACAAATGAAAAATCTAAAATAGATATACACATAAAAAAGAAAAAGAATCCAAACACAACAATATAATCATCAAATCACAAGAGAGGGGAACAAAAGAGAAAAGGAATAAAAGACCTACAAAAACAAATCCAAAATATTTTTTTAAATGGCAATAAGAACATACATATCAATAATTAACTTAACTGTAAATGGATTAAATGCTCAAACCAAAAGAAATAGACTGGCTGAATGAATACAAAAATAAGACCCATATATATGTTGTCTATAAAAGACCCACTTCAGATCTAGAGACACAAACAGACTGAAAGTGAGGGGATGGAAAAAGGTATTCCATGCAAATGGAAATCAAAAGAAAGCTGGAGCAGCAATACTCATATCAGACAAAATAGAGTTTAAAATAAAGACTGTTACAATAGACAAATGACACTACATAATGATCAAGGGCTCAACTGAAGAAGATATAACAATTATAAATATATATGCACTCAACAGAGGAACACCTCAATACATAAGGCAAATGTTAACAGACATAAAGGAGAAATCGACCACAATACAATAATAGAGGGGAACTTTAGCACTCCACTTATATCAATGGACAGATCATCGAGACAGGAAATCAATAAGGAAACTCAGGCCTTAAATGACACATTAGAACACATGGACTTAATTGATATTTATAGAGTGCTCCATCCAAAAGCAGAAGAATACACCTTCTTTTCAAGTGTACATGGAACATTATCCAGAACAGATCACATGCTGGGCCACAAAGGAAGCCTTTAAGAAAACTGAAATCATATCAAGCATCTTTTCCGACCACTACACTATGAGATTAGAAATCAATTACAAGAAAAAAATGCAAAAACACAAACACGTAGAGGCTAAACAATATGCTATGAAACAACTGATGGATCACTGAAGAAATCAAAGAGGAAATAAAAAGAATACCTAGAGACAAATGAAAATGAAAACACAACAATCCAAAACCTATGGGATGTGGCAAAAGCAGTTCTTAGATGGAAGTTTATAGTGATACAAGCTTACTTCAGGAAACAAGAAAAATCTCAAACAAACAACTTTACCTTACACCTAAAGCGACTAGAGAAAGAAGAACACATAAAACCCAAAGTTAGCAGAAGGAAAGAAATCACAAAGATCAGAGCAGAAATAAATGAAATAGAGACAAAGAAAAAAATAGCAAAGACCAATAAACTAAGAGTTGAAAAGATAAACAAAATTGATAACACTTTAGCCAGAGTCATTGAGAAAAAAAGGGAGAGGGCCCAAATCAATAAAATCAGAAATGAAAAGGAGAAATTACAACTGACACCACAGAAATTCAAAGGATCATAAGAGACTACTACAAGCAACTATACACCAATGAAAAGGACAACCTAGAAGAAATGGGCAAATTCTTAGAATGGTACAATCTCCCAAGACTGAACCAGTAAGAAATAGAAAATATGACTAGACCAATTGTATGTATTGAAATTGAATCTGTGATGAAAAACTCCCAACAAACAAAAGTCATGGAATAGATGGCTTCACAGGTGAATTCTATCAAACATTTAGAGAAGAGCTAACACCTAACGTTCTGAAACTATTTCAAAAAACTGCAGAGGAAGGAACACTCCCAAATTCATTCTATGTGGCCACCATCATCCTGATACCAAATCCAGACAAAGCTACCATCAAAAAGAGAAAATTACAGGTCAATATCACTGATGAACATAGACATAAAAATCCTTAACAAATACCAGCAAACCAAACCCAGTAATACATTAAAAGGATCATACACCATGATCAAGAGGGATTTATCCCAAGGATGCAAGGACTTTTTAATATCTGCAAATCAATCAGTGTGAGGTACCACATTAACAAATTGAAGAATAAAAACCATATGATCATCTCAATAAATGCAGAAAAAGCTTTTGACAAAATTCAACACCTATTTCTGATAAAAACCCTCCAGAATGTGGGCACAGAGGGAACCTACCTCAATATAATAAAGACCATATACCACAAACCTACAGCTAACATCATACTCAATGGTGAAAAAATGAAAGCATTTCCTCTAAGATCAAGAAAAAGACAAGGATGTCCACTCTCATCACTTTTATTCAACATAGTTTTGAAAGTCCTAGCCACAGCAATCAGAGAAGAAAAATAAATAAAGGGAATACAAATTGGAAAAGTAGTAAAACTGTCACTGTTTGCAGATGACATGAAACTATACATTGAAAATCCTAAAGATGCTACCAGAAAACTACTAGAGCTCATCAATGAATTCAGTAAAGTTGCAGGAAAAGAAATTCATACACAGAAATCTGGTGCAATCCTATACACTAATAATGAAAGATCAGAAAGAAAAATTAAGAAAATCCCATTTACCATCGCATCAAAAAGTATAAAATACTTAGGAATAAACCTACCTAACAAGGCAAAAGACCTGTACTCCAAAAACTATAAGATGCTGATGAAAGAAATCGAAGGAGACATAAACAGCTAGAAAGATATACCATGTTATTGAATTGGAAGAATCAATACTGTCAAAATGACCGTACTACGCAAGGCAGTTTACAAACTCAATTCAATCCTTATCAAATTATCAAAGGCATTTTTCACAGAACTAGAAGCAAAAATTTTTAAATTTGTATGGAAACATGAAAGACCTCAAATAGTGAAACCAATCTTGAGAAAGAAAAATAGTTGGAGGAATCAGGCTCCCTGCCTTAAGACTATAGTACAAAGCTACAGTAATCAAGACAATATGGTACTGGCTCAAAAACAGAGATATAGATCACTGAAACAGGATAAAAAGCCCAGAAATAAACTGACTCACCTATGGTCAATTAATCTATGACAAAGGAGGCAAGGATACAATGGAGAAGAGACAGTCTTCAATAAGTGGTGCTGGGAAAACTGAACAGCTACATGTAAAAGAATGAAATTAGAGCATTCTCTAACATCATACACAAAACTAAACACAAAATTGATTAAAGATGTAAATGTAAGGGCCAGATCCTATAAAACTCTTAGAGGAAAATATAGGCAGAACACTCTGACATAAATTGCATCAATATCAATATATATATATATATTCTTTTTCAGATTCTTTTCCCTTATAGATTATTACATACTACTGAGTATAGTTCCCTGTACTATACAGTAGGTCCTTGTTGGCTATCTATTTTACACATAGTAGTGTGTATATGTTAATGCCAGCCTCCTAATATAATCCTTCTCCCACCCTCTCTCCTATTTGGCAGCCATAAGTTTGTTTTCTGTGTCTGTGAGTCTCTTTCTCTTTGGAAATAAGATCATTTGTGTCTTTTTTTTCTTTTAGATGCCACATAGAATTGATGTCATATGATATTTGTATTTCACTGTCTGGCTTACTTTACTTAGTAAGATAATAGGGAAGGGAAACATAAGCAAAAAATGGAATTACATCAAACTAAAAAGCTTTTGCACAGTGAAAGAAACTATCAACAAAACAAAAAGCCTACCTACTGCACTGGAGAAGATATTTGTAAATGATATATCTGATAAGGGGTTAATATCCAAAATATACAAAGAACTCATACACCTCAACATCAAAAAAAAAAAAAAAACCCCATTAAAAAGTGGTCAGAAGACCCGACGAGACATTTTTCCAAAGAAGACATACAGATGGCAAACAGACACATGAAAAGATGCTCAACATCACGAATCAGCAGGGTAATGCAAATCAAAACTACAGTGAGGGACTTCCCTTGTGGATCAGTGGTTAAGAATCCGCCTGCTAATGCAGGGCACATGGGTTCGAGCCCTGTTCTGGGAAGATACCACATGCCACGGAACAACTAAGCCCATGTGCTATTAACTACTGAGCTTGCGCTCTAGACCCTGCAAGCCACAACTGCTGAGCCCACGTGCTGTAGCTACTGAAGCCCATGCTCTGCAACAAGAGAAGCCACCACAATGAGGAGCCTGCACACTGCAACGAAGAGTAACCCCCCCTCAGCGCAACTAGAGAAAGCTTGTGCGCAGCAACGAAGACCCAATGTAGCCAAAAATAAATAAATAAAAATAAACATATTTTTTAAAGAAGACATTAAGCACCCTTATGTTCATCACAGCATTATTTACAATACCCAAGATATGGAAGCAACCTAAGTACCCATTGATAGATGAATGGATAACGCAGATGTAATGTATATATGCAATGGAATACTATTCAGCCATAAAAAAGAATGAAATCTTGCCAGTTTCAACAATATGGAAGGACCTAGAGGGTATTATGCTAAGTGAAATAAGACAAATACTGTATGATTTCACTTACTGGGCAACACAAATGAACAAATATAATGAAACAGAAACAGACTCATAGGTACAGAGAACAAACAGGTAGTTGTGGGGGAGGGGGGCAGGGGGAGGGAGGATGAGTGAAATAGGGAGATTAAGAGGTATAAACTTCCAGTGACAAAATGAGTCATGAGGGTGAAATGTACTGTGTGGGGACTATAGTCAATAGTAATATAATATCTCTGCATGGTGATAGATGGTAACTAGACTTATCATGGTAATCATTTTGTAATGTACAGAAATATGCAATCACTGTGCTGTGCACCAGGAACCAACACAGTGTTGTAGGTCAATTATACTTCAAAAAACAAACAACTGGGGCTTCCCTGGTGGCGCAGTGGTTGGGAGTCCGCCTGCCGATGCAGGGGACACGGGTTCATGCCCCGGTCCGGGAGGATCCCGCATGCCGCGGGGCGGCTGGGCCCGTGAACCATGGCCGCTGAGCCTGCGCGTCCGGAGCCTGTGCTCCGCAGCAGGAGAGGCTGCAACAGTGAGAGGCCCGCGAACCACAAAAAAAAAAAAAAACAAAAAACAAAAATAACAACGAACTCTCAGAAAAAGAGATCAGATTTGTGGTTACCAGAGGCAGGGGGTGGGAGGAGGGGGAATTGGATAAAAGTGATTAAAATGTACAAATTTCCAGTTAGAAGATAGTAACTACTAGGGATGTAACGTACAACATGATTCATATAATTAACACTGATGTGTGTTATATATAAAAGTCATTAAGAGAATAAATCCTGAGTTCTCATCACAAGAAAAACAACTTTTCAAAATTTTTTTATCTAATATGAGATGATGGACGTTCACTAAATTTACTATAGTAATCATTCCATGATGTGGGTCAAATCATTATGCTATACACCTTAAACTTATACAGTGCTGTATGTTAATTATTTCTCAATAAAACTGGAAGAAAAAAAGTTATTTAGAAATAAATAAATAGGGGGCAGAAATAATGTCATTATTATCTTTTATTTTTTTCCCTACATGTCTAATTTCCTTCACATGGTAAACTCTATTAAGGATTTAGAGTGAATAAATAAAGGGCAAACAAATAACTTCAACATTTAGAACCCAAAGGACCATGGAAATGAACTGAAGCACCTTCGCAAACACATGACAGGGTAGGCAGAGGTTCTGAATTCATACTCTTTAGGTTAGAAAGAGAAATGACTTGTTTGTTCCTGCTCAAAGACATGGTGTGGCAGGACGCATTAAACACCCATGAAAGAAGAAGCTGGTCAGTCACATGGAGACCAGAAAAGAGGAAGAACAGCACTTATGGCTTAGCAGTTACCAGAAAGGAGGATGCAGAGGAATTTCATCAACACCTACTGTTGCATTACAAATTTCTAGTGTCTAAAAGGCCTGAAACCATCAATATTTCTCCCTGTTGTGCTCCCAGATTCATGAGTTCCCTTCCATCACCTCCAGGAAAAGCAGCAGCCCACTGAGGGAATAGCCACCCCTGGGGTGCCCCTGACAAGTAGGGCCATCAACACTTTGTAAAACCCACTGCTTTTCCAGGAACCAGTCACTAAAACTGATGAATCCAACAAGCTGGGAGTACTACTGCCAGGTGCTGCTAGAAGCAGGGATAGGTCCTCAAATATAATCCATCAATAACTCTTCTGTTCTTCTTCCCATGCCTTCTACCAACTGCCACCAAGGCTGCCTAAAACAATCCCCCCCCCCCGCCCCTCCTCACTGCTCCCCCTACCCCAGTCTTAGGCAGCAGATGCCTCTAGGACATGCCTGCTGACCAGTGACTGCTTTCCCCTGCATTCCTTCTAACAGGTTTCCCCGCTCCAGCCTTGGCCACCCATAGACCAGGGTCCACATTGAAGCCACAGTGATCTTTATAAAAATTAAACGGCATCATATCACACCCCTGCTTAAAACCCTTCAATAACATCCCACTGGCCTTAGAAAAAAGATCAAATTGCATCATGACTCCTTGGCCCCTCTGCAACCTGGTCCCTGCTAGTCTTTCTACCCTGATTTCTCATCACTCTCCTTACAGCCCCCATTCTTCCTTGCACCCCCCACCATGTCTATACTACAGAAATAACTCAGCTTCTTTCTATTTGAGGGCCTTGACACATGCTCTTCCCTCTGCCTGTCATAATCTAACCCCATCGCCAGCCCCTTCACCTAACTTGTACTCATCTTTTCAATATCAACTCATACATCACTTCCTCTAGGAGTTCTCCCCTGGTCCCCCAAATCAGAGGTAAGAGCACCTCCTATGTGCTCCCATAGAATCCAGAACTTCCAATTTCAGAGCCCTTATCATTCTAGAATGTATTTGCCTATTATATTGGCTGTTTTCCCATTAGTCTACAAACTCCAGTGGGGCAGAGACCCGATCTGTGTTGTCCATAGTTGTATCTTCAGTGTCAAATGCACGCCTGGCATGTGGCAGTGCTCAATAAAAATTTGCTAAATGAAAGAATGATTAATGTTCTCAGTGTCTATGAGGAATGAAGCAAGGGCTTCCAGATGCTAAAAGGCATTTCCCTTTTAGCAACTATCCCTTCCTAGACCCCAACCCCAAGTTCAAGAACATCTTAGATCTTCCCAAACTGGGAACCGTCATGGCTTTCTTAGCTGCTCCCTACCTCTGGCTGGTCCCTATCATCCTGTGCATCCCCCACCTCCAGCCTAGGAAGAACCTCAAAAAATGAGAAGTATTTGGTTAGCAATAGGAAGAGTGTTGCAGGCAAACTGAACAGCACAAGAAAGGAGGAGGAATTTGCAAATCTTGGGGTAGAAGGGCAAGAGGAGGCACTCTGGCTCTAAAAGAAGATGCACAGAAAGGATTTTTTGAGGAAAAGCCTTTCTGTGAGAAATAACATGGACAAAAGCGGGTTTTTTTATCCATGAGGGACTATCTTTGTTCCAACAAATAGTCACAACCGATACAAAATGGCAACATGGAGAAGGATGAATGGATTCTGTGACAATGACACCTTGATCTGGTGGCCCCATCTGGCCAGAGGGTTAAGGCTCATCAGCAAGTTCTAAGCCAACTAGTTAGGGCTTGAAAACTCTCTCTGGAGACTAAGTAAACATCTTCTGTTTTCATGGGCTCAGAGTCCCTCGAGCTGGTGAAAAGAATGATTCTTTAAGTAGGATGGCAAAAGGGACTCTCCACCCTGACAGGTAGCAATGAGAATGCAGGCAGAAGAAAGAAACTCAATCTCTCAGGAAGTTATTAGGAGTACCGGCCACTGGCCAACGTTTTCTTTCTTTCTCCTTATTGGTTTGCTAGATTGCTTTGAGGGATTAGCACTAACAGACAGCCAGAACAAAGGATGAACTTAAATATATATTTGTGTAATATAAAGGTAACTAAAGAGAAAATATCCATGTAAACCCTTCTGTCTCTTATTTTAGATCTTCCTATAAGCACTTTTCACTTTAAAAGCCCCTAGACAATTAAACATAAAGCAAAACCATATCCTTCCTAAAATTACCTTTAAACCATCCAATTATTTGCTTTTAATTTCTCTAATACCATCTTCCAAAGTATCTTTGAAAGCTTTTATCTTTAAAATAATGAATAAATTCATTTTTTAACTTTAGCCATTTTTATTTTTGTAGAAAATATTCTCTATTTCATATTTAATCCAGAGTGATAATATAATTACTGTTGTACGAATTAAACAATATTTCTCTAAGGTTTGTGAAAAGTGTTTCTTATTAATGATCTTATTCAAGTGTTTTTACTCTCTAAGACATGTGGTTACAACAAAAACTAAGGATTCAAGTCCATGTTTCCTACAATCCAATCTTTTCCTTTTAAAAGCAGCAACCCAGGTATATTTAATGGAGGATTCATATTAATGTAGCAGATTCTAGTGTAAATTTTAGGAAGTAAAACTCTGTCCTTTTATTGTTGTACACTTATCAATTCACCAAAATACCCCAGCTGACACTCGCTCTACCTCTAAAGGATGTCAGAGTAAAGAAAAAGCCATCTTTTATTGAACTTTCAGATCAGTGAGCGTCTACGGAAATACACTGAAAAAAAATCAGGTGACAAAGAAGGTTTTGTTAAAACGAAATCTAGCTCTAGAAGTAGGAACTTAGGATTTTGAAATTCAACATTTACAAGTAGTGAAGCAAACACTGTTTACATAAAAACATCCCACATTCCTCCTTTTATGAAATCACCCCAAAGCAGAATAAATAGAAAAAGGTAAGTTGCTGAATAGGTTTTATCTTACCCTTGCCTTCATCTTATGCAAGGGATTAAAATGGTGGTTTTCTTGTGTGAAAGTCTTAGTGGGTTTTTACAAGAAAGACAGGTCTGGGGAAAGTAAGAAGAGAGGTAAATGTAACCAAAATAATAGCTAAGTGTTTTACGTATATTAATTCATTTAACTGATCACTTTTTTGGGAAAAGATTGAGAGTGACGCTTGCATGAAGAATTTGGGTTTTTTTACATTTCAAGTTCAGGTTTTGAATCTTGGTCACAGAAAGTAATTCTTCTAATGGAAAAAATGGCAAAGTAAAGAGAAAACTCCAATTTGTTTAGGGAAGATAAGAAGTTGGTTTCAGATACCTTGAGACTGAGGACATAACAAGACATCCAAGTTGGAAATGCTACTTAAGCAGCTGTGAGCAGAAGAGTGCATACTGGTCATATTATGATTCCTCAAAGAGGTCCCTACTTATAGTGAAAATGGGTACACCTGGTTGCAGGTGACTCAGCACTTTAAGCCAAGGATTAAAATGGAGATTCTCTTTAATGATCAGAGGCCATTCAACAATCAAGTTATTATACTTAATTCCCCCTGCTCCAATTCCACCATCACCAAGCAACCTACTGATAATAACTTGCTTTCCCCCAGAAGTCTGCCTACAGGGGAAGAATACACCAGTCATGCATGCTGAAGTGAACATTCTGGTCCTCCTGACAGTTATATATTATACATTTTCAATTCATAAATTGTCATTCATCTCACTCTAGATCATCCGTCTCCTGAGCTAATATTAGTCTTCCCCAGAAAGGTAGCTCTGTTTTTGGTTTGCTGTTGACTTATGGTCCAAAGTCTACAGGACATATGACCCACTCTAGCCATAACAAACTCACCAACCGGCAACCAAGGGAACAGCCTGCTGACCTGCTCAAGGGGCAGCAGGATGTGATGGCTGCAAGCTTGTCCTTTGGAGTCAAACAACCTGATCTTGGATTCCTGCTTTTTCTACTAACATTACAGAATCCGGGGCAAGTAAGCTCTCTGGGCCTCAGAACATACCTGGACAGGTTGTTGGGGACAGTGACACATAATGAAAATGCTCGTTAGACAGTTATCTTGAAGGCAGCCCTCTGAACTTCCCCTGTCAAAATGTCTATGTAAACGTTAGGGTGAATTGAGGACAGTGAGTACAACCCCTGTAAGACATTCTGCGGCAAAATAAAGGAGCTAAGTGTGAATGGGTAATGAGGCTTTAAAGAGAAGATGTGCTTACAGTGGGGCGCCAGGGCCATGGCAATAAACTAAGGGGATAGAACCAGTGGGAAGAGAGATTGAAAACGTGAGGGAGAGTGACAGGAAGACAAAGGAATCAGAGGAGATTGGGAAAGAAAGGGAAGAGGTAGGGGCTAGGACAGTGGGGGAAGACACAGGAGGAGGAGTTGAAGCCAGAGAGTAGCGCAGGCAGATTCTTGGCAGCTCTCCTTCCTTGCCCAGAGTGCTGCTCAGGGAGCGCCCCTCGGCCCGGCTTCAACTCAGGGTCAAGGGAGGAGCTGGGGTGTCCCCGCAGGGGCATCCTCTACATCGTTTGAGCAGTGGGTCCTCACCAGTTCTCAGGACTCAGGGACAAGATGGCCCAAGGGGGAAAGGTCCCACACAGCTTCAAGGAGCCCAACCCCAGTCCTCAGCCCCTGTGAGGACCTCCTGTCCCCCACCCGTCTATTCTCCAGTCTCCGTGCTGTTCTGCTTGCCTCCCTCTCTCCCCAACTCTGCCTTCTCTTCCTCTTCGGAGACACTGTAATAATGTACAGGAGAGACTTTTAGGATAACAGATCCCGATCCTAGCTCAGTTTCTTTCTATCTAGTGCTACTTTGACCAAGTTACTTACCCTTCCTAAGATTCAATCCCCGAATCTGTAAAATAGAGGTAATAATTCCTTCCTCTCAGGGCTGTTTCCAGGATAAATATAGATGTAAATACAGCTCACTCCATAAGAATGTGCTTCCTCCCCCTCCTTCCTTCCTCCCCATCTGTCCTCTCTCCTCCTACTCCCTCCCCTTTTCTCTGCTTTCACTCTCAGTTTCCTTTCCCTGTTTCCCTGTCTTTCCTTCCTATTTCTCACTAAGGCACTTGCCTCTCAACCCAACCCACCAAGAGGACTGACCCACCAAGAGCGGAGGGGAGGGGAGCTGCCTGGAAGGCTTAGATGAACAATGGAGAACCCATCTGCTGAGTAATAGTGGAGTCTGAGGATGGGAAGTGGGATGGCAGGATTAGGGAATCAGCCCCTTCTCTCCTCCTGCTGCCCTCTACCTTCTCTGGTCCTGCCCCTGCCCCTTTCCTCCTTCTGGCCCTAGGCTCCCAGAGGCTGAAAAGCAAAGCCTCAGTGAGTCTTCCCACCTCTGGACATGGTGACCTTGCAGACATATCTGCTGGCAACCCTGCCTACGAGCCCAATAATATTCCCCAGGAGCCCCCTGTTCCAGGTCTCTAAGGGATGGGGGGTGGGAGATGGAACACAGCTCTAAGACTCCAGGGAAGGGACATCTTGACGCAAAAGGGAAATCTCAGCCTTGGGAGGTTAGACCAGTGAGGGATAAGCTAAGGAATAAGCCCAGGCCTCAGTCCTACATGTGTGCAGCTCTGAGTGTGATATGAGGGTAGGAGGTATAGATAATGTTTTATTTATTTTTTAACTAATTTTTATTGGAGTATAGTTGCTTTACAATGTTGTGTTCGATTCTGCTGTACAGCAAAGTGAATCAGGTATAGATAATGTTTTAATCATACTGATGGCTGCCAACAGCTGTAGGGCTTACAGAGTATAGATATCAGGCAAAAATAGAAGTAAAAAAATTTAAGCCAGTCTGTGTACGTGTTTGTCAAAGTGATGGTTAGCACAGCCAAATTTATAAACTGCTTACCAATTATATCTAATTACCATGCGTCAACAATAAATTATTCTATTTCCCATATAATGTATATCAGATTGCTTTTGTTGTAAGTTGTCATGTCGACACTGAAGTCTGTTTATATTCTGTTAGGCACGCAGCTGTTACCACAAAATTCTAAAGTGGTGGGAACACTTCTTCCCTTTCTCCTCTTGTTTATGTCCTGCTTATTTTCCAACTTGATCTCCTAGTTTCCTTCTCTCTTTCCTTTCTCTTCCTTGCCTCACCTGCCCTCACTGCCCCTCTTGTGCATTTTCAATGTCCTTCTCCTCATCCTGCCTTCTCTCCCAAACACACTTCCCCTGGCTTGGTCATCTTCCTTCCCCTTCTCACTTTCCCATTCCTCCCCCAGCCTGGAGTCAGGGGCCAGGTTTGGTCCTGTTATCTCTCTACCTCCAGCAAGTTCGCCTCCCTTCTAAGCCCTGGTTTTCTCATCTGTAAACAGAGACAATCAGGGTAACTCATGGGATCATTTAGCAAACTAAATGAGGTCATGCTTGTAAAAAAAAAAAAAAAAAAAAAAAAAATTAGCACAGTGCCTCCTGCTACAAAGTTAATACTGAAGAAAGGAAAGCTATTATTATTTTTATTTTTCTTAAATGTATTTTTAACTCTACATACATAGAAAACCTATCAAATTTGAGAGCATCCTTACTGATATTCAATCATCAAACACTCATCAGATGCCTATTCTATGTCAAACCTGAGCTGGGTAGAGGGAGGAAAGGATCATTAGGCCCTATCTCTGTCCTTCAAAAGCCAAGAGTCTGGGGTAGATGAGACCAGATACATAGAAAGTTCATTAGTGCAGGACTATGACAGAAGGAGGGACTGAGAACTATGGAGACAGAGGGAAGGAAATCACCAAGCCTGCTTTGCAGAGTCAGCTATGAGCTCACAGATGGTAATTTGAAGTCAAGTCCTTTTGAAAAGAAGAGTTTGCTCAGTAAAACAACGTAAGTACAGGCAAAAAGAACAGCAGGTGGAAAGACCAAGTGTTGTGATAGGAAGCAGTGATAGTCATGGCAACCAGATTACAAGGGGCATGGAGGAGTGTAGTGTGATATGGGGCTGGCAAGGTAGATAAGAGATGGATTCTGAAAGAAATCATCATTATCATCATCACTCCCATTCACTTGGTACTTAGCCTCATGCTAAGCACTGACATGTATCATCTCATTTAATCCTCAACAAAATTTTACGGGCAGGGACTATCCCTATTTGATAGATGAGGTGACACAGAGCATTGCCACAATCAAGATCCTATGGTTGATCCTCAGCTAATGGGGAGGCAGAAGGGCTCTCTCTGCAGAATGGTACACTTAGAATCCAGGCCCCCTTGTCCACTGTCGTTGCTGCCTCATGTCTCTCTACACAAGTGTATGCCGTCAGGGTTTTTAGGAAGGTTTTACTCTCACGACAAGGACTGGCACGGAAAGAAGTGGGGGAGCGGTGAGAACAGGCAAATGGAGCTGGATTCTGGAAATATTCCTGCAGTTGGAATTGACAGACTTTAATAAGGGGTCTGTATGCTGGGGTGCAAAACAAGGAGGAATCTGGGATAACTTCCACATTTTCAGCTCAGGACAATGAGAGGAGAGAGGTGCCATTAACGAAAATGACAAATACAGCAGTGAAGGGAGAAGGTGGGAGAGCGGGAGCAGGAACTGATGTGGGAGAATATTAAGTTCAGTTTGAACACACTAGGCTTGAAATGCCTCTTGCTCATGGAAAATATCCTCAGCATGAAAGAGAAAAGACAGACTTGTAGACTTGGATCATCAACATATGAGGAAACACTGAAGTCACGGGGAATGAATGATCTCATTCAAGAAGAACGAGAATGAAGAGAAGTGAGGGGAGGACAGCGGGTGAGGATGAGTCAATAAGAGGACAAGGACAGAGTCCTAGGGAACACCCAACCTCAAAAGAAGGGCTAGAGAAACATGTACTGAAACAAAACGCTGTGGCTTTCCTCCTACGCCCTCTTCTTCAGAGCATCTAGCACAGAGCCTGGCACGGGGTAGGTAGGTGCTCAACAAACCAGCATTGAGTAAAGAAGAAGGGAGAGGAGAAAAAGGTAGGCTCACATTAAAGAAGGACTATGTTTCCAAAAATTCAATGGTCAATAATATTCATTACTGACCAATATAATATTTATATTTAACATTTAATTAGAATTTTATTTGTTAAAATTTAGAAAATACGTAATATTGCTAAGAAGTCAAGTAAGACTTTAGGCATACACTAGAAATGTGGAACATTTGGAGGATACTGTTTTCTTTGACATCATTTCTTGGGAAATCCTGAAAACAAATACTAGCACCTGATTCTTGTACACGCTGTGCAAGCATCTAGGATACATACATTAAGGAATTTTATTTCAAGGACAGCAACAATTTCTGATTTGCTTTGAAATGATAGGTTAAGTCTTTTCCTACTAAATGAAAATTTCCAATTTACCATGTAAGAAAAAAAATAAAATCCTCCTGAGCACAAAAAAAAACCCCGGGGCACAAAAAAAATCACTTGGCCCCTCATTTTTAAAGATGCATGCATGCATGATGAAACAATATAAAAGCATAAGATAGATAAATATAGGTCCAAAAATCCCTCTGAATTCACATTTTGCTGTAAAGGCAAGCAGGGAACAACACAGGCACAAAGGTGGCCGTTCTTGGACACAGGTAATCCCATACACAATACCGTATTTCCTCACCTCCTTTCTAATAAGCTTTCAGCCCCTAATTAATGTTTCTTGCCCATCTCCTTTTTTTCGAAACAGCTAATTGTTAACCAGGGACCTGAGACTCTCTCATGTCTGTCAACAAAACAGCTAGAAGAATCCATTTCTCTGTTCAGACAAATCTCAGTCCTAAAAACATACCCCTCAAGCCTCAGAGGGAGAGCTTAGTGACAAACTGTTATGCCCAAGGCATGAATTGATCATAAAATGAACAATATCTTGAATAGGTGCATCAGATACAAACCCTCTGGGAAAAAACTCAAACCAACTGCTATCAAAGGAAGTGACAAGTACCCACAAACCAAGAAGAAATGGACATTGATGTGACTCCCATTGGCCATGTAATAGGTGATGCTAACAGAAGAAAAATTTGACCTTCAAAGGAAAAAAAGAAAATGCTCTGTTTCCCAAATCCAACTAATTTCCCCAAAAATTACTTTTTAAATGAGAGGAGAATAATTAATACTCTTTGCTAAACTTCAACACACAGCAAATGAAAACAGCAAAGCAAAACAGCAACCTGGAAAAGGAAACCAAAAGCACCAAACAGCCCAGAACTACCTCTCTTCTTCGTCTCACCAACCCTTCAATGCTCCCCAGACTCACCTCAGCCTGGACCTAAGCCTCTCGCCCAAAAGGGAGATTTCCCAGCAGTGCAGCAAGATCAAACAGGTACCCATTCCATGACCATATCAATGAGAACGAGAAAAGCGAGAAAAGCAAGGCTACTCTGAAAGCTCTAGTAATTAACATAGAAAAGAAACTGGGTCTCTAGGGGACATTCTTGAAAACCTGAGATCGACTCCCGGAAAAACACTCTTGACCACTTACCACTACCGGAAGCTGCTAGATGGCAGATCAGAATCAGCATCTCATCAGTAAAAGAGGAAGGTGTTGCAGGAAAGCAGCCTCCCTGCCAGTGAAGAACTGAGGGAGTAAAAACGGTCCTTGGAAAAATACCAAAAGCCCAGAAGAGTTTTTCCTGGAATAGTTGCCTACTGCTGCTACCAGGGCAGAACTGGTTAATCTTGGAGAAACAAAAGGAAGCTCCCTAGAGGCTGTCTTCGCCAGGATGGCTTCTTCTGTGGGAATCAAGAGTTCAGAAGGACAGACGCAGACAACGAAAGGGGTCACCAGCTACAGCTTCTGCTTAGTAAACTTTTATCAGCCCTTGACTGAGGCAGATTAGTAAATATCTTTGGAGTTCCTACCTGTTTTTGCCAGAGATGAAGGAATTAGCAATGTCAATTTTTTTAAAATTATTACAAGGGGAGTTCAACTCTCTTATGGATGAAAGCTAAGCACACTCAAGCAACATGTAATATGCAGAACGATGACTTCTTCTTTCCCAACATCCTTAATTTCAGCTCAGAGGAAACAAACGCTTAACCCTAAGGATGCTGAAGAACAAACACATATGGGAAATAGATTTAAACTTTTTAGTGTAGAATCGCTTTGAGACAGTTCTGGTTTTTAAGATGGGATTAGATGAAAACAAAATATTTTGGTTCATAGCTATTTTTAAAAGAAAGAATTATGCTATTTTTCAATACATCTAAAGCCGTTTATGGATTTTCCAGAAGTTGCATCAGATTTGCTGTTAAGTACTGAAACCAAGTATGTTTTAGTCATGTCTCTCTAACCAGAGCAAGTTGATCCCCTGTGTCAATCCCACTCTCCTGAAACAATGTGGTACTGAGCCCTCAGGTTTCTACAGAGAGAAGGGAGGGACTTTCCCTGCCAGGGCTCCACAGTCACAAAAAAAAAGGACAGATTTCTTGACACAAGAGTGATGGCTTTCTTCCTTGCATGATAAAAAGGACCAAGAACAGCCTATATGAGGAAGAAATCATTTCTTTAAAATATTTACAATGAAAAACTGTTTCGAATTTAAAAAGAATTAAGTATAGCCTCTATGCCATTTTTTAACTTTTCATATTGACAACTATTGTAAGTCTGGTAATTACCTTTGCTGAAGAATATTTAAAGAAATCTACACCTTTTCCTACATTGTTAGTGGGAATAGAAGTTGATAAAATATTTTTAAAGGAAAACTAAGTAATGCCTATCAAATATAGAAATGTGTATGTTTCTATCTCTTAGGAATTTACCTTACAGATAATCCCAAACATACGCAAACATATCTGTTCATTATAGTACTGTGATAGCAAAAAACTAAAAATGGCTTAAATATAGGGGACTGGCTAAGTAAGTCAAGGTACATTCATACAAAGGAGTACTACACAGCCATCAGGAGGGGACAGAACTGGAGTGAAGAATCTGATGGTCTGGGTTCAAGTCTGGCTCCATCAGTAACTGGCCAGGTGACTCTGAGCAAGTTCCCAAACCTCTCTGGGCCTCAGTTCCTCATCTGTAGAAAGGTGAGAATTATAGTACTTACCATAGAGGATTATTGTGACTAAGATTGTGCTTGGAGCATAGTAGATGCTCAATAATTATTAGCTATTATCAATGAAAGAGGTAGGCCTCTTCAGACTGACTTGGAAAGATGTCTAAGAGGTATTGTCAAGTGAAAAGAACAAGTTGCAAAAGAGTGTGTGTAAGGTAATCCCATTCGGTAAAAATATTTTAAATGTGCTTGCTGTCTGTTTCTTCCAATTAAAATATAAGCTTCTTGAGAGCAGGGACTTTTGTTCACTGTTGTAATGCCAGTGTCCATAATAGGCATTTAATAAATATTTGTTGACTGAATGAATGATAACTGGAAAGCCAAGCAAGAAGAAATAATTAATAACAACTACCTCCGGAGAATGATATAGGGGTGGAGGGGCTGGTGGGCCTCTCCACCCCCATACCATTTTCATTGGTTCTTACCCTTTGGTACTGCTTAAATTTTTCACAGTCAGCTTGTATGCCAACCAATGAAAATGCAGCTCTTAGAAGATAGTGATTTTGTCTGCAGGGAACATCTTGAGATCGACGGCTGACCCCAATAGCAGCACACTGATGGGGAAGCAAGTGATGATTTTCCCCATAATCTGATAAATTAATGAGTCAGAAAGCAACTTACAAAAGAAGGAGAGCAAAGAGCTCTTTTTCTCCTCTTGGCCTTACATTGATCTTTCCAAAGTTAGTCCTATAATCTCCAAGCCAGATCCTCTGCCTTAGTCCATGGAGACCCCTTTCCCTTATCTAAACATCAACTGCACATCCCTACCTTGGCAGCTTTGCTCAGGCCATCCTATTCTTTTGGGAGACCTTTCCCAACCTGTCCTTAAAGGATCAGATCACATATTCCCTCCTCACCCCCAGCCTTTTCTGACCATCTTCCTGGCATCTCTGATCCCCCTCTCGTGGGCGCTGCCAGAGACCAGGTTTAGGTTTGGTACTGTCCACCGGTCCTTATACTACAGTGTCTGCTATCTTCCCTCCCAGCTTATAGGTTGCTTAAGGTAGGACTGTAAGAACTGTGTCTTCAGTTTTGCAAGCCCCCCCTCCCCACACACACACACGGCCCTACACTGTGAAGGAGAGAGTCAACATTAAGGAGCTACATGTGGTGATTTTTTCCATTTGCCCAAAAGTTTCTGACATTCTTGTCATCCTTCCTGAAATTTCAAGACTAGAGTTGGCTTTCTTTGGATTACTAAGCATATTTTTGTTAAATGCTTCTAAGAGATATTATTTGGTCTTAAATGCTCTAGTTATTCATGTACTACCTAGTCTGAACTGATAAAATATTTCTTTCTAACCAATGACACTGACAGAATGAGGAATCTTAATGGGAGGAGAAAGTATAGAAGGGCTTGCCATGCCTACAGCAAGACCACAAAAGACCCACCTCACGTTTATTCCATGCACAGAAGCTCTCATAATGCACACGTGTGTGTATGTGTGTGTGTGTGTGTGTGAGAGAGAGAGAGAGAGAGAGAGAGAGAGATTTCTAGCACTGATTCCTTATCATTTTGAAATATTCATTTATTTTAAAATGAAAGTATCTTTCCACTGAATATTCTCTTGCAAATAGATCTTTGAGTGTTTAAATAAAAAATAATTTTACAGTGTCATAGGATTATGTACTTAAAATCACAGAGCATCAGATCTGTCCCATCAATTTAAGTCCCAAAGCTCTTTATCCATCTCCAAAATATAAGATTACAGCAGTCACCACTATTCCTCTGCCAAGCTCCCTTGTCACCCACATTTCCCCTTGACTCTCTTCCTCATTTCATTCTGATCTGTGCTTAAAGTCATCTACTCTGAGAGGCCTGCCCTGGTCAGCCCACCTAAAACAATACACACACCCCTATCACTCCCTATCCCTTATCTTCCTTTATTTTTCTCCATAGGAAAAATACACAGCCATCATAGTATGTATTTTCTTGTTTCTAGTCCAGTTTTCCCCTCCAGAAGGTCAGCTTCAGGAGAGCAAGGACTTTGCCTTGTTCACTGATGTACATACCCAGGGCCTAGAACTGTGCTTCGTAGGTCCTTGATGAACGTTGAATAAACAAATGAGTAGTAATAACATATTTGGTAGCTCTTTGCTGCTTACTAAATATGTATGCATCCTCCTCTACAATGTGAGCTCTTGTCTCATTCTCTGTTGTATTTCAACAGTGACCAGCAGAGAGTAATTCATTCACAACTGAATTAAAGTTAAACTTTCAAGTATAATTCTCTTTATGACACTTTCCATTTCTATTAAATTTCCCTTTATATTGTGCCCTCAACTTAATTTCTCTCAGCTCACCTTGTCAGTCCCCAAAGTAGTACCAGTTGACAGGCCTAATTTAAATAGACTTCATCACAGGCATGTGCTTAGAGTGAGATATCAGAACCCTTTGTAGCTACATCTTGAAGCATCAAATTCAGGGGAGGAGGAGGAGGCTAGGGGAAAGGATAGAGGCCTACAGCACATCAAAGGTGAAGAAAGCAGCTGCTCATTCTTCAGGGCATGAACAGAGGATCTACACTTGCTCTGGATAACCCAAAAGAAAAGTATATCTCTGCTCAAAGTCACGGGCAAAACTAAGGGTTTAAAAGCTCTGCTTTTTTCCTCTCCTGGGTACATAACCAAAAGAATTGATGACAGGGTTTCAAACAGATACTTGTACACCAATGTTCACAGCAGCATTATTCACAATAGCCAAAAGATAGAAACAACCCAAATGTCCATCAACAGATAAGCAAAATATGGTCTATACATACAATGGAATATTATTCATCCTTAAAAAGGAATGAAATTCTGATACATGCTACAACATGCATGAACCTTGAAAACATATGCTAAGTGAAATAAGCCAGATACAAAAGGACAAATATTGTATAATTCCACTTATAGGATGTACCTAGAGTAGGTAAAAAAAAAAAAAAATAGAGATTACCAGGGACTGGGGGAAGGAGAAAACGGGAAATATTCTTTACTGGGTATAGAGTTTCAGATTGGGATGATGAAAAACTTCTGGAGATGGAGAGCACTGATAGTTACACAGCATTCTGAATGAACTGAATGCCACTGAACCATATACTTAAAATGGTTAAAATGGTAAATGTTATGTTATTCCCACTAGATAATATTACCTGAGCAGGGCTTAATCTTTAATCTTCATTAGGCAGCACGTACATTGTTGGACAACCAAAATTTCCGTGTTTTTAAAAGGCCTTCTTTTGCTTTAAAACCTTAATTTTCATAAATGTCTCACATGTCTATAATCTAGAGTTTCCAAGCAGCTTTCTCGACGATCACCTCAGTTTGTCCTCACAACAATCCAGTGAATTATGTTAAAGGAATGTTCAGAGCATTATATCTGAGCACTTGAGAGAAAATTTTTTCCTAACTTATTCACCCTCTTACCTGGTCCTACAACTTCACACACATTTCATCACAAGGAAGGGATGGAAATTTTTATACTTAAGAATCTAAATCCACACAGCTTTTCTGAACAGAATAAATAGCATTATATTTCTTAGAACTTGTGAATCTGTCTAGCTTTACTACCAAGACAGCTAAGAAAACTAAAGAATTACTGTTTTTTTTAAATTAATTAATTTATTTATTTTGGCTGCATTAGGTTTTTGTTGCTGCACACGGGTTTTCTTAGTTGCCTCAAGCGGGGGCTACTCTTCATTGCGGTGCACAGGCTTCTCATTGCAGTGGCTTCTCTTGTTGTGGAGTATGGGCTCTAGGAGTATGGGCTTCAGAAGTTGTGGCACATGGGCTCAGTAGTTGTGACACGTGGCCTCAGTAGTTGTGGCACATGAGCTTAGTTCCTCCGCGGCATGTGGGATCTTCCTGGACCAGGGCTCGAACCTGTGTTCCCTGCATTGGCAGGCAGATTCTTTCTTTTTTTTTTAACATCTGTATTGGAGTATAATTGCTTTACAATGGTGTGTTAGTTTCTGCTTTATAACAAAGTGAATCAGTTATACATATACATATGTTCCCATAGCTCTTCCCTCTTGCATCTCCCTCCCACCCTCCCTATCCCACCCCTCTAGGTGGTCACAAAGCACCGAGCTGATCTCCCTGTGCTATGCGGCTGCTTCCCACTAGCTATCTATTTTACATTTGGTAGTGTATATATGTCCATGCCTCTCTCTCGCTTTGTCCCAGCTTACCCTTCGCCCTCCCCATATCCTCAAGCCCATTCTCTAGTAGGTCTGCATCTTTATTCCCATCTTGCCCCTAGATTCTTCTGATTTTTTCCTTTTTTTTTTTTTTAGATTCCATATATATGTGTCAGCATATGGTATTTGTTTTACTCTTTCTGACTTACTTCACTCTGTATGACAGACTGTAGGTCCATCCACCTCACTACAAATAACTCAGTTTTGTTCCTTTTCATGGCTGAGTAATATTCCATTGTATATATGTGCCACATCTTCTTTATCCATTCATCTGTTGATGGACACTTAGGTTGCTTCCATGTCCTGGCTATTGTAAATAGAGCTGCAATGAACATTTTGGTACATGACTCTTTCTGAATTATGGTTTTCTCAGGGTATATGCCCAGTAGTGGGATTGCTGGGTCATATGGTAGTTCTATTTGTAGTTTTTTAAGGAACTTCCATACTGTTCTCCATAGTGGCTGTACCAATTCACATTGCCATCAGCAGTGCAAGAGTGTTCCCTTTTCTCCACACCCTCTCCAGCATTTATTGTTTGTAGATTTTTTGATGATGGCCATTCTGACCGGTGTGAGATGATATCTCATTGTAGTTTTGATTTGCATTTCTCTAATTTAATGATGTTAAGCATTCTTTCATGTGTTTGTTCGCAGTCTGTATATCTTCTTTGGAGAAATGTCTATTTAGGTCTTCTGCCCATTTTTGGATTGGGTTGTTTCTTTTTTTGATATTGAGCTGCATGAGTTGCTTGTATGTTCTGGAGATTAATCCTCTGTCACTTGCTTCATTTGCAAATATTTTCTCCAATTCTGAGAGTTGTCTTTTCGTCTTGTTTATGGTTTCCATTGTTGTGCAAAAGCTTTGAAGTTCCATTAGGTTCCATTTGTTTATTTTTGTTTTTATTTCCGTTTCTCTAGGAGGTGGGTCAAAAAGGATCTTGCTGTGATGTATGTCGTAGAGTGTTCTGCCTATGTTTTCCTCTCAGAGTTTGCTAGTGTCTGGCCTTACATTTAGGTCTTTAATCCATTTTGAGCTTATTTTTGTGTATGGTGTTACGGAGTGTTCTAATTTCATTTTTTTACATGTAGCTGTCCAGTTTTCCCAGCACCACTTATTGAAGAGGCTAGCTTTTCTCCACTGTATATTCTTGCCTTATTTATCAAAGATAAGGTGACCATATGTGCGTGGGTTTATCTCTGGGCTTTCTATCCTGTTCCATTGATCTATATTACTGTTTTTGGGCCAGTACCATACTGTCTTGATTACTGTAGCTTTGTAGTATAGCCTGAAGTCAGGGAGCCTGATTCCTCCAGCTCCGTTTTTTGTTCTCAAGATTGCTTTGGCTATTCGGGATCTTTTGTGTTTCCATACAAATTGTGAAATTTTTTGTTCTAGTTCGTGAAAAATGCCAGTGGTAGTTTGATAAGGATTGCACTGAATTTGTAGATTACTTTGGGTAGTAGAGTCATTTTCACAGTGTTGATCCTTCCAATCCAAGAACATGGTATATCTCTCCATCTATTTGTATCATCCTTAATTTCTCTCATTAGTGTCTTATAATTTTCTGCATACAGGTCTTTTGTGTCCTTAGGTAGGTTTATTCCTAGATATTTTATTCTTTTGGTGGCAATGGTAAATGGGAGTGTTTTCTTAATTTCACTTTCAGATTTTTCATCACTGGTGTACAGGAATGCCAGAGATTTCTGTGCATTAATTTTGTATCCTGCTACTTTACCAAATTCATTGATTAGCTCTAGTAGTTTTCTGGTAGCACCTTTAGGACTCTCTATGTATAGTATCATGTCATCTGCAAACAGTGACCGCCTTACTTCTTCTTTTCCGATTTGGATTCTTTTTATCTTTCTTCTCTGATTGCTGTGGCTAAAACTTCCAAAACTATGTTGAATAAGGGTGGTGAGAGTGGGCAACCTTGTCTTCTTCCTGTTCTTAGTGGAAATGGTTTCAGTATTCACCATTGAGGATGATGTTGGCTGTGGGTTTGTCCTATATGGCCTTTATTATGTTGAGGAAAGTTCCCTCTATGCCTACTTTCTGGAGGGTATTTATCATAAATGGGTGTTGAATTCTGTCAAAAGTTTTCTCTGCATCTATTGAGATGATCATATGGTTTTTCTCCTTCAACTTGTTAATATGGTGTAACACGTTGATTGATTTGCGTATATTGAAGAATCCCTGCATTCCTGGGATAAACCCCACTTGACCATAGTGTATGATCCTTTTAATGTGCTGTTGGATTCTGCTTGCTACTATTTTGTTAAGGATTTCTGCATCTACGTTCATCAGTGATATTGGCCTGTAGTTCTCTTTCTTTGTGACGTCTTGGTTTTGGTATCAGAGTGATGGTGGCTTCGTAGAATGAGTTTGGGAGTGTTCCTCCCTCTGCTACATTTTGGAAGAGTTTGAGAAGGATAGGTGTTAGCTCTTCTCTAAATGTTAGATAGAATTCGCCTGTGAAGCCATCTGGTCCAGTGCTTTTGTTTGTTGGAAGATTTTTAATCACAGTTTCAATTTCAGTGCTTGTGATTGGTCTGTTCATAATTTCTATTTCTTCCTGGTTCAGTCTCGGAAGGTTGTGCATTTCTAAGAATTTGTCCATTTCTTCCAGGTTGTCCATTTTATTGGCATATTGTTGCTTGTAGTAATCTCTCATGATCCTTTGTATTTCTGCAGTGTCAGCTGTTACTTAACCTTTTTCATTTCTCATTCTATTGATTTGAATCTTCTCCTTTTCTTGATAAGTCTGGCCAATGGTTTATCAATTTTGTTTATCTTCTCAGAGAACCAGCTTTTAGTTTTATTGATCTTTGCTATCGTTTGTTTCATTTCTTTTTCATTTATTTCTGACCTGATCTTTTTGATTTCTTTCCTTCTGCTAACTTTGGGGTTCTTTTGTTCTTCTTTCTCTAATTGCTTTAAGTGTAAGGTTAGGTTCTTTATTTGAGATGCTTCTTGTTTCTTATGGTAGGCTTGTATAGCTATAATCTTCCCTCTTAGAACTGCTTTTGCTGCATCCCATAGGTTTTGTGTCATCATGTTTTCATTGTCATTTGTTTCTAGATATTTTTTGATTTCTTCAGTGATTTCTTGGCTATTAAGTAGTGTGCTGTTTAGCCTCCATGTGTTTGTATTTCATACAGATTTTTTCCTGTAATTGATATCTAGTCTCATAGCATTGTGGTTGGAAAAGATACTTGATACAATTTCAATTTTCTTAAATTTACCAAGGCTTGATTTGTGACCCAAGATATGATCTATCCTGGAGAATGTTCCATGAGCACTTGAGAAGAAAGTGTATTCTGCTGTTTTTGGATGGAATGTCATATAAGCATCAATTAAGTCCATCTTGTTTAATGTATCATTTAAAGCTTGTGTTTCCTTATTTATTTTCATTTTGGATGACCTATTGGTGCAAGTGGGGTGTTAAAGTCCCCTACTGTGATTGTGCCACTGTTGATTTCCCCTTTTATGGCTGTTAGTATTTGCCTTATGTATTGAGGTGCTCCTATGTTGGGTGCATAAATATTTACAATTGTTATATCTTCTTCTTGGATCGTTCCCTTGATCATTATGTAGTGTCCTTCTTTGTCTCTTCTAACAGTCTTTATTTTAAAATCTATTTTGTCTGATATGAGAATTGCTACTCCAGCTTTCTTTTGATTTCCATTTGCATGGAATATCTTTTTCCCTCCCCTCACTTTCAATCTGTATGTGTCGCTAGGTTTGAAGTGGGTCTCTTGTAGACAGCATATATACAGGTCTTGTTTTTGTATCCATTCAGCCAGTCTATGTCTTTTGGTTGGCGCATTTACTCCATTTACATGTAAGGTAATTATCGATATGTATGTCCCTGTTACCATTTTCTTAATTGTTTTGGGTTTGTTATTATAGATCTTTTCCTTCTCTTGTGTTTCCTGCCTAGAGAAGTCCCTTTGGCATTTGCTGAAAAGCTGGTTTGGTGGTGCTGAATTCTCTTAGCTTTTGCTTGTCTGTAAAGCTTTTCATTTCTCTGTCAAATCTGAATGAGATCCTTTCTGGGTAGAGTAATCTTGGTTGTAGGTTTTTCTCTTTCATCACTTTAAATATGTCCTGCCACTCCTTTCTGGCTTGCAGAGTTTCTGCTGAAAGATCAGCTGTTAACCTTATGGGGATTCCCTTATGTGTTACTTGCTATTTTTCCCTTGCTGCTTTCAATATGTTTTCTTTGTATTTAATTTTTGATAGTTTGGTTAATATGTCTTGGCATGTTTCTCCTTGGATTTATCCTGTATGGGACTCTCTGTGCTTCCTGGACGTGATTAACTATTTCCTTTCCCATACTAGGGAAGTTTTCTACTATAATCTCTTCAAATCTTTTCTCAGTCCCTTTCTTTTTCTCTTCTTCTTCTGGGACCCCTATAATTCGAATGTTGGTGCATTTAATGTTGTCCCAGAGGTCTCTGAGACTGTCCTCAATTCTTTTCATTCTTTTTCCTTTATTCTGCTCTGCAGTAGTTATTTCCACTATTTTATCTTCCAGTTCACTTTCCGTTCTTCTGCCTCAGTTATTCTATTTATCCCTTCTAGAGAATTTTTAATTTCATTTATTGTGTTGTTCATCTCTGTTTGTTTGCTCTTTAGTTCTTCTAGGTCCTTGTTAAACGTTTCTTGTATTTTCTCCATTCTCTTTCCAAGATTTTGGATCATCTCTACTATCATTATTCTCAATTCTTTTTCAGGTAGGCTGCCTATTTCCTCTTCATTTGTTAGGTCTGGTGGGTTTTTGCCTTGCTCCTTCATCTGTTGTGTGTTTCTCTGTCTTCTCCTTTTGCCTAACTTACTGTGTTTGGGGTCGCCTTTTCACAGGCTGAAGGTTCATAGTTTCTGTTGTTTTTGGTGTCTGTCCCCAGTGACTAAGGTTAGTTCAGTGGGTTGTGTAGGCTTCCTGGTGGAGGGGACTAGTGCCTGTGTTCTGGTGGATGAGGCTGGATCTTGTCTTTCTGGTGGGCAGGTCCACGTCTGGTGGTGTGTCTTGGGGTGTCTGTGGGTTTATTATGATTTTAGGCAGCCTCTGTGCTAATGGGTGGGGTTGTGTTCCTGTCTTGCTAGTTGTCTGGCATAGTGTCCTGCACTGTAGCTTGCTGGTCATTCAGTGGAGCTGGATCTTGGCATTGAGATGGAGATCTCTGGGAGATTTTCACCGTTTGATATTACATGGAGCTGGGAGGTCTCTTGTGGACCAGTGTCCTGAACTTGGCTCTCCCACCTCAGTGGCACAGCCCTTACACCTGGCTGGAGCACTAAGAACCTGTCTTCCATACGGCTCAGAATAAAAGGGAGGAAAAAAGGAAAGAAAGAAAGAAAGAAGAAGATAAAATAAAAGTAAAATAAAATAAAGTTATTAATTAAAAAATTATTAAGAAAAAAAATTTTTAAGTAATAAAAAAAATGGACAGACAAAACCCTAGGACAGATGGTAAAAGCAAAGCTATACAGACAAAATCACACAGAGAAGCATACACATACACACTCACAAAAGGAGAAAAGGGGAAAATATATATATATATCGTTGCTCCCAAAGTCCAACTCCTCAATTTCAGATGATTCGTTGTCTCTTCATGTATTCCACAGATGCAGGGTACATCTAGTTGATTGTGGAGATTTAATCCGCTGCTCCTGAGGCTGCTGGGAGAAATTTCCCTTTCTCTTTGTTCGCACAGCTCCCTGGGTTCAGCTTTGTATTTGGCCCCGCCCCTGCATGTAGGTTGCCTGAGGGCGTCTGTTCTTCGCTCAAACAGGACGGGGTTAAAGAAGCAGCTGATCAGGGGGCTCTGGCTCACTCAGGCCGGGGGGAGGGAGGGGTACGGATGCGGGGCGAGCCTGTGGCGGCAGAGGCCGGCATGACGTTGCACAAGCCTGATGCGCGCCGTGTGCTCTCCCGGGGAAGTTGTCCCTGGTTCACGGGACCCTGGCAGTGGCGGGCCGCACAGGCTTCCGGGTAGGGAGGTGTGGATAGTGACCTGTGCTTGCACACAGGCTTCTTGGTGGCGGCAGCAGCAGCCTTAGCGTCTCATGCCCGTCTCTGGGGTCCGCACTTTTAGCTGTGGCTTGCGCCCGTCTCTGGAACTCCTTTAAGCAACGCTCTTAATCCCCTCTCCTCGCGCACCAGAAAACAGACAAGAAAAAGTCTCTTGCCTCTTCGGCAGGTCCAGACTTTTCCCCGGACTCCCTCCCGGCTAGCCGTGACGCACTAAGCCCCTGCAGGCTGTGTTCACGCAGCCAAGCCCAGTCCTCTCCCTGGGATCCGACCGAAGCCCGAGCCTCAGCTCCCAGCCCCCGCCCGCCCCGGCAGGTGAGCAGACAAGCCTCTCGGGCTGGTGAGTGCCGGTCGGCCCTGATCCTCTGTGCAGGAATCTCCCCGCTTTGCCCTCCGCACCCCTGTTGCTGCGCTCTCCTGCGCGGCTCCGAAGCTTTCCCCCACCGCCACCCGCAGTCTCTGCCCGCGAAGGGGCTTCAAGCGTGTGGAAACCTTTCCTCCTTCCCAGCTCCCTCCCACTGGTTCAGGTGCCGTCCCTATTCTTTTGTCTCTGTTTTTTCTTTTTTCTTTTGCCCTACCCAGGTACGTGGGGAGTTTCTTGCCTTTTGGGAGGTCTGAGGTCTTCTGCCAGCGTTCAGTAGGTGTTCTATAGGGGTTGTTCCACCTGTAAATGTATTTCTGATGCATTTGTGGGGAGGAAGGTGACCTCCACGTCTTAATGACCTTCCGCCATCTTGAAGCTCCTCCCCCAGGCGGATTCTTAACCACTGCGCCACCAGGGAAGCCCAGAATTATTGCTTTAAGCAAACAGGTTAACCACCTATATAGCAAGCAGAGCACCATACCCATAGTTTGAAATCTATAGTTGGCAGAAATGTATTTAATAAACATATTTTCATTCAACAAATGCAGGTACTCTGTTAGGCAATTTGTGAAACATAGAAAGATGAACAAAATGCGATTTTTGCTCGAGACTCTTGTCGTGTGTTGGGAGGAGTCAGACATGCAGATGAGAAGATTCTACCGGGAAAGGGAAAGCAACAGGCTCTGCTATTGAGAAAGACACCGCCAAACAGGAGAGTCAGTCACTCTGTGTTGATTAAAATCTAATCACAATGAAATGTACTAAGATTTAATCAATTCCCTGGAATTTAGCCTTTACAAGAGTTTTAGGCTTTTTTGTTTTTTGCTTTCTCACTTTTTAATGCCTACATAGGAAGATTCAGCTGACTGAAGTATAAAACCAAGACTTGGTGTCAGCCTGAATGACAGAGAAGTATCTCTGGCCTAAAATTACGATTGGACACATACAATAAAAAAGGAAAGGCAATCAGAACACATTATACCCCGATTCTAAAAGTCTACCTGCAGTGAGCAGACTAGAAGCCACCTTGAACCTACTGAAGAAGCATCTCTTTGAGAGGAACCCTGGAATCCATGCTGTAAACCCACACAGTAAAACGTGGGAAATGCTGAGGTATGAACCATATAATGTTGTACAAATACTTAACTGCCTTAAACTCTAGCTTCCTGTTTATAAAATTAAGAAACTTAAAACCTTCTTAAGCTGTTTGTGAAGATCAAATGAGATATTCACTAAACGGATAATAAATGAATATAAAGTATAAGTGCATGTGCAAATTGCACGTACAGTGATAGAACAACAATAAATAACACATAACCCAGCATCTGTCACACAGTCATTGTCCAGCAGCAGTCAATGTCCTTCCTGCTATCTCTCCAGAATCTTCCCAAATGGCTAGCACATTTCCTATATCAGAAGAGAAGGGAGACCTTCAGGTTCTGAGCTTCTCCACATCTCCAGTTCTTCCCATCCTGTTACAACCCCCTGCTTTCTCCTCTTCTCTATAGCATATCCTTTCAACACGCCATAAAACAGCACAAGAAATAGACAGTTTTAAAGAATGAACTCAATAAGGATAAATAGAAGTTTTACTATTTTCTTCCTGCACCCCAGGGAATTGTTTGAAAACCACTGCTCCATGACAAGGTTCGGCTGGTGAGAGAGGTGCACTAAAAATGTTCCTGCCCCACCCATGTCCTTTTCATTTCAGTGATTGAAACCTACTCACTTCCTGTTCAGAAATGAGTTCACCAAACCTTGAAATCATACATACCTTCATTGTCTTTAATATCAAAAAAACAAAAAAATAGAGAGAGAGTTTTCTAACCTCTTGTAGTTTCATTTACTGCCTGGTACTTTCTGTGGTGTGTTCAGCTGAAGTTCACCAGAGAACGTAACTCAACTTCTCCTCCCCCAAGCTCCCCACCAATACTTCCTGTTGGTTGGTTAACCTTTTGTGTAAGGAAGTAAGTTTCCTTACATTGGTCAACACCAACGACTGACCCATTGCTGATGGTACCATTTCCTATGTGGAAATTTCCATCCTCTATGAAAAGACTCACAGTTGAGTTTTTATTACTCAACTAACTCACAAAAAAGAACAGAAAGGAAACCAGAGAATGCACGAAGAAAGACATTTCTTTATAAGTTAAGCCCTGATAGGGACCCAGATTTATGAATAGAAGAGTTTCCTGCTCAACTATTAAAATTTCAGGAATTAAAAGTAAACTAAAAATAATATAAATCCACTACTATACTAAAATTAAGCTGGTATGATTTTTTAAATAAGATACCCAAATTTCTGGATGCTAAAAGTTACCTTTGGGGATGAACTCCTCCCAGCAATTTGGACGTTCCCTCAAGGGCTCTCCTGAATAACCCTTTCAGTGCAGGCACTCAGACACAAAGCAGAACAGTGGGGTTCAGAAAGTTTGTTGTTATCCAAGCCCACTCACCAAAACCAGGTGATTTTAACTTTCCCTTTCAAATGTATTCTGAACCATGTGTTCCAGAACTAGATGACCCAGATCTAAACCAGACAGCCTAACCCAAGCAGACCATTGGCATCCCTAGTTGTAAAAGTCATACTAACAGTTCGTTTCCAAATGACAAATGCTCCACAGCCAAAACTGAATCCTGGAATAGACTGCTGGCACCAGTGAGAGAAACGCTCCCAAAAATGATGTATCTCTTGCTATCAGGGAAGCACAGTGTCTTCTTTGCGCATAATAACCAGAAGATATTTGGGGGCTCTGCTTTTTTATAGATTGACATCATAAGTCATTACAATAAGAGGGGGCATTTATGAGAAAGGAGGAGTCAATCTGGATCAGTTTCAGGGTTCCAGTGGTGCTTGCCATCTCAGAACCTTCAAGACACAGGAGCAGCCAGACACTCTTTTGACACTCACTCCAGCCCTACTTTCTCTTTAGCAGGCTATCATCCAGCAAGAACCAAATCCAGGGCCACATGGCTTGAAGGAAGCTCTTCCCTTCATCTCTTTACCCTTTTAGGCTGCCCTGCACATCAGTAGGTGTGAACACTCCCTACCCCATTCATGTCATTTGGAAGGTGCAGGATCAAAGTTCAAGACCAAAGAAGTTTGGGCTCCTAATCAAAACTATCTCTAGGACATTTCACACATTTGTCACCATTTTCTAAGCCCCAATTCTGAACCAACCCCTCTGCAAGGCATTAGGGATGCCAAGATAACCACGACCTGGTCTCTGCCCTAGCAAGAACCTTTCTAGTGGAAGAGAAGTGAGTTGTTGATAAGTCACTGTGATACAACAGAACAGAAGCTCTAAGAGACGTGTCCCCTTTCCAAATATGTTTTGGAACATAGGAGAAGGAGGACTTATTTCTGTGTGTGTGGAAGTGTCAGTGAAAAACCTCAGGATAGCATGTGAAGCTGAATCCTAAGAGATGAGTAGAGAGGATCTGTTTAGTTCTATGAGCTAACAGTCCAAGAGGAAAATGTCACTGATAGTTTTTATCTCTCCTCAGCTACTACCCCATCCCACCTCAGAGAAAAGCAGCCCTCTACTCTCACCGGGGTTTCCATTCCAAATGGCTGGAGTGAGTCACAGTCACACATCCTACAGCATTCATGAAAGTGGAGGACAGAAGTGAGGTAGTAAGGTAAAGGTAAAGGTAATTAAGTAAAGGTAAATTTATCAGTAAATTCATCAGTGAAGGTAATTAAGAGGTCCTGGTGGATCAGAAACCAGACAAGGGTTAGGCAGGAATTGAGTCCTAAAGGCCTCAAGTGCTGTCTTGGGCACCCCACCTCTGACGAAAGGAATCTGAATGCATTCTGTCCTGCATAAGGTGCTGACACTGTGCTGTATTGTAGAGTGTAAGGAAATGCACCCTATTATGAAGCTGGAATATGGCACAGGGGCCACGGTGCAGGGGGTGAAAGTTCAAGATGGCAGGAGGCAGGCTGTCTGAAGTGGCTGCAGAATTATCCCACCCGCTAGAGATATCCCCTAAGGGAGGTGGGCAGACCCTATTAAAGGCTTTCTTTGGGGACATATGAATTCCAGGTGAACAATGACAAGGTGTGCATCCCTCCATTTCTGAACACGTCCCCACAAATGCTGAGCCACCTTGAGGTAGAATGTGCTCCAGTCTCACTGTAGGCCTGTGACCTCCAGTGGCTGAGTGGATGATGCAGCTACTTCTGGTGCATCTCCATGTTCCTATGTATCCTTAGGTAAGGAAGGTGGTGTTTTTCAGAAATTCCCTTATTGGTAAGCCAATGTTTCATCTTGTACCCAGTATGTCAAGGGAAGCAGGCATGAATATGTTCCCAGAAAAGCAGGAGAATGAGACATGGGGTTATGTCACACCAGAGAACAATGAAGGCAGACACCAAAGTCCTGATTTATTCCTAGCTTGGGCGTAAGCTTCAAGAGAGACCTGAAAGATATAGAGGCACCTAGGAAATCTGGCTTAGTGACTTGTTTCCTCCTGCTCAAAAGTGTGCTCTTGTCCACGATGGCATCAAATCCAGCAAGAATGGAGCAGCAGGAGAGCACTGAAGGAGGAAAGGGGCTTCAGACACCTAAGGCTATATTCCTGCCCCCTCATGGCTGGTGAAGGGCAAGGCCTGGGTCAAGATGAAGAGATTTCCTCATGCAAAGAGAGGCCAGAGGACCTAGTGAGCCAGGAGGTAGATGGGCCCCAGGATTAGCAGCTGGAGTTTGTTCCCTGTGGACAGATACTACAAGATGAAGCGAAAGAGAAGCTGAGCCCTGCCTAGCTAAGAGACCACATATTTCTCATTCTCGAGGGCAAGGAGACCTTCCCAACTCACATGTGCAGAAAGGCTCCTCAGAAGTCAAAAGGGAGGGGGCGTCACCTCATAGTAAGTGATGTCACTACCCATAGGCCTCTTTGCTAGAATCCACCTTGGCTAAGAGATGTGCAAGCACACATGGGAGGACCCTGAGATAAACCAAATACGAACTCAGAATTTGGCAAAGCAAGATGATTGGCCAAAGGAAACCCAGAAGAAATGCCCCATATAAGTGATTCAAACTACCACGAGGGCACGACTCTTTCTCTGAGCCCACCCATGTGTCAATCCATGTGTACTCTTTTCCACATAATAAACAGTTCAGTTGTTTCACTGCTTTCTGCCTCTGGAGAAATTCATTTTCTGTAAAGCTGACAGACCAGGGCCTTGTCACTGGTCACTGGTCCCTGGTGGTCTAGTGTCTAGGATTCAGCACTCTCATTGCCGCAGCCTGACTTCAATCTCTGGCCGGGGAACTGAAATCCTAGCCACTGCAGGCCAAGGCCACTGAAATCACTAGCATGGATCCAAGGCTCTCACCTCCTCACTGTAACAGAATCAAATGAGTCCTCCATTTACCTAGATGCCATCTTAGAGAGGAGCAGGGAGAATAGAAGGACCTAAGAAATCTGGAGTTTCTCTGAGCTCCTGTAAGATGCTGCACTTGCCCATCATGGCATTTGCCTTGCTGTAATCTCCACCTGTCCACTTGTCCAGGCCTGCAACACCTGAGGGTGGCAACTCAATGTCTCACACATAGCACTGGGCTTAGCACAGAATATAAGAGCCCAGGACCCCTGTAATGAGATTTCCCAGGCATTGATGCAAGTCACTCAACCTCCTTGGGTCCCAATTTCCTCATCTATAAAACAAGAGTCTCAGACTACAATGTCTAAGCAAACATCCTAAATCTAACATTCCATAATAATAGTGATAGGTAAGAATTCCTAATAGCTATGCAGTACTTACTATGTTCTAAATGCTTCACACATAGCAACTCAGTTCCTTCTTACAACAATCCTGTGAAGTAAGCCTTTTTGCAGATAAGGAATTGGAAAAACAGAGATATTAAGGAACTTTGATAAGATTGCAGAGCTAGAAGGAGCCAGAACTGGAATTTGAATGTGGAAGTCTGGTTCTGGAATCTATGTGCCTAACCTAGCTCTGTTTCTGTGTAATGATGCCTCTTTTCATTCCTTATAGGAGCTGGTGTGAATTTATTCATCCCCAAAAGCTGAGACGTGTCTGATTCCCCACTGATGTGCTAGGAATACAAACTCTAGTTTATTACAATCAGTAAAGAAAGACAGCAGCACCCTGAAACTTTATAATTTAATCTTTAACACCAATATCAAAAAGCATTGGTATACTTCAATAGTCTCATCTTCAAACTATTAGTAATATTATTAGGAATAATGCTAGCAATACATATATGTATAATTAACAGCAATTATAATATAATTAGTAGTACTTCCAAAAAGATTATAAAATCATGTTGCTATTACTCTTGCATGTTCTCAGATACTTAATAGCGGAAATAAAAATGTTTTGTTCTGGAAATTTTAACTGATTATATTTATATTAGACCAAATTTTTATATGGTTTGTCAGATTTATTTTGTCCCTTCAGTTATTTTATTTATTTATTTATTTATTTTTGCGGTACGCGGGCCTCTCACTGCTGTGGTCTCTCCTGTTGCGGAGCACAGGCTCCGGACGCACGGGCTCCGTGGCCATGGTTTCACGGGCCCAGCCACTCCGTGGTATGTGGGATCCTCCTGGACCGGGGCACGAACCCACATCCCCTGCATCGGCAGGCGGACTCTCAACCACTGTATATATATACATTTATGTATATATCCAAATAACTTTGCTGTACACCTGAAACTAACACAGTATTGTTTATACTATACTTCAATTTTTAAAAATCACTGAATTAAAATTTATTATTAATCGAATATTAAAAACTAATCCTCAAATCAGTTACTGTAAAACTTTTAAGTATATTTGGAACAAGCTGGGTGTGTGAATCTACTTTTCCAGTGGTAAATTTTATGAAATTTAAATACAGACCAAATACCTCCAGTGAAAATTAAGCACCTGGATTGAGGTGCACTATCCATGTAAAACATACACCTGATTTTCAAGACTCAGTATGAAAAAAGAAGAATGTAAAATATCTCATTGGTAATTGTTTATATTGATTACAAGTTGAAATGGTAATATTTCAGATATACTGTATTTAATTAAATAAAATATATTATTAAAATTAACTTTAATGATTAAAAAAAGTTAATGTGAAAAACCACTGGTTCTATGCCTATTGATAACAGTCACGCTATAATAGTAATTTAGCAATTAGCCTATGGTTTGGCATCCAGGAAGCTGGCATAAAAATAGACAATTTATTGACAATATTTAGACACTGGCTGTACTATTAAGTAATTAATATCCTATTTCCTGAATTGCATGATTTGCATGATGAAAAGTACAGAACCAGGCATTCTAAGTTTGTGCTGGAGATATAAAGATTAATTAGACATAGAGTCTTACATTAAAATGTTGGAGTAGAAGAAATAAAGCATAAAATAAATTATTAGGACAAATTATACAGTGATAAGTGCCCGTGTAAAGAGAGAAAGAAAGTTATGATGGGAAAGGAAAAAGAGAGAAGAGACTCATAATCAGAACAGACTGTGGGGACAGAAAGCATTTGTGTTGGGCTTTGAAGGGTTGGTATGATTTATGTATACAACAATAAGGAGTGAAAATCATTTGGGTTGAGAGAACAGCAAGAGCAAAGTCAGAGGAGTCAAAAAACAGTACAGGCAAGCATTATCAAATACTGTGTTTCAGTCTGCCAAATTGAACACATAGAAGGCACTAATGGGAATTAAGGAAGATACGATAGTGTTACAATTATCTTGGCAAGTGGTAATAGCTGCCTAATTTAAGGCAATGTCAATGGAAATGGACAACAAAGTATAGATTCAAGAAGTATTCCAAAGAAAGAATCAACATTTGGCAACAGGAAGGAAAGAAGGAGGGGAAAATTCAAAGATGATGTTCAACATAATAAAGGCCATGTATGACAAACACACAGCAAACATCATTCTCAAAGGTGAAAAACAGAAAGCATGTCCTCTAAGATCCAGAACAAGACAAGGATGTCCACTCTCGCCACCATTATTCAACATAGTTTTGGAAGTCCTAGCCATGGCAATTGGAGAAGAAAAAGAAATAAAAGGAATACAAATTGGAAAAGAAGTAAAACTGTCACTGTTTGCATATGACATGATACTATACATAGATGATCCTAAAGATGCCACCAGAAAACTATTAGAGCTAATCAATGAATTTGGCAAAGTTACAGGATACAAAATTAATGCACAGAAATCTCTTGCATTCCTATACACTAACAATGAAAGATCAGAAAGAGAAATTAAGAAAACAGTTCCATTCACCATTGCAACAAAAAGAATAAAACACCTAGGAACAAACCTACCAAAGTAGGTAAAAGACCTGTACTCAGAAAACTATAAGACACTAATGAAAGTAATCAAAGATGACACAAACAGATGGAGAGATATACCATGTTCTTGGATTGGAAGAATCAATATTGTGAAAATCACTATACTACCCAAAGCAGTCTACAGACTCAATGCAATCACTAACAAACTACCAAAGGCATTCTTCACAGAACTAGAAGAAAAAATCTTAAAATTTGTATGGAGACACAAAACACCAAAAGACCCAGAATAGCCAAAGCAATTTTGAGGCGGAAAAAAAAAAAACCCCACAGCTGGAGGAATCAGACTCCCTGACTTCAGACTATACTACAAAGCTACAGTAATCAAGACAATATGGTACTGGCACAAAAACAGAAATATAGATCAATGGAACAGGATAGAAAGCCCAGAGATAAACCCATGCACATATGGTCAACTAATCTATGACAAAGTAGGCAAGGATATACAATGGAGAAAAGCCAGCCTCTTCAATAACTGGTGCTGGGAAAACTGGACAGCTACATGGAAAAGAATGAAATTAGAACACTCCCTAATACCATACACAAAAATAAACTCAAAATGGATTAAAGACCTAAATGTAAGACCAAACACTATATAACTCTTACAGAAAACCATAGGAAGAACACTCTTTGACATAAATCACAGCAAGATCCTTTTTGACCCACCTCCTAGAGTAATGGAAATAAAAACAAAAATAAACAAATGGGACCTAATGAAACTTAAAAGCTTTTGCACAGCAAAGGAGACCATAAACAAGATGAAAAGACCACCCTCAGAATGGGAGAAAATATTTGCAAACGAAGCAACTGACAAAGGATTAATCTCCAAAATATACAAGCAGCGTATGAAGCTCAGTAACAAAAAACAAACAACCCAATCCAAAAATGGGCTGAACACCTAAATAGACATTTCTACAAAGAAGACATACAGATGGCCAAGAAGCACATGAAAAGCTGCTCAACATCACTAATTATTAGAGAAAGGCAAATCAAAACTACAATGAGGTGTCACCTCACACTGGTTAGAATGGGCATCATCAGAAAATCTACAAACAATAAATGCTAGAGAGGGTGTGGAGAAAAGGGAACCCTCTTGCACTGGTGGTGAGAATATAAACTGATACAGCCACTACGGAGAACAGTATGGAGGTTCCTTAAAAAACTAAAAATAGAACTACCATACGACCCAGTAATCTACTACTGGACATATACCCTGAGAAAACCATAATTCAAAAAGACACATGCACCCCAATGTTCATTGCAGCACTATCTAGAATAACCAGGTCATGGAAGAAACATAAATGCCCATCAACAGACGAATGGATAAAGAAGATGTGGTACATATATACAATGGAATATTACTCAGCCATAAAAAGGAACAAAACTGGGTCATTTGTAGAGATGTGGATGGATCTAGAGACTGTCATACCAAGTGAAGTAAGTCAGAAAGAGAAAAACAAATATCGTATATTAATGCATATATATGGAATCTAGAAAATGGTACAGATGAACCGGTTTGCAAGGCTGAAATAGAGACACAGATATAGAGAGCAAATTTATGGACACCAAGGGGGAAAAGGGAGGAGGGACAAATTGGCAGATTGGGATTGACATATATACACTAATATGTATAAAATAGATAACTAATGAGGACCTGCTGTGTAGCACAGGGAACTCCACTTCACTGTACAGTAGAAACTAACACAACATTGTAAAACAACTATACCCCAATGAAAATGAAAACAAAGATGTTGCCAAGTTCTGAGCCCTAATGGCTAAGATAATGTTGGTGACATTGACAAAAATCAGGAGAAAGAAGGTGGAACGAGTTCTGTTCCATGTATTTGAGCTGTATATACCAGTCGCAGCTAACTCATCACCAAGCAGGAGGAGATGCTATTTCAAGCACAACACTCACTCTGTGATTCACCATATGTGAAGGTGAAGTTACTTTCACTCTCACAGAAGTAAAACAAAAGCTGCACATTATTAACCAGATCCTTCAGGATGCCTGAATGTTAAGGTGGGCTGTCAAGAATGACTCAGTCTTAACTCAGAGCCTCAACATCTAACATTAGCCTCAACATCTCAACATCTAACATTAGAGGAAAGTTTTAAAGTCTTTTTGTTCCCACTCTTTAATCCTTAACTGGTTGAAATCTGAAAGCTATTTTTCTCTTTTGAGATGTAGTTGTGACATATTCATTTTCAAACTTTCTCAGTTTCATCTACAGTAAAAACTTTGTGTGACATATACTCAACTTATAAGTTGATCAAGGAGGTACTCTAGATTTCATCATTTGGTTTTATCCTCTGTCAGTATTCTGAATAGTCTTTCCATATTGCTCTCAATCTTTAATCACACCACCATCACTTGATGGTATCACACTTCAGAAAATTTCCATTTTAACCCTGTTTCCGTGAGTGATTTTCACTGTGGTTTGTGGGAATTGCTTGAGATATACCCCGAGCATTTGACATGTCACATCTGTCCATCAAGATTGTTCTGGATGAACTTTTCAGTGCACATTCGTGTATGTGCCTAGATTATTTCAAGTTTAAAACAATCTGGGCACAAATTACATATTTTTCCAAAAGTGTGGGAAGCAAACTGATTGAAAACCCAAGTGCAAGATTTCCACATGGGACTTTATCTAGCAACACAGTAAGCAGATGCTTTATGCTGAACAAGGAATAAGAGTCTACTTCCTGGACATATTTTTATAGATCATCATAATTGAAACCTGACATACATAAAACTGTAGGTAAATACTGATGCCATTGGAGCAGAGCACCATAAAGAGAAATTTCCTAGGCTTCTCTTGTATCCAACTAGGAAACTTTCAGTCCAGTTAAGGGAACACAGATGTAACTTCAAAGGGCCTCAAAAAGAGTGCAAATTCTTGCTGATAAAACTTTATCTCCCCAGGATTAAACTGTGCAGTCCTCAGATATTTAATAATCCTCTCGCATACATTTCAGTGAAAGGTGAAGCTGTTTTATTTACTCCAGCCTTGAGTGTGGAGACTTTCGTCTTCTGAACTATTGATCTAAGCATGACATTTAAATATGCACAAGTAGCAGCAATTCCATTTGAATATCCTGATTATGTCAATTACTGTGATGCTAACCATGCCCATTCCACCCTGGAGCTTAAGTAAACAGGACCACCACTCTCTGCTCTTAGCAGAGGATTTATAGAAGCCATGTGTCTGGCATTCAGGAAGGTGTTGTCTTGCTCTCACCAGTGATTACATATACAATATTGTCATATAATTTTCAGATTTTTCAAAGACTTCAAAGCTCACAACCTTCCGTGAACTTGCTATCTGGACATGTTTATCATGGCAGGGAATAAAGGGAGGAGTGCTATGCAGAGACTTCAAATTATGAGCACTTCACAGATGCATTCTGTATGTCTATAAAATGTCAAAATGTCCAGGAGAAAAGAAGAAAGGCTAGTCAGTCTACCACCTGTACAGGGAGAGAGCATGGCTGGAGCAAATGTGGCTTAAATATTAGTTTAAAAGGGCCATTTGATTTTTCCATGATCAAGATATTTTGTCCTAAAATTGTCCAAAAAACAATTGTCCAAAAAATTGTTTCTTTTGCTAAATGAGGTCATTTAATTGGTAAGTAGAAATGAGTTCACTTCCTCTCCTCTCTCTTTTCTGGAAGTGACCAGATGTCCCATTTGGGGGAATTATCTTCGTGACATGGTACTGAGAACACAGAACAGGACTTGTGTGTTGCGTGACAGTGGAGGCTCTGGAGTCAGGCTTGCCTTGGGTGAAGCCCAGCCCTCCCACTTTGCAGCCAAATACCATTGGGTAATTTACCCTCTGTGTCTCAGTTGCCTCATCAGTAAAATGGGGATGATGATAATGGATCCTACCTCATCAAGCTGTGAAGATTGAATAAAATAGTATGTATCTAGTATGTGGAAAGTATTCAGTGAGTATTATCATTATAATTGAAACATTGCACAGACGAAATAAAAGTACATACTTCTCACTGCAGGGATTAGGCCTGAAGGACCAATAAAAATTCTTTTTGGGGGGATTCTGAATTCTATATTCCCATAGCTTTTGTTCATGCTTTACCGGAGCACTTACATGGATGTCCTCCTCTGCATCATGCACTGCAAGAGGCTTCTCATACATATTATAGACACGGAATCAAGCAATGTGTTAATGTCAATCTTCCCATGAATACTTTCCTGTTTATTCTTTCATTATGTTTTGTTCACCCAGTAAGAACCTATTAGTGCCAGCCACTGGGCTATCCAAATGCGGCTGCCCCATATCCCTGGCTCTTACCAATCAATGAGTAAATTTTTCTAGAAAGGCAACATTTAGAGAGATGACTAGATTGCCTATGCCAGAATATTCTGGGATGACTCATTCCAAGGGATGGCAAGTTATGCAACCATCTTTCTGTGCAGTGTAGGCTGAGGAGAGCCACTGTGTCCTTTGAAGGCTGAGCTTCACGGTGCATCATCATGACTCAGAAGTGATCAATAACCAAGTGGCATTTAAACATCTTGGCTAACTACCAGCAGCATTTTGCTTCAGTTATTGGAAACTCCTCAGAGTGAATGTGGGCCTGGGGTAAGATGTGAATCACTGTCTCTGAGGGTAAAAATGCATATTGCCAGGAAAGGCATAGCAAACGACACAAGAATAGTCTCATTTTTTGTCTGTCTGCACCATGAGCATCTGCTGTCCCTTCTCTGTTAAGAATGGTCACCGGGCTTCTCTCATGAAATATCACACATGCCCCTTATTGCCGTACACAGGGTTAGAGGTGAGAGGGGTGCTATCTTAGAGACAAGTGATAGTCAGAGAGGGGAGAGGGAACTGAAAGGAATCTAACATTTATTAAATCCCAAAGCCGGGCCTCCTGCATGCCACTTTAATGATCTTTCCACTGTACCACACCTGGTGACAAGTTTTAAAGCTATTCTTTTACCAAAGTTCCCACTGATCAACTTAATTATCAACATTGTGGTAAAGGCTGTGAGCACAGCCTGCCAACTGTAATGCTCATCTCAGTATCACTCTAGCCGTGGAGAGAATCTATCACTTTTCCTGCTTCTGCAATCTGTAAACCATGCTGGGACAGTCTCTTTCATACACTGGAGGCAAGAGGGTGGACTGGTGCAGCCTCTCTGGAGGGCAGCCTGGCAGTTCCAAACAACTTATACATGGGTTCCACCTTGGGACTTAATCCTCCCATTTCTGGAAGTGTACACTAAGAAATGATCAGAGATGTGGCAGATATGTACATGCGGTTGGCAAATCATGAGGCATCACTTGTCCATATATACATATATAGAGATATATAGATATAGATAACCAAATGAAATATGTGTTCACTCACCAGTTAGCCACACTGTTACACCCTGAAGGGCACCACTGCCCACCTGTTGACAGGTACTGGAATTGAAGACACAATGCCAGGATGAACTATCACATAAGTAGTGTATCTTATAAAGTCAACTGAATTTCACTAACTACAAATATTCCAATGTCGAACCATAAATTAGAAAGAAAAAAATTTAGTAAAAAAATCACTTTCCAGTCACTTTTTATATATGTTTTTCTCCCTTTGCTGCTCTCTTATTCTCCCCTCCCCCATACCAACCACCAACAGCTTCATCACCCAAGAAGTCTGTCTGCATTGTAAATCCTTTCGTTTTTTTTTTTTTTTTTTTTTCAAAATCAAAGTAGGCATGAACAGGACTCAATTGCTGGTATGGAGAAAACTGTGTGAATAAATAAGGTAATTAAATGTATCCATTCTATAGATTAGTCAACACTACTTTGAGTGACTATGATATATCAGAGTGCACATAACAGTGCAAACATTAGGTAGTCCTCACTGTCTAACATCCTTCTACAAAACCTCAAATTTGAACTTGAGAAAATTCAGATTACCCTAGACTACACATATTAGGGGAAGTAACTTCATTTAACCACTATGTTCTAAATAAAGTATTTTTGTTAGAAATCACATTTTATCTTGAGTCTTCGAGTTCACCTACGCAGTGTGATATTTTCCACCTGATGGGCAGATAGAAGTTAAACTTGGACAAGCACAAATATGTAGCTTCTTGCATAGAAATAACAAGCAGTAGAGAGAGATTATCCCATGGGGGTTCTGAGAGGCAGTACCTAGGACCTTAAAGCCAAACTTCCACTGTCTAGGCCCAGCTTCCTCTATCCACAGATCCTTCAACTCAGCCCCTACCCACAAGATCCCAGGACCAATCTAGTCCTTTTCTGATCCCGCACATCTTCATCTTACTGCAACTAAGGTTCAAGGCTCATATATTTCTGCAGCCTCTACTTCCCTATACTCTTGTAATTTACCTAATTACTTGTAATTTTCTGTTTAATGATATCTATCTTCTCCTTAAGACTCTAGACTCCCTAAGAACAGAGACTGTGTCTGTCTCATTCACAGCTTTATCCCCAGTACCTAGCGCAATGCCTACCATATTGTTGGTGTTTAATAAATTTTGTTCCTGGGATATTGTGACTTATAATAACAAATATAAACGTGGTCTTCATCTCTGTTACTGGCAGAGAGCTCCTAAAACCCTTGGAATTTCCTAAGTGATGAAAGCAATTGAGGTGGCTTGTCTTTTGTTATGTTAATGAGGTGACTTTTGGAGAGCATCTAAGGATGGGGGCTTGTTGCCAATAGAGCTTACCATCTAATTAGAGGGTTGGGACATTCAGTCCAACCCCTTAACCTCCAGGTACCCCAGAAACTGGGTAACTTTCTCTCCCACACCTAGCCTTTTGTGTAAGTCTCTGCCTGGAACACACCCCTTGAAGTCTGGGGCTCTAAGTCACTCTTACCAGGCAATCCGCCACCTCCAGGGACTGCAGTCCAGTTCCTGAGCATCCTTAGGCCTCTGAATCATGCTGGTTTCCATGCCGCTGCAAGCTCCACTCTCCCCACTTCCAACAGCTGCATCTTTCCCCAGGTGTGGGCCTCATCCCCTCAGGCTATATTTATCTACCAGGCCCTGGTTCCTCCTTATCTAGCCTCTTTTAATACTATTAGAGCTCCAGTTCTCAGTGTGGAGACCTAAAGAGAGACTCCAAGCAAACAGAACCTCAAAGTAACTCCAAATTCAAGACCTGAGACAGTGTGCAGAAAACTATTGTGATATGAGCTGTCAATGTAAAGAAAGTTACATTGAATCATCCAGCATAATATACAAAACTGTCTGAAACTCCAGTAAAAGTCTCAATAAGAGCATTTAAAACACAGCCTACCTGGGAACATGTTTTATTCACAGATATGTACATAAAATATTTTAAAAATTCACAAGTGAAGCAAAATAATATACAGTTAAAATAGTGCAAATGTAAGAGGGAGTAGCCAAGATGGGAGGGTTATAGCCAAGAGGGCAGAGTAGGAAGACCCTGAACTTACCTCCTCTCATAAGCACACCAAAATGACAACTATTTACGAGTGACTATGGATTTGAATGACCTGAAGACTAGCAGAAAATATTTTAAATAAGTAAATACTTATATTAAGTATTTACTTATTTAAAATATTTATTTATTTTAAATTATTTACTTATTTAAAATATTTATATAAAATATTGTAAATAAGTCAATATTTTAAATAAGTGAGATGGGTAGGAGGGGTGGAGACATGGTATAGTCAAGACTCATACCCTCAGGTGGGCAACCCACAAATGGGAGGACAGAGGGAAGAAGTTCTTCCCGAAGAGTGAAGGCTCTGAGACCCATATCAGGTTCCCAAGCTGGGGGGAGGAGGGTCCTACACTGGGAAGATGAGCCCCAAGTACTGGCTTTGCAGGCTAGCAAGAACTGTGTATGAGAGTGAAGTAAGTCAGAAAGAGAAAGACAAATACCGTATGCTAACACATATATATGGAATTTAAGAAAAAAAAAATGCCATGAAGAACCTAGGGGTAAGACAGGAATAAAGACACAGACCTACTGGAGAACGGACTTGAGGATATGGGGAGGGGGAAGGGTGAGCTGTGACAGGGCGAGAGAGAGTCATGGACATATACACACTAACAAATGTAAGGTAGATAGCTAGTGGGAAGCAGCCACATGGCACAGGGACATCGGCCCGGTGCTTTGTGACCGCCTGGAAGGGTGGGATAGGGAGGGTGGGAGGGAGGGCGATGCAAGAGGGAAGAGATATGGGAACATATGTATATGTATAACTGATTCACTTTGTTATAAAGCAGAAACTAACACACCATTGTAAAGCAATTATACCCAAGTAAAGATGTTAAAAAAAAAAAAAAAAGAACTGTGTATGAGATAGCCAGAGGGTTGTAGGAAACAGACACTCTGCTTTTAAAAGTTGAATGTAAAATCTCACATACTCTAAGACCCAGTACAGAGGCAGTAGTTTGAAGGGAGATTGGGTCAGTCCTACTTGCTGATCTTGTAGAGCTTCTCAGAGAGGCAAGAGGCAACTAGGACTCCTGTGAACACAGAGGCTGGCAGCAGCCATTTTTGGCAGCTCATTCTACCACAAGGACACTGGGGCTGACAAGCACCATTTTGGACTCCCCAGTCTAGTCTATTAGAATCAGGGGCTTACCCACCCAATAGCAGGTCAGCATCAGTCCCGGGACTCCTCAGATCAAGTAGCCAGCTGCACAGGGACCCAGCCCCACCCATTAGGCTGCCACCAGCCCAAGAAAACCCCAGCCCCTACAGTCAAGCACTCTATGATGTAGCTCTGCCTACCAGTAGCCAACAGTCTCAGGAAAAGGCAAGACCTGTCAGGCAACCATGAAGGGGGCCAGCTAGGTCTAGAAACACACCCACAGTGGTCAGTCCCACAACAACAGAAGTGTCCATGAAGCCCACATAAGAGACACTCCCCTAGAGCATACAGCTCTGGTGACAAGAGGAGAATGTGCTACTGAGTCCCATAAGATGTCTCCCACATAAGGCTACTTCTCCAAGATCATGAAATATAAACAACCTACCTAATACATACAAAGAAACACAGAGAGTTAGGCAAAAGTAGGGGATAAAAGAACAAGATAAAACCTCAGAAAAAACTAACTGAAGTGGAGATAAGCAATCTATATAATAAAGAGTTCAAGGTAATGATTATAGAGATGCTCAGTGAACTCAGGAGAAGAATGGATGAACACAGTGAGAAGTTTAACAAAGAGTTAGGAAATATAAAGAAGAATCAAAAGACTGAAGAATACAATAAGTAAAATAAAAAAATACACTAGAAGGAATCAACAGTAAATTAGATGATACAGAAGAACGACTCAGTGAACTGGAGGACAGAGTAGTGGAAATCATATGAGCTGAACAGAAAAAGAAAAAAGAAAAAAGAACTTTTTAAAATGAGGACAGTTCAAGAGACCTTTAAGATAACATCAAGCATACTAAAAATTGAAAGATAGGAGTCCCAAAAAGAGAAGAGAGAGAGGGGCAGAGAAGTTACTAAAAGAAATAATAGCTGAAAATTCCTTAATCTGGAAAAAGAAACAGACATCAAGATTCAGGAAGACAGAGTCCCAAACAAGATCAACCCAATGAGAACCAAAACAAGACAAACTGTAATTAAATGCCAAAAATTAAAGCTAGAAAAAGAATCTTAAAACAGCAAGGGAAAACCAGCTAGTTGCGTACAAGGGACTCCCACAGTTTAATCAGTGGATATTTTACAGGCCAGGAGGGCATGCCAGGATATATTTAGAATTCCCTGCAGGGCACTCCATCAGGGCAGCTGCAGTGGGTGACGGCTTGATGGGGGCATCTTTCGTTGTTTACTGGAATGGCACGCAACATTTTTTTGTCCACAGTACTCTCTACAGATTAAATAAGATACAACATATAAAGCTGAAAGCACAGTGCCTGGAATATAAGACTTCAAAAATACTGTTATCGGGCCTGAACCAAGATGGCGGAGTAGAAGGATGTGCTCTCACTCCCTCTTGTGAGAACACCAGAATCACAACTAGCTGCTGGACAATGATTGGCAGGAAGAAATCAGGAATTCACCAAAAAAGATACCCCACACCCAAAGACAAAGGAGAAGCCACAACGAGACGATAGGAGGGGTGCAATCACAGTAAAATCAAATCCCATAACTGCTGGGTGGGTGACTCACAGACTGGAGAACACTTATATCACAGAAGTCCACCCACTGGAGTGAAGGTTCTGAGCTCCACATCAGGCTACCCAACCTGGGGTTCCGGCAATGGGAGGAGGAATTCTTAGAGAATCAGACTTTGAAGGCTAGTGGGATTTGATTGCACGACTTTGACAGGACAGGGGGAAACAGAGACTCCACTCTTGGAGGGCACACACAAAGTAGCGTGCGCATCAGGACCCAGGAGAAGGAGCAGTGACCCCAGGGGAGACTGAACCAGACCTACCTGCTAGTGTTGGAGGGTCTCCGGCTCAGGTGGGCAGTGGCTGTGGCTCACCATGGGGAAAAGGACACTGCCAGCAGAAGTTCTGGGAAGTACTCCTTGTCATGAGCCCTCCCATAGTCTGCCATTAGCCCCACCAAAGAGCCCAGGTAGACTCCAGTGTTGGGTTGCCTCAGGCCAAACAACGAACAGGGAGGGAATGCAGACCAACCCAACAGCAGTAAAGCAGATTAAAGTATTACTGAGCTCTGCCCACCAGAGAAACAGTCCGCTCTATCCACCACCAGGCCCTCCCATCAGGAAACCTGCACAAGCCACTTAGTTAGCCTCATCCACCAGAGGGCAGACAGCAGAAGCAAGAAGAACTACAATCCTGTAGCCTGTGAAACAAAAACAACATTCACAGAATGATAGACAAGATGAAAAGACAGAGGGCTATGTACCAGATGAAGGAACAAGATAAAACTCCAGAAAAACAACTAAATGAAGTGGAGATAGGCAACCTTCCAGAAAAAGAATAATTATAGTGAAGATGATCCAGGACGTGGGAAAAAGAATAGAGGCAAAGATCGACAAGATGCAAGAAATGTTTAACAAAGACCTAGAAGAATTAACGAACAACAAAAAAAACAGATGAACAATACAATGACTGAAATGAAAAATACACTAGAAGGAATCAATAGCAGAATAACTGAGGCAAAAGAACGGATAAGTGACCTGGAAGACAGAATGGTGGAAATCACTGCATGGAACAGAAAAAAGAAAAAAGGATGAAAAGAAATGAAGACAGCCTAAGAGACCTCTGGGACAACACTAAACACACCAACAATCACATTATAGGGGTCCCAGAAGGAGAAGAGAGAGAGAAAGGACCCGAGAAAATCTTTGAAGAGATTATAGTCGAAAACTTCCCTAACATGGGAAAGGAAGTAGCCACCCAAGTCCAGGAAGCAGAGAGAGTCCCAGGCAGGATAAACCCAAGGAGAAACACACCAAGACACATGGTAATCAAATTGACAAAAACTAAACACAAAGAAAAATTATTGAAAGCAAAAGGGAAAAATGACAAATAACATACAAGGGAACTCCCATAAGGTTGACAGCTATTTCTCAACAGAAACTCTACAAGCCAGAAGGGAGTGGCATGATATATTTAAAGTGATGAAAGGGAAGAAGCTATACCCAAGATTACTCTACCCAGCAAGGATCTCATTCAGATTCGATGGAGAAATCAAAAGCTTCACAGACAAGCAAAAGCTAAGAGAATTCTGCACCACAAAACCAGTTCTACAACAAATACTAAAGGAACTTCTGTAAGTGGGAAACACAAGAGAAGAAAAGGACCTACAAAAACAAACCCAAAACAATTAAGAAAATGGGCATAGGAACATACATATCGATAATTACCTTAAACGTGAATGGATTAAATGCTCCAACCAAAAGACACAGGCTTGCTGAATGGATATAGAAACAAGATCCATATATATATGCTGTCTACAAGAGACCCACTTCAGACCTAGGGACACATACAGACTGAAAGTGAGAGGATGGAAAAAGATATTACGTGCAAATGGAAATCAAAACAAAGCTGAAGTAGCAATACTCACATCAGAAAAAAATAGACTTGAAAATAAAGAATGTTACAAGAGACAAGGAAGGACACTACATAATGATCAAGGGATCAATCCAAGAAGAAGTTATAACAATTATAAATATATATGCACCCAACATAGGAACACCTCAATACATAAGGGAACTGCTAACAGCTATAAAAGATGAAATCGACAGTAACACAATAATACCGGGGGACTTTAACACCTCACTTACACCAATGGACAGATCATCCAGACATAAAATTAATAAGGAAACAAAAGCTTTAAAAGACACAATAGACCAGACAGATTTAATTGATATTTATATGATATTCCATCCAAAAACAACAGAATACACTTTCTTCTCAAGTGCTCATGGAACATTCTCCAGGATAGTTTATATCTTGGGTTACAAATCAAGCCTTGGTAAATTTAAGAAAATTGAAATCGTATCAAGTACCTTTTCCAACCAACCCTATGAGACTAGGTATCAATTACAGGAAAAACCTGTAAAAAATACAAACACATGGAGGCTAAAGAATGCACTACTTAGGGCTTCCCTGTTGGCGCAGTGGTTGAGAGTCCACCTGCCGATGCAGGGGACACGGGTTCATGCCCCAGTCTGGGAAGATCTCACATGCCGCGGAGTGGCTAGGCCCGTGAGCCATGGCCACTGAGCCTGCGTGTCCGGACTCTGTGCTCCGCAACGGGAGACGCCACAACAGTGAGAGGCCCACGTACTGCTAAAAAAAAAAAAAAAAAATCCACTACTTAATAACCAAGAGATCACTGAAGAAATCAAAGAGGAAATCAAAAAATACTTAGAAACAAATGACAATGAAAACAGGATGACCCAAAACCTATGGAATGCAGCAAAAACAGTTCCAATAGGGAAGTTTATAGCAATAAAATCCTACCTTAAGAAACAAGAAACGTCTAAAATAAACAACCTAACTGTACACCTAAATCAATTAGAGAAAGGAGAACAAAAGAGCCCCAAAGTGAGCAGAAGGAAAGAAATCATAAAGATCAGATCAGAAATAAATGAAAAAGAAATGAAGAAAACAATAGCAAAGATCAATAAAACTAAAAGCTGGTTCTTTGAGAAGTTAAAGAAAATTGATAAACTATTAGCCAGACTTATCAAGAAAAAAAGGGAGAAGACTCAATTCAATAGAATTAGAAATGAAAAATGGAGAAGTAACAACTGACACAGCAGAAATACAAAGGATCATGAGAGACTACTACAAGAAACAATATGCCAATAAAATGGACAACCTGGAAGAAATGGACAAATTCCTAGAAATGCACAACCTTCCAGGACTGAACCAGGAAGAAATAAAAAATATGAACAGACCAATCACAAGCACTGAAATTGAAACTGTGATTAAAAATCTTCCAACAAACAAAAGCACTGGACCAGATGGCTTCACAGGCGAATTCTATCAAACATTTAGAGAAGAGCTAACACATATCCTTCTCAAACTCTTCCAAAATATAGCAGATGGAGGATCACTCCCGAATTCATTCTACGAGGCCACTATCACCCTGACACCAAAACCAGATATAGATGTCACAATGAAAGAAAACTACAGGCCAATGTCTCTGATGGACATAGACGCAAAAGTCCTCAACAAAATACTGGCAAACAGAATCCAACAGCACATGAAAAGAATCATACACCATGATCAAGTGGGGTTTATCCCAGGAATGCAAGGATTCTTCAATATATGCTAATCAATCAACGTGATACACCATTTTAACAAACTGAATGAGAAAAATGATATGATCATCTCAATAGATGCAGAGAAAGCTTTCGACAAAATTCAACACCGATTTATGATAAAAACCCTCCAGAAAGTAGGCATAGAGGGAAATTTCCTCAACATAATAAAGGCCATATGTGACAAACCCACAGCCAACATCAACCTCAATGGTGAAAAACTGAAAGCATTTCCACTAAGATCAGGAACAAGACAAGGTTGCCCACTCTCACCACTCTTATTCAACATAGTTTTGGAAGTTTTAGCCACAGCAGTCAGAGAAGAAAAATAAAAAGAATCCAAATCGGAAAAGAAGAAGTAAAGCGGTCACTGTCTGTAGATGACATGATACTATACATAGAGAGTCCTAAAGGTGCTACTAGAGCTAATCAATGAATTTGGTAAAGTAGCAGGATACAAAATTAATGCACAGAAATCTCTTGCATTCCTGTACACCAATGATGAAAAATCTGAAAGTGAAATTAAGAAAACACTCCCATTTACCATTGCCACCAAAAGAATAAAATATCTAGGAATAAACCTACCTAAGGACACAAAAGACCTGTATGCAGAAAATTATAAGACACTAATGAGAGAAATTAAGGATGATACAAATAGATGGAGAGATATACCATGTTCTTGGATTGGAAGGATCAACATTGTGAAAATGACTCTACTACCCAAAGTAATCTACAGATTCAATGCAATCCTTATCAAGCTACCACTGGCATTTTTCACAGAACTAGAACAAAAAATTTCACAATTTGTATAGAAACACAAAAGACCCCGAATAGCAAAAGCAATCTTGAGAACAAAAAACGGAGCTGGAGGAATCAGGCTCCCTGACTTCAGCCTATACTACAAAGCTACAGTAATCAAGACAGTATGGTACTGGCCCAAAAACAGAAATATAGATCAATGGAACAGGATAGAAAGCCCAGAGATAAACCCATATGGTCACCTTATCTTTGATAAAGGAAGCAAGAATATACAGTGGAGAAAAGACACCCTCTTCAATAAGTGGTGCTGGGAAAACTGGACAGCTACATGTAAAAGAATGAAATTAGAACACTCCCTAACACCATACACAAAAATACACTGAAAATGGATTGGAGACCTAAATGTAAGGCCAGACACTGTTAAACTCTTAGAGGAAAACATAGGCAGAACACTCTATGACATAAACCACAGCAGGATCCTTTTAGATCCACCTCATAGAGAAATGGAAATAAAAACAAAAATAAACAAATGAGACCTAATGAAACTTCAAAGTTTTTGCACAGCACAGGAAACCATAAACAAGACGAAAAGACAACCCTCAGAATGGCAGAAAATGTTTGCAAATGAAGCAACTGACAAAGGATTAATCTCCAAAATTTATAAGCAGCTCATGCAGCTCAGTAACAAAAAAACAAACAACCCAATCCAAAAACGGGCAGAAGACCTACATAGACATTTCTCCAAAGAAGATATACAGATTGCCATCAAACACATGAAAGAATGCTCAACATCATGAATCATTAGAGAAATGCAAATCAAAACTACAATGAGGGCTTCCCTGGTGATGCAGTGGTTGAGAGTCCGCCTGCCGATGCAGGGGACATGGGTTCATGCCCCGGTCCGGGAAGATCCCACAAGCCACGGAGTGGCTGGGCCTGTGAGCCATGGCCACTGAGACTGCGCGCCCAGAGCCTGTGCTCCGCAATGGGAGAGGCCACAACAGTGAGAGGCCTGCATACCGGAAAAAAAAAAAAAAAAAAAAAAACTACAATGAGATATCATCTCACACCGCTCAGAATGGCCATCATCAAAAATCTAGAAACAATAAATGCTGGAGAGGGTGTGGAGAAAAGGGAACCCTCTTTCACTGTTGGTGGGCATGTAAATTGATACAGCCACTATGGAGAACAGTATGGAGGTTCCTTAAAAAACTAAAAATAGAACTACTATACGACCCAACAATCCCACTACTGGGCATATACCCTGAGAAAACCATAATTCAAAAAGAGTCATGTACCACAATGTTCATTGCAGCTCTATTTACAATAGCCAGGACATGGAAGCAACCTAAGTGTCCATCAACAGACGAATGGATAAAGAAGATGTGGCACATGTATACAATGGAATATTACTCAGCCATAAAAGGAAACGAAATTGAGTTATTTGTAGTGAGGTGGATGGACCTAGAGTCTGTCATACAGAGTGAAGTAAGTCAGAAAGAGAAAAACAAATACCGTACGCTAACACATATATATGAAATCCAAGAAAAGAAAAAAAAAGGTCATGAAGAACCTAGAGGCAAGATGGGAATAGATGTGCAGGCCTACTAGAGAATGGACTTGAGGATATGGGGAGGGGGAAGGGTAAGCTGGGACAAAGTGAGAGAGTGGCATGGACATATGTACACTATCAAATATAAAATAGATAGCTAGTGGGAAGCAGCCACATAGCACAGGGAGATTAGCTCGGTGCTCTGTTACCACCTAGAGGGTTGGGATAGGGAGGGTAGGAGGGAAGGAGATGCAAGAGGGAAGAGATATGGGCATATATGTATATGTATAACTGATTCACTTTGTTATAAAGCAGAAACTAACACACCATTGTAAAGCAATTATACTCCAATTAAGATGTTAAAAAAAAAAAAAACTACTAGCGTTCATTGACTAACTTGGTTAAGTTGCAGGATACAAAATTCATATATAGAAATCTGTTGCATTTCTATACACTAACAACAAACTACCAGAAAGAGAAATTAAGAAAACAATTTCAGTTACCATCACATCAAAAAGAATGAAATACCTAGGAATAAACATACCTAAGGAGGGAAAAGACCTATGCTCAGAAAACTATGACACTTATGAAAGAAATGGACGATAACAAAAATGAAAGCATATACTGTGTTCATGGATTGGAAGAACAAATATTGTTAAAATGACCATACTATGCAAGGCAATCTGCGGATTCAGTGCAATCCCTATCAAGTTACCAATGGCATTTTTCACAGAACCTGAATAAATAATTCTAAAATTTGTATGGAACCATAAAAGACCCCAAGTAGACAAAACAATTTTGAGAAAGAAGAACAGAGCTGAAGGAATTATGCTCCCTGACTTCCGACTACACTACAAAGCTACAGTAATCAAAACAGTATGGTACAGGCACAAAACCAGACACATAGATCAATGCAACAGGATAGAAAGCCCAGAAATAAAGCCACACATTGATGGTCAATTAATCTATGACAAAAGAGGCAAGAACATACAATGGAGAAAAGACAGTTTCTTCAAAAAGTGGTGCTGGGGAACCTGGACAGCTACATGTAAAGGAATGAAATTAGAACATTCTCTTGTTAGAGAATACAGAAGTTTATATACAAAAATAAACTCAAAATGGATTAAAGACCTAAATGTAAGACCTGAAACCATAAAATTCTTAGAGGAAAACATAGGCAGAACACTCTGACATAAACCATAGCAATATTTTTTGGATCTGGTCTCCTAAAGCAAAGGAAACAAAAGAAAAATAAACATATGGGACCTCATTAAATTTAAAAGCTTTTGCACAACAAAGGAAAACATGACAAAACTGAAGACAACCTACTGAATGGGAGAAGATATTTGCGAATGATATGAGTGATAAGGAGTTAATATCCAAAATACATAAACAGCTCATACAACTCAATATTAAAAAAAAAAAAATGGGCAGAAGACCCGAATAGACATTTCTCCAAAGAAGACATACAGATGGCTAACAGGCACCTGAAAAGATGCTCAACATCATTAATCATCAGAGAAATGCAAATTAAAACCACAATAAGATATCACCTTACACCTCTCAGGATGACTATTATCAACAAGAACACAATTAACAAGTGTTGGTAAGGATGTGGAGAAAAGGAACCCTCATACACTGTTGGTAGGAATGTAAATTGGTGCCGCCACTGTGGAAAATAGTATGGATATTCCTCAAAACACTAAAACTAGAGCTATCTTATGACCCAGCAATTCCACTCCTGGGTATATATCTGAAAAAAATGAAAACACTAATTCAAAAAGATAAATGCACCCCTATGTTCATAGTAGGACTATTCACAGTAGCCAAGATATGGAAGCAACCTACATGTCCATCAACAGATGAATGGATAAAGAAGATGTGAGATTTTATATATCTATACACACACCCACACATACATACAGTGGAATACTACTCAACCTCAAAAAAGAATGAAATTTTGCCATTTGCAACAACATGGATGGACTTAGAGGGCATTATGCTTCGTGAAATAAGTCAGAGAAAAACAAATACTCTATGATATCACATATAAGTGGAATCTAAAAAATACAACAAACTAATGAATCTTACAAAAAGTAATAGACTCACAGATATAGAGAAAAAATTGGTGGTTACCAGTGGGGAGAGGGTTGGGGGAGGGGCAAGATAGGGGTAGGGAATTAAGAGGAACAAGCTACTACGTATAAAAGGAATAATATCCAAGTATATATTGTACAACACAGGGAACATAGCCAATATTTTATAATAACTTTAAATGGAGTATAACCTATAAAAATTTTGAATTTCTATGTTGTACACCTGAAACTAATATTGTAAATCAACTATATCTCAATTAAAAAAAAAAAGAAGTCTATGTCCAGCCAAATGGCCCACCATGTGAAAGAGAGATCAAAGACCTTTCAGACATGCAAGTTCTAAGATAAATTAACTCCCATGCTCCCTTTCTGGGAAAAGTAAAATAAAATAAAAATAAAGTTCTTAAGGTAATTCTAATGTGCAGACAGCTTTGGGAAGTATTAACTGAGAATGTTTTACAAAAGGACTGATCTATTGCAGACAGACTGTCCTCAAAGGAGCAAAAAGCCACGAGCTTCTTCTACAACTCCACCATGGAAGGAACTATGGGTCAGAAATCTCCACCCCAGTATCTGTGAGCCCCTGGACACTTTTGGCTCATACCTGCTCCCTGGGTCCCCCTCCTCTCATTTTCTTTTCCCTTTTTCCAAAAGCTGCCTCCCTCTGCCTCAGCCCTTGGAGTTCTGCCCTTCTCTGAAAATCAACTGCAGCAACAGCAGCCCTCTCCTCTTCCTCTTCCTGCTCTGCTGTCCCTGTAGATAATAAGCACACAGGCTGCTTCCCTTTTAAGGGATGTTAACTGATGACTGCTACAAAAGAGGGGGGTGGGGAAAGGCAACAAACGTTGTGGGAGAGATAAAGGTTCCAGACTCTCCCAGGTCTTCCCTTCACAATCCTGGTCCATGGTTCTGGATTCCCATCAGAGAGATGAGCCAGGCGGGAATTTCAATAGTAAAGAGCTGATGGTGTCAAGATAGCGATGTACGAGGATGCTGGGCTCACCCCCTCCCAGGAGACACACTGATTCCGTAGCTATACCTGAAACAACTATCTCTCAAAAACAAACAAACAAACAAACAAAAACTAAAAACCGCCTAACAACTCCTACACATCAGGCAAAGTAGGGAAGGCCCACACGGAAGTGGGTCGGAGGGCCTAGGACGCAATCCTGCCATAAATCCCACCCGTGGTGCAGCAGCCCACAATCAGGAGGGAACTCAGACCCCGGGCTTCCCCTGAGGAGTGAGGGTTTGAGACCCCTATCAGGCACCCCAGCTTTTAAGATTTGCGCCTGAGAGCCGAGCCCCAAAATATCTAGCTGTGAAAACCAAGCAAGGTCACAGAATCCCACAAGGCTGCAGGGGAAATGACGAGAAGCAGCTCTTAAAGGCCCCGTGGGCTCGGACCCCCCTGGAGGCCCCAGTCACGAGGCTTCCAGACCTCATGCGAATGAGGCTCACTTCCTTATACTAAAGCATCGGCCTGAGGGGCAGGCATCTAATTTAGCACAGCTAAGAGCCTGCTGGCTTGTGGGCATCATCCTGAGTCTCTACCTCTGCCTCACTCTAGCCAGTGAGCTCCATCCTTTTGTTGTTGTTGTTCTCTTTCTTTTCCCAACAGGCACCATCTGTACGCTCTCTCTCTGCCTCATTGCAGCAGGCGGACGCCGTCTTCACGCTCCCCGCTCCGCGCTCCAGAGCACCAGTATCTCTTCCAGGGGAGCTTTTATGGCTGCCACCAGGGGATTCCGCTTGATCACCTGGCTCTGGAGGGTAGGGGGCTTTCGATCCTGTGTCTCACGGGACTGGAACCATGGGAGAGACTGTTCTTGGCAGCCTACCACCCCCAGGGCACTGCACAGACAGCTGACTGAAACACACCCCAGTCCTCCTGTGAAGGAGGCCTATTTGCTTGTCCAGGAGCTTTGGCCTAGGGGCAGGCTTCTTGTCTGGCAAACTAGAGGCCAGTGGACACCATCTTTGCCCTCTCCCTCTGCCTTCCCCCAATTCCCTGGTTTCTCCTAGAAAGGAGCTCATATTTTTGTCTGGCACCCCAGTTTTTGTGGCTGCTACCAGGGGACACCAGAGGGTGGCCAACTGGCTTACACCTATGGGTGCCACAGGTCTGTAACCAAGAAAAGAAGAGTTCTTAAACAGCTACCACCCCCAGGGCACAAGAGGAAACAGACCCAGAGTTCAGTCCTTCCGTGAAAGTGGCTTATTACCTTATCATTATAAATGCAGCCGGAGAGGCCAGCTTCTAATTAAACATACACCTGAGGGCTGACGGCCATCCTTTCCAGAGACTTTGGAGGCAGGCACTGTCTTCGTGCTCTCCCCCAGCCATGCTCCAGAGAATCAGTATCTCTGGGACAGGAGCTTTTATATACATCTGGTGCCCTAGTTTGTACATCTGGTGCTCAGGTTTTTGCAACAAGGGGCCCAGGAGATGCCCCTTGATTACTGGTAGACATAAATATATAGTAAAGGTAATGGATTAATCGTATGTAAAGCTAGTAGGAAAGCCTACAATGTTGGTGGTAGAAACACAAAGGAGGGGAAAAGTGAAAGACCTTATCAAATAATTCTAGTGAACACGATACATTTTTGTATTTGCATTTAAGTCATGTTTTTCTTCATTTTGGCATGAAAGAATGCTGTGATATAGATGGCATGATTTGCAATTATCGATACTTTTTACACCTTTCCTCCTATCCACAATTCATATCTACTATTTCTTTCAGCACCTTTTTCAAAGCTCACCTACTCCTGGAAGACCCTCTGACTGGTCCCAGGGTATGTGATCACTCCTCCTCTATACGTATGGGAACAGTTGGTTCCACATCATATTACACCATATTCATGTAATATTGTGGTTGGCCTTGCAGGGTCACTTCTGGGGATTGTATTGCCACTTCCTCGAATTAGGGTCCCTCATGCATCAGCCCAGTCAGGGCTATCATGAATCCATGTATGAACCTCAGTAGCCAGCTAGCAATAGAACGCAGTGAAAGAACAGGATGAAGAGTAGGGGGTCCTACAGCTTGGCACCTGGCACGGAGTCTCCAGGCCTGCTCGCAAGCTTGCAAATAAGTGGCTTTTGGCAGTAAGACTAACTCTACATTTGTCTGACTGCTGGGATGAGCCTGCAAATGGAAGATACTTAGTTCCTCTAGCCTAACAGAGTCACAAAAGACCGTAACTGATACTAAATAGTACTTTTTGCAAGATTTGGCTGAATTACTCAGGGGTACGGTATTACCTCTATAATTCCTGAAAATATTTGTCAGTGCGTAATCTGAGTTAGAATGAATCTTGCAATTTAGTTTACTTTTCGATTTTGTCTATTTTTTTACTTGTTTTTAAAATCAGGATCAAACAAAAATTGAACTAAGAATAAAGGGGTTAAGACACTTTTAGTAAAGAAATTTTAATTAACTTTAGGTATAAAATACATTCTACTGAATCTTAACTTTTTTTTAATATTTGCCCTCCATAGCATCTTGTCTGATTTGAGATAACCTATAGATTGATTCAGGGGCATAGTCTCTCTCTCTCTCTCTCTCTCTCTCTCTCTCTCTCTCGCTCTCGCTCTCGCTCTCGCTCTCGCTCTCTATCTTTTTTTTGGGGGGGGGGATAATATTAGATTACTGAAAGATGAACAGGATTGAGAATGAGATTTTTTTTTTAAGTTAAATTGGTATGATCTAAAGAGCATATCCATTTAAAAGATTTCTGCACTAGGCAGGAGACAGTACCAGGCATGCTCCACAGTTCCTTCCTAGTAGGTTTATCCCTTTCTGGAGACTTAGGAACCTTATTCCTGGAGTGTTACTGCCATCTAGTGGAAATTTTATTAAATGCTTTCTCAAGGCGAATTTTCCTCCCTACTTTCCCTCTCCAGCCATTCTTTTCTTTTTGCCTTCTCTGCCTGATAGGTGCCCTCAGGTGCACTCAGCATACAAAATGTTTGGTCAGTCATTTGGAACATCCTTGAAATCTGGGGCCTTGTGCCAACAGGACAATATTTCTATTCAGCCAAAAGTGATTTGGCAGAACCACATAAAGGGAAATTTTAAATATTTTGTGTAAGTAAATAAAAAATAATTCTAAAATGTGAAAAATTATAAGTATATATGGTACATATATACACTACCAAATGTAAAATAGATAGCTAGTGGGAAGCAGCCGCATAGCACAGGGAGATCAGCTCTGTGCTCTGTGACCACCTACAGGGGGTGGATAGGGAGGGTGGGAGGGAGGGAGACGCAAGAGGGAAGAGATATGGGAACATATGTATATGTATAACTGATTCACTTTGTTATAAAGCAGAAACTAACACACCATTGTAAAGCAATTATACTCCAATAAAGATATTAAAAAAAAAAGTATATATGGTAACCATAAGTGTGTTCTCTAAGTCTGTGAGTCTATTTCCGTTTTGTAAGTAAGTTCATTTGTATCATTTCTTTTTAGTTTCCACATATATGATTTCCCGGTGGGAAGGGGTAGTTAGGGAGTTTGGGATTGACATGTACACACTGCTATATTTAAAATGGATAACCAACAAGGACCTACTGGATAGCACAGGAAACTCTGCTCAATATTATGTAACAACCTAAATGGGAAAAGAATTTGAAAAAGAATAGATACATGTATATATATAACTGAATCACTTTGCTGTACACCTGAAACTAACACAACATTGTTAATCAACTATACTCAAATGTAAAATAAAAAGTTTTTTTAAAAAGCCTGCTAATAGATATGATAATATAGGCTTGATGCAATGTCATCAGAATGTGTTCAGGAACACTAAGTTCCAGGACTTTAGATAGAAGTCCCAAGAGGTGATCAGATCCAGGCTATTGTCAAGCTATAGAAGAAAGTGAAAAGAGAGAACAAGAGTCAAGAAGTGTTATTAAAAATTGTGAGGAGATTGATAAGCGCATTAGAGCATCAATAAGAATGTTATCATCCAAGAAAGACTGCATGAGAGGGAAGAGAAAGAAGAAGGAAGACTGCTGGTTTAAATTGTCTAAGGAAATGGAAAGGAAACGTAGTATGTAGTTGGAGGAGAGTATTGGTTAACATTTAGTTTTATCAACATGTCAGCAAAACAGAACTATATATTGAAAAGCATACTTTGTAGAAATCTAAAATAATTTTGAAAGGTTTGCAAGAGCTGAGAACATTCATTTGAATATGACATGAAGTATTACAGAGACTGCTATTCTGCAAGAGTGACGATCTCAGCCACATACAATTTTATAGTAGGTGTTGCAAATAAGACTAACTGAAAAATTCTGGAATATAATTTAACTTACGCCATTTTTAAAGCAACATAATTAAAACTCAAGGAAAAATCTGTCCATTGATTTCTGTCTTAGGAAACTTATACTCACATAACAATTTGTTTCAGTATAAATTCTTTGAACAGAATTTCAGGCCGCGCTCAATATCCAGTGCAGGCTCTGGTCACCACAACACCAGTCAAACCCCCTTTCACAGATCTGGCTTTAGTAGCTGTGGGCTCTGTGGGCACATACACATGGTGGTAGGGCCAGACCAGAGTTCAAGCTGCCTACATAGCTCCCACAGTGAGTTCAGGTGCAAAATGACTGCAGTCATGGGACCTAACTTCAGTGGACCTGTGCCACTGGCCGGGTGAGAAAAATGCCTGAGAGTCACCAGGGCTGTTTGCTAGTGTACCCACAGTTAAGGTAGGACTGAGAGCAGTTCCAGCAACAGTATATTTTGTGAACCCACACAATGGGTGAAAGGGGACACAATGGAGCACAATCATGGGTGAACAGCTCCAGTGGAGAAATGCTCAGTGGCTGCTCTCCCAGTGTCAGTGCTCCAATCCGGCCTAGCTCACACTGCAGATCAGAAACACAGCTGAGAAACACATCTGGGGACCTCTACTCCAACAACTAGGGAGCAGACCCTGCACCTGACAGGGCAGTGACAACCACAGAGAAAAGGGGAGGCCCCACTCAATATCTAGGGCAGGCTCTTATCAACACAACACGAATCAAACCCCCTATCAAGGGGATAATGGCACAAGCCTCTGGACCAACCTCATCCAGCAGGGGGCAGACACCAGAAGCAAGAGGAACTACGATCCTGCAGCAGGCAAAAGGGAAATCACAAACACAGTAAGTTTGACAAAATCAGATGACAAAGTAATACGTTGCAGATGAAGGAGCAAGATAAAAACCTAGAAGAACAACTAAATGAAAAGGAGATAGGCAATCTATCTGAAAAAGAATTCAGAGTAATGATAGTAAAGATGATCTAAGATCTTAGAAACAGAATGGAGGCACAGATCGAGAAGATACAAGAAAAGTTTAGTAAAGACTTAGAAGAACTAAAGAACAAACAGAGATGAACAAGACAATAAACGAAACGAAAAATACACTAGAAGGAATAATAGCAGAATAACTGAGTCAGAAAAGCAGATAAGTGACCTGGAAGACAGAATAGTGGAATTCACTGCATGGAACAGAATAAAGAACAAAAAATCAAAAGAAATGAAGACAGCCTAAGAGACCTCTGGGACAACATTAAACACAACAACATTCACATTATAGGGGTCCCAGAAGGAGAAGAGAGAGAGAAAGGACCCGAGAAAATCTTTGAAGAGATTATAGTCGAAAACTTCCCTAACATGGGAAAGGAAGTAGCCACCCAAGTCCAGGAAGCAGAGAGAATCCCAGGCAGGATAAACCCAAGGAGAAACATACCAAGACACATGGTAATCAAATTGACAAAAACTAAACACAAAGAAAAATTACTGAAAACAACAGGGAAAAATGACAAATAACATACAAGGGAACTCCCATAAGGTTAACGGCTGATTTCTCAACAGAAACTCTACAAGCCAGAAGGGAGTGGCATGATATATTTAAAGTGATGAAAGGGAAGAAGCTACACCCAAGATTACTCTATCCAGCAATGATCTCATTCAGATTCGATGGAGAAATCAAAAGCTTTACAGACAAGCAAAAGCAAAGAGAATTCAGCACCACCAAACCAGCTCTACAAAAAATGCTAAAGGAATTTCTGTTAGTGGGAAACACAAGAGAAGAAAAGGACCTACAAAAACAAACCCATAAAAATTAAGAAAATGGTCATAGGAACATAAATATCAATAATTACCTTAAGGGTGAATGGATTAAATGCTCCAACCAAAAGACACAGGCTCGCTGAATGGATACAAAAACAAGACCCATTTATATACTGTTTACAAGAGACCCACTACAGACCTAGGGAAACATACAGACTGAAAGTGATGGGATGGAAAAAGATATTCCATGCAAATGAAAATCAAAAGAAAGCTGGAGGGCTTCCCTGGTGGCTCACTGGTTGAGAGTCCGCCTGCCGATGCAGGGGACACGGGTTCGTGCCCCAGTCCGGGAAGATCCCACATGCCGTGGAGCGGCTGGGCCCTTGAGCCATGGCTGCTGAGTCTGCGTGTCCGGAGCCTGTGCTCTGCAACGGGAGAGGCCACAACAGTGAGAGGCCCGCGTACAGCAAAAAAAAAAAAAAAAAAAAAGCTGGAGTAGCAATACTCATATCAGGTAAAATAGACTTTAAAATAAAGAATGTTACAAGAGACAAGGAAGGACACTACATAATGATCAAAGGATCAATCCAACAAGAAGATATAACAATTATAAATATATATGCACCAAACATGGAGCACCTCAATACGTAAGGCACCTGCTAACAGCTGTAAAATAGGAAATAGACAGTAACACAATAGTGGGGGACTTTAACACCTCACTTACACCAATGGACAGATCATTCAAACAGAAAATTAATAAGGAAACACAAGCTTTAAATGACACAATAGACCAGAGAGATTTAATCGATATTTATAGGACATTCCATCCCCAAACAGCATATTACACTTTCTTCTCAAGTGCACAGAGAACATTCTCCAGGATAGATCACATCTTGGGTCACAAATCAAGCCTCAGTAAATTTAAGAAAATTGAAATCATATCAAGCATCTTTTCTGACCACAAAGCTATGAGATTAGAAATCAATTACAGGAAAAAATCATAAAAAAACACAAACAAATGGAGACTAAACAATACACTACTAAGTAACAAAGAGATCAGTGAAGAAATCAAAAAGGAAATAAAATAATACCTAGAGACAAATGACAACAAAAACACGACAATCCAAAACCTATGGGATGCAGCAAAAGCAGTTCTAAGAGGGATGTTTATAGCAATACAAGCCTACCTCAAGAAACAAGAAAAAATCTCAAATAAACAATCTAACCTTACACCTAAAGGAATGAGAGAAAGAAGAACAAACAAAACCCAAAGTTAGCAGAAGGAGAGAAATCATAAAGATCAGAGCGGAAATAAATGAAATAGAAACAAAGAAAACAATAGCAAAAATCTATAAAACTGAAACCTGGTACTTTGAGAAGATAAAGAAAACTGATAAACTATTAGCCAGACTCGTCAAGAAAAAGAGGGAGATGACTCAAATCAATAAAATTAGAATTGAAAAAGAAGAAATTACAACAGACACCACAGAAATACAAAGCACCCTAAGAGACTACAACAAGCAACTCGATGCCAATAAAATGGACGACCTGGAAGAAATGGACAAATTCTTAGAAAGGTATAACCTTCCAAGACTGAACCAGGAAGAAACAGAAAATACGAACAGACCAATCACAAGTAAGGAAATTGAAACTGTGATTAAAAATCTTCCAACAAACAAAAGTCCAGGACCAGATGGCTTCACAGGTGGATTCTATCAAACATTTAAAGAAGAGCTAACCCCATCCTTCTCAAATTCTTCCAAAACATTGCAGAGGAAGGAACACTCCGAAACTCATTCTATGAGGCCACCATCACCCAGATATCAAAACCAGACAAAGATACTACAAAAAAAGAAAATTACAGACCAGTATCACTCATGAATACAGATGCAAAAATCCTCAACAAAATACTAGCAAACAGAATCCAACAACATATTAAAAGGATCATACACCATGATCAAGTGGGATTTATCCCAGGGATGCAAGGATTCTTCAATATACTCCAATCAATGTGATACACCATATAAACAAACTGAAGGATAAAAACCATATGATCATCTCAATAGATGCAGAAAAAACTTCTGACAAAATTCAACACCCATTTAGAATAAAAACTCTCCAGCAAGTGGGCATAGAGGGAAACTACTTCAACATAATAAAGGCCATATATGACAAACCCACAGCAAACATCATTCTCAGTGGTGAAAAACTGAAAGCATTTCCTCTATGAGCAGGAAAAAGAAAAGGATGTCCACTCTCGCCACTATTATTCAACATAGTTTTGGAAGTCCAAGCCATGACAATCGGAGAAGAAAAAGAAACAAAAGGTATACAAATTGGAAAAGAAGTAAAGGGGTCACTGTTTGCAAATGACATGATACTATACATAAAGAATCCTAAAGATGCCACCAGAAAACTACTAGAGCTAATCAATGAATTTGGTAAAGTTGCAGGATACAAAATTAATACACAGAAATCTCTTGCATTCCTATACACTAATGATGAAAAATCTGAAAGGGAGATTATGGAAACTCTCCATTTACCACTGCAACAAAAAGAATAAAATACCTAGGAATAAACCTACCTAGGGAGACAAAGGACCTGTATGCAGAAAACTATAAGACACTGATGAAAGAAATTAAAGATGATACAAACAGATGGAGAGATATACCATGTTCTTGGATTGGAAGGATCAATATTGTGAAAATAACTATACTACCCAAAGCAATCTACAGATTCAATGCAATCCCTATCAAATTACCAATGACATTTTTTACAGAACTAGAGCAAAAAATCTTAAAATTTGTATGGAGACACAGAAGACCCCGAATAGCTAAAGGAGTCTTGAGGGGGAAAAAACGGAGCTGGTGGAGTCAGACTCCCTGACTTCAGACTATATTACAAAGCTACAGTAATCAAGAAAATATGGTACTGGCACAAAAACAGAAATATAGATCAATGGAACAGGATAGAAAGCTCAGAGATAAGCCAACACACCTATGGTCAACTAATCTATGACAAAAGAGGCAAGGATATACAATGGAGAAAAGATGGCCTCTTCAATAAGTGGTGCTGGGAAAACTGGACAGCTACACGTAAAAGAATGAAATTAGAACACTCCCTAACACCATGCACAAAAATAAACTCAAAATGGATTAGAGACCTAAATGTAAGACCAGAGACTATAAAACTCTTAGAAGAAAACCTAGGAAGAATATCCTTTGACATAAATCACTGCAAGATCTTTATTGATCCACCTCCTAGAGTAATGGAAATAAAAACAAAAATAAACAAATGGGACCTAATGAAACTTAAAAGCTTTTGCAAAGCAAAGGGAACTACAAACAAGACAAAAAGACAACCCTCAGAAGGGGAGAAAATATTTGCAAATGAAACAACAAAGGATTAATCTCCAAAATATATAAACAGCTCATGCAGCTCAACAGTAAAAAATCAACCACCCAATCCAAAAATGGGCTGAAGACCTAAATAGACATTTCTCTAAAGAAGACATACAGATGGCCAAGAAGCACCTGAAAAGCTGCTCAACATCACTAATTATTAGAGAAATGCAAATCAAAACTACAATGAGGTATCACCTCACACCAGTTAGAATGGGCTTCATCAGAAAATCTACAAACAACAAATGCTGGAGAGGGTGTAGTGAAAAGGGAACCCCCTTGCACTGCAGGTGGGAATGTAAATTGATACAGCCACTATGGGGAACAGTATGGAGGTTCCTTACAAAAATAAAAATAGAATTACTATATGACCCAGCAATCCCACTACTGGGCATATACGCAGAGAAAACCATAATTCAGAAAGACACATGCACCCCAATGTTCATTGCAGGCACTATTTACAATAGCCAGGTCATGGAAGCAACCTAAATGCCCATCGACAGACGAATGGATAAAGAAGATGTGGTACATATATACAATGGAATATTACTCAGCCATAAAAAGGAAGGAAATTGGGTCATTTGCAGAGACGTGGATGGATCTAGAGACTGTCATACAGAGTGAAGTAAGTCAGAAAGAGAAAAACAAATATCATATATTAACACATATATGTGGAACCTAGAAAAATGGTACAGATGAACTGGTTTCAGAGCAGAAATAGAGACACAGATGTAGAGAACAAACGTATGGACACCAAGGGGGGAAAGTGGCAGTGAGGGAGGCGGTGGCATGATGAATTGGGCGATTGGGATTAACATGTATACACTGATGTGTATAAAATTGATGACTAATAAGAACCTGCTATATAAAAAAATAAACACAATTCAAAAATTCAAAAAAAGAAAGAGTGAATAAAAACTGTGTATCCAAAAACTGTTCGAAAATGTCAAATGGCCCAATATATGAATATTTGGAGCCATAGAGGGGAAAGAGAGAGAATAATTGGCAGAAGAAATATTTAAGAGATAGTGACCAAAATTTTTCCAAAATTATGAAAGACATCAAACTATACATCAGATTTTCATAGACCCCTGAACAAGACAAATTAAACACCACACACACACACACACACACACACACACACACACACACCCCTAGTCTAACTGCTGAAAACCAAAGATAAAGTGAAAATCTTGTATATAGCCAGAAAAAAATAAATGATATACAAAAAAACAAAGATAAGAAATAAAGCAGTCATGGTCCTTCCTACTTGATACCCATTGTACGGATTGTAGATCTTGACAGCTATCTCTGAGGAGCAAGAAGTGTAGGCACAGATTACTGGACAGTAAGAAAAAGGGAGGATGGAAGCATGCCTTGCAACTAGGAAGGCATATTCATGCAGGAATTCACTTGTATAGTCTTTGGAGGAAGACAAACCTTAATTCCATCCTGAATATGTCATTGACCAGTTGTTTTCAGTTTTCCTATCTATCAGCCAGAGATAACGATGTATACTCTGGAGGGCCATTGGGAAGACTACATTAAAAGATACACAAGCACTCAACACAGGGTCTGGCATAAAGTTAGTGTTCATAATTGGAAGCTTAATTATTAACATAAGTTTTGTGCCTATGCCTTAACAGAAAATTCTAAGCAAGTGCAGAGGCTTCAATAAACTGCCTTGGACTCATCTCAACTGTCTACTTCTGTCTCCTCCCTGCAATATTTCCAGCACATTTCTGTGATCAGGTCTAACAGCTTTCTGTTCAAAAATCTTTCAAAGAAAATCCATACTCTTCTACTTGCCATTCATGGTAATTTCTACTCTTTCAGTCATTCCTACTAATTGATGTAACTTAAATTCATTATGGACTACTCTCTTGAATAGAAGGTACATTTTTTCATCTTTGAAGACTCTGAACAAAATTTACGTATGTCACCAAGTCACTGCTAACAGCAATTGCCTCCAGAAGAACCTGAGGGACTGGGGTTCAGAAGGGAGGAGCATTTACTTTGCATGGTTTTCCACTCTGACTTTTATTGTTCTTGGTTTTTAACCATGCTCCTGTGCTATCTTAAAATAAAAATAATTTTTTAAAATTATCAGGGAAAGAAAAGAAACACAGCAGTTAGAAACTATGCAAACCAGAAGACGGCAGAGTGACATCTTGAAAGTACCAAAAGAATAAAACTATTCATACCAGAATTCTTTACCCAGTGAAAATACCATTCAAAAATGAAGGTTAAATAAAGACTTTTTCAGAAAAACAAAAGCTGAAAGAATCTATTGCCAGGAGATCTACAGTTCAAGAAATGTTAGGAGAAGTTCTTTAGTATATGTGCTGCCGAAGCGAGCACAGGAGAAGTTCTTTAGACAGAAGGACTATGATATCAGACTTGGATCTATGCAAATAATCTTGCCACATAAGTATGGCAATTATAAATTATTATTTATTAGTGAATAGAAACTAGTTATCCATGACTGTTGTGTACAGTAGCCAGAGAAAACTCAGTGGAGACATTATAATCTGAAATAAACAGAAGAGAAAGATAAGACAAGCCAATTAATGTGTTTTAACATGCCCATAGTCCCTTTAGCGGAAAACTGCCAAGTCTCCACAACTGAGTACCTTGTACAGTCACCATGTTTTGAACTGGGAGACTCCACCCCCTCCGTCTCCCCACCTCCATACATCTCCACGAATACACATAGCTGACTGGACCAAGACTGTGCACCTTATTCCGTTGCAGTCATCTATAGGCTGGACAGCAGCCTATGGATATTTGCTTTAAGAATTCTACACAATCATGTACACGGGTGATTTGTTTGGGCTACCAGATTTGTTATCTCAAGAATATGAGCTAGATAATAACCTATAATGGAAAAGAATCTAAAAAAGAATATATATATACACACATATAACTGAATCACTTTGCTATACACCTGAAACACTGTAAATCAACTATACTTCAATAAAAAATATGAATATGAAAAAAAAAAAGAATATGAGCTAGAAAATTGGGAATGTAATTGAGCAAGGAGAAAGCCAAAGCTGAAAGATCTGCAGGGAGAAGGAAATCATCACATGCCATAAGGTAATGGAAGACACCATCTTAAGCAGCATCCATGCAGTGGGCAGGGGGAAATGATTAAAAAACCGAGGGTTTGTGGCAGGAACACCATTCAACCCACAACACTTTATAGACCAGTGCCTATAGGAATCGGAAAACTTAAGTTATAGTCCCTGCTCCAGAACTGACTTGCTGTGTCTGAACTTCAGCACATCGGCTAACCTCTCTGGATCTCAATTCACTGACCTGAAAATGAGAATAATAATATCTGCCCTATCTGCTTCGCTGTGAAGTAGTGTTCATCTAGTACACCTTAAATAAATGCTAAATGAATAAATTAATAAGTGAATGACTAAATAAATGAATTCATATGGAGGTATTCAGTACACCATAACAAATCAGATGTGGAACTCAGGAGAAGGTGAGGGCTGAATATTTAGACTTGGGATTCTCAGCATCAATAGGAATAGATGAGGCTACCTAGAGAGAAGGAGACAGAGAGAAGAAAGGTGAAGACACACCCTAAGAAATTTTTACATTTAAGAAGTAGGCAAGGGCTTCCCTGGTGGCGCAGTGGTTGAGAGTCCACCTGCCGATGCAGGGGACACAGGTTCGTGCCCCGGAGTGGCCGGGCCCGTGAGCCATGGCCACTGAGCCTGCGCGTCCGGAGCCTGTGTTCCACAACGGGAGAGGCCACAACAGGGAGAGGCCCGCGTACCACAAAAAAAAAAAAAGAAGAAGAAGTAGGCAAGAAGATGATATTACAAGAGAAGGGCAAAGGGGTAAAGAAGTAACCCACACATTCAGGAATGGAAAAGAGTGCATTGTGATGGGGACAGGGAACTGGAGGTTGTCGTGGGATACTGAAAGAGGACAGAGAGGGTTGAAACCAAATTTTATGAAGCACGCATGTTAGCACTAGAAGCAATAATGATTCACTAGGATTTTCCCTCAGTTAGAATTCAACACCAAATCAAAGGCATTCTGATTAGAACTCATGAGAACAAATGTCTTTTTCTCAAATTGTATTTTGTCTTGATTGTGTAGTTAGTAAGCATCACTGGGATGCAAAAAAAAAAAAGGGGAGCCCTACTCCCTCATCTCTAAACCAACAACCAATTGTTTTCAGTCTCTCCTTTCCTTCATTCTCCAAAAGAAAGGCTAACCTCAGTATATTCCATCTTCACCATACTCTTACATTTTCCCTACACAGCCTGTACATCTGTACCTGAATGTTACTACATTAGGCATTCAACAGGATAGCAGGCACCCACATTTCAAGAAATACAATTTGATTCATGGCAGACAACACAGTCAGAGATGAATCTTCCTATAAACCACTGAATGGACTGGTCACACACACTTCCTATCTGTACTAAGTAACGTTACATAAGCAACAGGCTTCATAACCTACACATCTTTTGTTGACAATAGTCCCCGTGCATTAGGTGTCTCAAGGCCTACAAAATTAATACAAGGTGCTATGAGAGTTCAGGTAACTTACCTAAGCGTCCTCAGCCAATACATGACAGACGAAGACTTGAACCCAGGTCCTCTGACTTCAAGGCTCATGCTCCATTACTTCATTCCAGGAAGCTGAATCCTAATTGGGAAGGCAAAACTAACAGTCATGAAATAATCAACAGCCAAGCTGTGTGGTAGGTTTATAAGTCCAGTACAAGGGATAGATCCACACAGGCTGGAGTATTTAGAAGAAAAGGTTATAGGAGCACTCTTTTCATGTGAAGTCTACATGATGGTCCAATATGTAAAAGACATATACATAGAGCTCCTATGATTGGAGCTGGGTTGGGTCCCAGAGTCCCCTTCCCATGCTCTGCAATGAATTTTCCTCAGTGGCTCCTCAGAAGTCCTCGGGCTCTGCTGAGCAGCTGGGAAACCATTGGGTTAAATCAATCATTCCCAAAGTATAGTCCCTGGACCAACAGCTACAGCATTTTCTGGTAACTTCTTAGAAATGTGAATTCTCTGGCCCCACCCAAGACTTACAGAATCAGAAATTATCCAGGTGGGGCTTAGCAAGCTGTGTTTTAGCATGTTCTCCAGGTAATTTTGATGCCCATAAAGTAGGAGGAGAGACCACCTGCTTTTATAGAGCATTTGAGGTTGGGACTGGGGACATAGAAGGGAGTTAGGAACTGCCACCGGGAGGCTTTCCCTAAGACACCAGCAGACATGAACGAATTGGGGTGAAGCATCAGGGAAGTCCTGACCCAGGCTAGCAGGTGTCAACGTGCGCTCCAGTTATCACATCTGTCTCCTGAACTCCTCCTGCAGTGCCTCAGAATGGGTCAGAAGAGAGTGGGCACTTGCGGTAACCTAGTGCTCTGGGTAGAAAGTTTAAGGAAACAAGGAGTCTAGGAGGCTGAAGTGACTGGTCAGGAAGGCACTAGAATCTTGATGAAGGTAACAGGTAGGCTCAGTGGCTGTGGGGGCATGGGAGCAGAAGGGACTAGGCAGCTTCACTAAGGTAAGGAAGCTCCACATTTGAGACCTCAGTGATAAAACAATCTTGAGTTACATCAAAGTCCAAGAGGTTTGGTTCAATTCATGCTTCACTACTGAATTTATATTTCTAAACATTCAAACTTATATAGAAATAATATCTATGGATAATAAACCAACAAAAGTTGTATTTTTTCTGCATTCAAAAATATTTTAATTTCTATCTTTTCTATATGTTGGTATAATGTTGTCTTCATCCTTCCTCGAAAAGGACTATACTTTCCTTTTTGTGTGTATTTTTCCTTTTTTTGTGTGTATATTTTTATGGTGAAATATACATAACATAAAATTAACCATTTTAACCATTTTTAAGTGTACGGTTCAGTTATACTTTCTTTTTTTATAATTTTTATTGGAATATAGTTGATTTACAATGTTGTGTTAGTTTCAGGTGTACAGCAAAGTGAATCAGTTATACATATACATACATCCACTCTTTTATTAGATTCTTTTCCCATATAGGTCGTTACAGAGTATTGAGAAGCATTCCCTGTATTATACAGTAGGTCCTTATTGGTTATCTATTTTATATATGTACATGTGTATATGTCAGTCCCAGTCTCCCAATTTATCCTCCTCCCCTCCTCCCCAGTAACCATAAGTTTGTTTTCTACATCTGTGACTCTATTTCTGTTTTATAAATAAGTTCATTTGTACCATTTTTTTAGATTCCACATAAAAGAGATATTATACTTTCCTTTTTAATGCTAAAATGTCATTCTTTTATGAAATAGTAATAAAAACAGACTGTAGTTGGCTAGGGGCAGCTGATTTTACTGGGAAATTTTTTAAGTTGGTACTTTACTTTGAAATGCTACTGGACTGAGAAAACCAGGAATCTGTGAACCACTGCCTTAAAGAGTTGGGATTTAGAGGGGTGGAGAGTTCAGGGATGGAAATAGGCAAGAACAAAGTCATACAAAGAGGAATATGCAGGGCATTTTTAGGAGGGTGTAGGCCAGACTCTTCAAAACAAAGTGTTCTTGAAAAGGAGTAGTTGCAATTAAGTTTTCATCCATTTTGAAATACTTAGTGCCTCATGATGCTCGGTTCATAGTAGAAACTCAATAAATATTTGTTAACTGAGTGCAGTGAAAGTTCAAGTCAGCATCAGAAGAGCCAGAAATTAAAGTTTGAACTTCATTTTATAAACCAGAGCTTCCCAGCAGATGTTTCTAGAATGGGTAAACAATGTGCTAAGCTACCAATCTTCTCCCTCCTCAAGAGAGCCAGGCAGGACCCAGGGCATCTGATCAGCTCCAGCCCAGATGTGTTCTAGTATGCTGTACAAATATGACAATTGTCTATAGACGCTATGAGTGGAAGAGGATGGGAAGCAATGAGGGGGTCACTGAAGAAAACTGAGCATTGGCGAGATGATGATAGCAAAATTTCCACGAAGACCATTAGGCTGGTGGTAGAGCACCAAGTGGAACCCGGGCTGGAAGCTAGAATCATTGGGGAAAAAAGTTAGCTAATTGTTTCCCCAAATTCATTTCTTCTCCCCACTTCCTTTTTAATAAGACCCTGATTTTTCCATAGTATGGTATAGGTGGGATCGACTGTACCTCCAGTTCCATGGGTGAGCCCTGATTGGCTTAAACCAATCAGCATTTCTCTCCCCCCAGTCCACAAAGACAGGCACATAACCCAGTAAGGGCTTTCTTTCTTCTTTTTCTTTCCTTCCTTTTTTTTTTTTTTTTCCTCTTATGGAAAAGAATCTTACAGTTCTGTCTGAAGTCGACACTGGAAGCAGGTACCCCTAAGGGCTTGGCAGCCATCTTTGGACCATGATGGGAGAATCAGCCTGAGAACAGAGGAGGCGGAGCAGAAGGGAAACTGGCTTACCTGAAGCCTATTCTACCCCTGGACTCTGAGTCTCAAACTCCTGTGCCTGCTTAAGCCAGTCTGGGCGTTGTTCTCTTTCAGTTGCAGCCGAAACACTGTGGATGCACAAGGCTAAAGTGATCCTCAGAGTAAGAGAGGAGAAAGTGGGCATTTGTGGCAATCAAGGACTCTGGGGAAAGAGTAGCTGCTTAAGAACAACACAAGAGAGGTCTAGGAGGCTACACTGAAGTGATTAGTCATGAAGGGACCAGGTGGCTTTGGGATGGAAAAGGAGGCCTGGCTCTAGCTTCAACATGAAGAAAGAGGTGCACTACAGAATGGCTTCTGTCCTGATCTCTACTTTTACACTACAGCCTTCTCCTCAGGGATAACCAAGGCCCCCGGCTCTTCTCCAGGGAAATGACGCAACCAGTCATTAGATAGTAGCTGGATTGGCCATGAAAGAGTCAGGAAAAGGGAAAGGGTTGCTAGAGCAGGTCCCATGGATAAAAAGAGGGGGATACAAAAGTGGGGGAAGGGGAGATCGTGAAAGGGGGAAAAAATAAAATTGCTAAAGGAAAAAGAAAACATGGAAAGAAACCCACAGAATAGGAGAACAGCATAACATGTTGCTACAGTAAAGAGTGGGCCTGGGAACAAAAAGATACCAATTCCAAAATCCCATGCATCACTTGCTAGCTGTCTTAATTCACCTCTCTCAGTGTCCCTTTCCTGTCTATAAATGAGCACGATAGTGCCATCTTTAGATGATTGTGAGGCTCCAAAAATATCATACAGGGAAGCCCCTAGCAGAGTTTCTGGCAGGGGTAAGCATTCATTACTTGTGGTTGTCTCAAAAGAATAAAACGGATGAATGCAGGAACACAGACGAGGAAGAGAGTAAAACACTGCTTTACTTAAATCCTGACCCTCCTCCGTAGCAGCCTGTATTCACTCTGTATAGAAGCAGCACTGAGGGAAATTAAAAGAAAGGATCACCCTAAAAGAAATGGCTTCTGAACCAACTTGAGGACACAGGGGCAGTAGGGAAGGCTGGGACGTAGTGAGAGAGTGGCATGGACATATATACACTACCAAATGTAAAACAGATCGCTAGTGGGAAGCAGCCGCATAGCACAGGGAGATCAGCTCGGTGCTTTGTGACCACCTAAATGGGTGGGTTAGGGAGGGTGGGAGGGAGACGCAAGAGGCAGGGGATATGGGGATATAGGTATACATATAGCTGATTCACTTTGTTGCACAGCAGAAACTAACAACCATTGTAAAGCAATTATACTCCAATAAAGATGTATTTTTTAAAAAAAAGAAAAAGAAATGGCTTCTGAGAAATGCCAATAACTTTTACTTAATTTCCTCTGGTGCTAGTTTCTCACGGAGCCACTTAGTAAATTGAATTGAACTGGACTGACAATACTTGAGAATTTTCAACATACAAGGAGGGGGGAAGGGGAGAGCACCTAAAGAACAACGTACTATAACTAATCAAAACCTCACCGGAACTTGGTTTCATGTGGCAGTGTGGCGCTACCTCAAGCTTAATCTGGGCTAGCTGGGCCGAAGGGACGTCTCGGATTGGAGCGTCCCATCCTCACTCACTGCCCAGGGGCTGGGATGAGCGGGAGGCGGCAATCGCAGGCGCTTTTGTTCACCCCTGAATTCTTTGTCACAATAGCCCTCCTGGCAATTAGCCTGGGGGTTGGGCGGGGTCCGGCGGGGTGCGGGGTGTCGGAAAGCAAATGTGAGAAACAGAGAGTAGGCGGAATGCCCCCAGGACCGGGAAGGAGAGATGGAATTCTGATTTGGCAGTGGTACCTGGTGCCCGCTAATAGGGCTGTCTCCCACTTAGAAGGTTCTCTATTGATATTAACAATCTGTAGTCTCTATAAGGCACTCTATTCGGGCAGCAATGAATAACACTAGCCCTGCGCCTGCATTATCTCCTCCAATCTTCTCAGCGTCTTCTAAGGTGTCTTACGGTCACCATTTTGATAAGATCACACCACGGGGGAGTCCAGCCTTGCCCCCAGACCTCCAGACTCGGGCGGAGAGGCGGCCCCGAGGCCCCAGTGAGCCGCAGATCCGCCTTCCCCGCCTTGGGAGGACCGCAGGGGCGGGCCTGGCGCGCAGGTGGCTGCACCCCGACGAGGGGGCGGGCTCAGCCGGCCGGTCGTGCCCCGAAACCCAGGCAGCCCAGACACCGCTCCACCTGCCCAAGAGCGCGCAACGGTGCCGGCAGCCCAGGCGCTCCGCCGTCGCCCCCGCCTCGCAGAGCTCCCCTGTGCCGCCCGCCAGTCGTCCGCCCAGAGCCCGCCCCGACGCCGTGCTGCACGCCCGAAGCGCGCCCTCTGCCCTCGAGGGACCTGGGGCCCCGGCCGCCGTCATGCTGCCCGTCATCTACGCGGTCCTGGCGGGGGTGCTGCTACTGCCGCTACTGGTGAACCTCTGCTCCCCCTACTTCTTCCAGGACGTGAGCTACTTCCTGCGGTTGGCCAGGATGGCCCGGCAGGTGCGCAGCTATGGGCAGCGCCGGCCGGTGCGCACCATCCTCCACGCCTTTCTGGAGAGGGCACACCAGAGCCCGCACAAGCCGTTCCTGATCTTCCGCGACCAGACGCTCAGCTACGTGCAGGTGGACCGACGCAGCAACCAAGTGGCGAGGGCGCTGCGCGACCGCCTCGGCCTCCGGCAGGGAGAGTGCGTGGCGATATTCCTGGGCAACGAACCGGCCTACGTATGGCTGTGGCTGGGGCTGGCCAAGCTGGGCTGTGCCATGGCGTGCCTCAACTGTAACATCCGCGGCAAGTCCCTGCTGCACTGCTTCCAGTGCTGCGGGGCGAAGGTGCTCCTGGCCTCGCCAGGTGAGCCTGGGGACCGCCACGCCCTGGCACCGGGCTCCTCCGCGCCTTGACGAGCCCGCTGCAGCGTGGCGGCGTAGGGGTTAGGAGAGGGTGGGGTTCGGCTCGGAACTGCAGGTGTAGAGGGAAGGGATGGCAGCCCTTCCTGAAAACGCCAATTAATGATCATTAGAACCTTCTGTCGTGGAAGCTGACTGTGCCAGACCCTTTGTTAAGCACTTACACATACAGTGTTCCTGTGAATGCTCACACGGGTAGGGTTGACTTTATAGTTGAGACCGCTCAGGCCAGAGAGGTGGAGCCTTATGCCCCAGATAACAGAATTGAGAGGAGGAGGTTAACCAGATCTATCTACCTCCAGAATCCAAGCTCTTAACCAGGGCTGACAACATCTGCGTTGAAATGAAGAGGGTCATGAGTGTGAATTCCGGAGGATCCAGAGAGACTGTTCTCACCTCTGCTGCTTGATTGGCTGTGTGATCATGGGAAAGTCACTTTCCCTCCCTGTATCTTGGTTTCCTCCTCTCTAATGGTCTTCAAGGCTGCTTCCAACTCTCAAATGCTGTTAGCCTCCCTGGATTCTCACGGCAGAGAGAAGGTGACCCCACCTACTCCCCAGGGAGAAGACTTTCGTTACCTGCTGCGGGCTCTGGTGAGCCCCCATTACATCTATAGCAACAGTGACCTTTGGTTCTGTAGTTACCTCCTGCCACATTTCAACCAGACCCAAAATGGTAACTTCATGCCCCAGTGGTCCCCAGTTCAGGAAGAAACGAAGAACCTGTTACCCACAGGACTGCTGGGTTTCCCTTCCCAGAAATCTTGTCCCTGCACTTGAATAAGGACCAGGGGGTTGCTTCTCACTCTATCAGTAAGAGGAGGCCTAACCAGGTGCAGGCGAAAAGCCATGGAGGAATAGGGAGCCAGGAAGCCTCACCTTTCTGGAATGTCTTTCTGTGCCAAGCCCTATCCCACATGCTTTTATAACCCTGAGAACTAACATATCATTACCCCCTGCCGTACAACTGAGGAAACTTAAAATTCCGACCTAAGTCTGTCCAGTTTCAAAGCCCATGACTTTCCCTACATTACGCTACCTTCCTCTACATGAATGGAAAGTGTTAGAGCTGGAAGAGAGTAAGCATCCATCTGCTCTCCCCCTTCATTTCATAGCTGAGGAAACTGAAGCAAGCTAAGGAGTTCACCTAGTATCACACAAAGATGAGATGTCTATTCACTTGTGGGAAACCAGGAAGCTTACACACCTGTTTCATAGGGCATGAAATAAACAATCCAAAAAAAATGAAGGCTTTGTATAAAAGTTTAAAAGCAGGGGGATAATTTTAAAGGCAGCCACATTATTTGAAGGGGATGGCTTTTCCTAGAAAATTCCCAACAATTTCTAGTTGCCTGGGAAAAGAGACAACTTCACTATTTAGTAACTGGAAGACTCTTAAGCCTATTACTTTACCAGTTGATTCAGAGGAAAGTCATTAGCACAGTGATCTGTGTACCACTTCGGGAGGAATTTAAATACTTTTTACCTGCATATTATCCCAGGCCCTCTGTGAGGGAGGTCAAAGACTGGGAGTTTTATTGACAAAGAAGCTTGGATTTAAATGACTATAATAGAGTTTGGTTCTGTAATCAAATCAGAAATACAGCCAGGTATCTCCTTTCCCGCCCAGGCAACAGTCTTCTGTCATTGAGTATTATGCTTTGGTCAGTGTACATGGAAAGTATAATGAAATTCTGACATTCAGATCAAATTTGAACAGACTTTCCGGTGGACCTACGACACTCTCTACAGTAAACTGACCTTTGAGAGAGGCCACACATTTGAAAAACATTCTGTTTTTCCAAATCACTGAGAGACCATTACACAGCATGCAGAATTACACTCTGATCTGCAACTCTGATCTGCAAAGGGGGTAACAGAGTCCAAAGTTGCATGCTTGTTAATAAATGTGCCCATGCGTAAATGTGTTGAATGGACTGATTCTTAGAATTCTTTAAAGTTGGAAAGGATCTTAAAGATATTCGAATTTTATAATCCTCCAACTCTTAACGAGTGTGTTATACTGCAACAAAAAGTTTAGAAGAGTCACTTTAATGAGCGTAAGAATCACCTGGGAAGCTTATTTTAAAAAAAAAAAGGATTCCTGAGCCTCATACCCCAAAAACACTGATTCGCAGGACTGTAGTGGGGCCCAGGAAAGTGTATTTTTATAGCAAGCCCCATGCCACCCCTAGATGATTTTGAAGCAAATCATCTGAGGACTAGGCTTTGAGAAACAATCAGTCTAGTTCCCACTTGTTTAATAGTTGAATGAACAAAGGCCCAGAGGGGTGGTATCAATTCCCTAGGGTCAGAGAGAGCTGAGGACAGAACCCAATTTTCTTCTCACTTCTAGGACACTTTTTATATTCTATTACACCATCTGAACATGGTACAGAAAGATGAAAAGATTTAGAAATGTTGGAGGGGTGACAGTTCAACAGGGTTTGATTCTTTACTTCGAATTTCAGCCTCAGGGCTCATGGGCTACTAAGAGCTCTTGAGTTTCAGCGATCTGTCAAATTCTGGAGTGTAGATAAAGGCGGCACAGTGGTATTTATGATGAAGACTGATCCGCTTGTCATGAATTTGGGGGACTCTTCACAAAGTTTAACAGGGCTCAACCTTATCAGGCATTTCAGTACCCAATTTTTCATCAGACCTTACTATACTTAGAGAAAACCAAAGACTCACAAACACTTCCCTGAATCAAACAGAACCACCCATCTCCCAGAGAATATAATTTTCTCTCTGTGGTACATTTCAGGATCCTTCTCCATAGAAGGGTACGGTGTATGTAATCACATGGAAAAATTGCCTTCAGCTATTGAAACCCACATAATGTTGTAGTTGATAGAAACCAATTTGTTGGGCCAGTAGTTTTTCAAGCAACTTCCCAAACATAGAATATGGGTAAAACAGCAAGCCATATTTAATTTCATACAACATAGGATGTTTTGTAAAAAAAAATTTTTTTAAACACCCGAAAGGGCCCCCAAAATAGTAAGTTTGCTTTGTTTCCATTTATGCTAGCATTAAGATTGTTGCTAAGCTATCTCTTCTACTGGAAGAATAACTCGTTCATCAGCTCGCTGGCCAGGTCTGCATTGCACAGCTCAACATAATCATGCAGAGCTCCCCCAGTGCTGGCACTACTCTTGTACAAGGCTTTAGTAACAAAGATACTATGTCTTTCAAGACTGAGATCCAGAGAGGTTATAAAATATTCCAGATTATCTTTGACCTGGTTTTTCAGGGTTGTGAAAAGTAAAATTGGACCTCCTTTAAACAATGTGATAAGATAAAATGCTTCCAATAGCTTTCAAAAGTGTTGCATCATTGAAAGTTCCAAAACAGGAGAACATTCTAAAACTAGTGTCAGGACCAAGGAGAACTCTCATCAAACAAACTTCTGAGGTTAGATGGAGAAAAGCAGATGGCACAACAATTTTGATATCACGTCAAGAAATATTTAGAGAGTCCCCGCAAGGTACAAGCTAGTTGCCATGGTGGAATGGGGAGAGAAGCTGAATTAGTTCAAGGATCTTACAGTCCAGTAGAAGAACTAAGCCACATATACACAAATGATTGTGATGCCCAGGAGAATGTGATAAGTATGCTGGGAGAGCTACCGAGTGCTGTGGAGGAAAAACAGCAGAGGGTGAAGGCTTCTCGGGGACACTGACAACAGAGCTGGGCAAGTGCACTTGTAGAGGGGGAAGTCTAGGCAAGAGGAGCCCAGAGGCAGTTTTCATCAGGTCCCCAACACCAGTGAGATGCTTCATGAAAGAGTTTTACTGTGTAAGGACAACAGCAGGCTGGACTTAAATAATAGTCATTTTTAAGCTGTTTACTGAAGAGACTCTACTGTAGAGAAAATAGGGGCTCAGAGAACCCAAGGAATGGCCAACAGCAGTGGCCTCACTTCCATGCAATGAGATAATTTTCTAGTGCAAACTTATTCAAGGATCAGGGCATAGAGATATCCTGTCTCCATTCCTCTTTCTGGGCTGCCCAAGGAGTAACTTAGATGTGTTGCTTCAATGCACTTTGTCTCAACGGCTTACAGTTTTCTCATATATCTTTGAATAATGCCCTAATAAGTAAATGTTTGTGGCATTAATGAGTTCCATCATTTTGGCTGGCTGTAACAGGCTTTCTTCTCCAAAGTCTAAGAACTATTGGGATGGGCATGACGGCATGAAAAATGATGTTAAAAAAATAAAATATATCCTAATCTGAGAAAATCCATTTAGACCCAATCTCCCCCAGGCCCAGCCTCTCCTTACCACAGACTTGTTTTACCTCCCAGTTTACTTCTGGCAGAGGGCTACAAGACAGAGGTGCTCTCTCTGGGACTCATTGCCAGAGAGGGAGCTGGTGATGAGCACAGGATGGGCTGGGGAGAGTCTGTGTCTAGGATGGTAGAGGACAGAAACCCAGACATCCAATGAGGAGTATATTCAAGAGCTAGGATCCCAGCCAAGTAACCCAAGCTCTGAAGAGAGAGCTAGCTTAAAGATGTTCTTTAAAATTTTTCTTCTTGCCCTGCTAAAGGTGGCAAGGGGGATGGTTGTACATCTCCATTCAAAAACAAAGGAGCACATTGCTGGCATATTTGGGAATGGTTATCAGTTTATCTTCTTGTTTAGAAACAAGAAGGGAGTGAAGAGGTAAAAACAAAATTAACTGTAAATCAGCTGTTTATGTTATTGAATCCGAAGAAGGATAGCGTTTGAATTACTCTGCATAAGGACTGTAATCGGCCAGTGTTTGAAAAGGACCCTCCCACAGCCTCTGAGAAAGAGGGAAGTACACAACTAGTAGACAGGTGACTTGGTTGCTTATGGATAGCAAATGATTATAATTATGTAAGGCCTGGAATGACCTGGTAACCGCATGACGAGCCGTTACCCTTGATTCCAGGGCTATTTAGAACGCAAGACACTTTAACTGAGAGAAATGAAAAATAATATTAAGAAATTATATAATTATATAAATAGGAGATGAGTATGTACCTCCCTGTTAAAAATCTGCTTACTCCTAGTGGGACTTAACCTTGATTAAACATCTTTCTGACCTCAGGGTGCTTTGTGTTGTGGGGAAGAGGAGCGTGTGCATGCCTCTATTTCAAGGGTGTTCTAGCACATCTTGTTGAGGTAAAGACTAGACACTAGGTTATTAATTACTATCATTCCAAACTGCCAGGGATACAAATGCAAAATCACAGTTACAAATGGTATTTTTAAAACTATTTTCAGTCTCTAAGGGCTGTGTTAGAACCAGTTTGTTTCAGTTGCCTTTCTGAGTGAAGAAAAGATAAGTCTTCAATTCTGATTTGTTCATCCACCAACCATTTCACATCATCCTGAAATTCTGATCAAAACCCATTTCCTTTCATTGCCTTCTTTTCAGATCTTACTTTATTAGTAAACATTCCTGGGGTGTTTATTTAACTAACTTGGTCAGTTACCCATTCAGTGAGGCAATCTAATAGCAGAACAAGCTGCTAGACTGAATGCTTTTCCTATCAAAAAGCAGCAGGTTTAGCCAGTAGCATCTTGCCACTTTGGTGATGAAGACTGATTCAGCTCACCACCTGCCCTCTCCCCCTGCTTTCTAGGAATGGGCCTGTGTACTCAGAAATTTCTCTTCTTCCCCTTCTTAAAAAAAAAGAGGTTATGGGTGAGGGAGGAAAATTCCTATGCTACCCCGATTTCTTTTTAACAAAATGAATTTTAAGAGGGAGCAGTGATTTCATAATCAGTCGATTTTCCATCATCCAAAGGTGTACTGCTTTCTCTGAGGTTCTATTGCTATCCATAATTTCAGCCTAGACTAATGAAGAAGTGACAGATCCACTCTTCACCCTTTAGGCAACTTTCCTTGAATCCTACTCTTCATAAAGCTTAAGGTTATGCTCTTCATCAAAAAACGAATGAGGGATTATCCATATTACTATGTAAAGGCAGATCCACATGCTTTAACCAGCACTGAGCATGTCAAGTAGACAGTGTCTTACGAAAAATCAAGGCACTTTACCAAAACTTGAACTTGAATGTCTAGTACAAGGAGGTGGGACCCCAGAAGCCTGGTATAATTCTTTTCATTTTGTATATAACCTTCCATACATAGACTCACTGGCTTCTGTCCTCGTTTGTAAAAACAGGGTTACCATCACCTATAACACAGGGTCATTGTGAAAATTATGCGAGGTGATGTATGTAAAGCTACTATACAAATCTTTCTCCACAAATGAAATTTGTAAATCTTTTATCACTAAGAATGCACGTTGTGGTGGATGCTGTGATATGCTGCCCAAATCCCCACTCCAGGACTGAGGTACTCATTCCTCAGCTGCTAAAAGCATTGGTAGCTGACAGCTGTCAGCTAAGAGCCTTTCCAGGGCTTGCCCTTGGTTGAAGAAAGCTGCTTTGCCCAAGGTCAAGCACTACCACCCCTAATCTGCATCCAGTGACTGGTTAGTGGGTAAGCACGGAGGTAGAATCCACTTCACTTCATCTGGGACAACCTGAAGGGCCATTCTGGGCCCAGAGTCCCTGAAGGATCAATTGAGGGAGGCCACTGTGTGACCGCATCACAGTGCAAGTTCTCCCTCTATCCAATCTACTTCCCGTGCAACCCCACAGGTGTCATTCCCAAGAGCACTCCTACACACAAATCTCAGAGTCCCAGAGAGCTCAACCTGCGACAAGTAGATTTATTTGATCTTACATGTCCCTGTTGATTGCCACTTTTATCTTAAGTAAGCAGACTTTACAGTAAGAATTACAAAAAATATACACCTGTGAAGCAGAAAACATGGGGCCCAATCATGTTTAGAAAAGACACTAAATATCAAATACAGAGTTAATGAGTTGCATTCACATCCAGAATTTCCCTTCAAATTTCAGTTTATATGTGTGTGTATAGATATGTTTATATAAATATTAGCATCTTTAGTTTAAGGGAAGAAAGGCTGCTACCATAGGACATATAAGGTATGCCCTGACATGGCTGGCAAGCCACTGGAACCTCAAGTCAATGTCCAAATGCAAATTCTGCACCGACAGCCCAGAAGCCATGTAGGGAAATTGTGTTGGGCAGGGGCAATGGCCTTTCCTTCACATAAGCTGACCTCTAAGAAAGGTCAGGGCTCACAAACCAAAAGCCTGCAGAAGGCCAGGTAGGAACATGAGGGAAGTAGAGGATACAATTTGCCAAATTGCTTGAACTGTGATCAAGCATGATACCTGCTTAATTACATCTCCTTTTACTTTTACTATTACTACTATTAATTTTTGATATATCACTAATGCCTGAGTAAATTTTCTTTTAAAAAATTACAGAAAAAATCAAAGTCCCTTTTGACCTATAATTTTTCTCTCATCAAGAGTGTTACCAAATCTAGTCTATTCTACCTCCCAAACATCTTTAAAATGCATCTACTTCTCTCTACCCTCTGCTGCTACCTTAATGCAAACACGCTTGCTCTACCAAATGGTCTCCCTACCTCTGGTCTTGCCCCCTCCAGCCCATTTACCTGACCTAAGCCAGGAACCTGGTCCCAACCTACATCCCAGTTTCTTCTCCCAACCTTCTTTCCCTCCCATTCTACACTCCAGTCAGCTTTATCCTCTTTTAGCTACTTTGGCACCATGCTGTTTGCATCTGGGTCTTTGCATAAGCTGTCCCCTCAGCTACAAACAGGCTCAGTTGCTCTCAGTGGATCTTCATCTTGCCAACTCCTGCTCACGCTTCAGATCTCAGTTTAGATAACACTTCCTATGGGTTGTCTTTGTGCCCCTCCCCTATGCTTCCAAAACACCACCTCCCTCCCCCTCCTGTGACACCTATGACACCTTATTTTAATGGATTATTTCTTTATGTTTCTTCCCCCACTAGATCTGGGCTCTATGAAAACAGGGACAGTATCTGGTTTACTCACTGCTGTATCCAGTGCTTAGAACCATGCACATAGGGAACAGTCTTTAAATAGATGTTGAATAAATGTTGGGAAAGAGAGAGGGAAGGAGTGAGAAATAATCCGGGTAACTTATGAATGATTTAACTCAGTAGCCTCAGTCTCAGGTGAAGGGAGAGAGGGAGAAAGATTTCTTAATTCTTTAAGTAGCAACAGAAGTTTTTTTTATTTTTAATTTGTTTTTGTAGTCCCTTACTTGTATGCAAGGCATACCCCTATCACAAAAATGATTTAATTTTGCATTTTAATTTATGAGAGGTTTATCAACTCACAGTATTGCAATATCTAAATCCTTTAAAATCAACAGCTTTAGCTTATTCCTCTGTCTCTTCCACATTGACTAATACAATACTTTGTGCAGATTCTTTCAACTGTAAACATTTATTGGGAACTTATCTAGTGGTGGAGGGGTTGCCAAGATGATTATATTATAATCCCTTAACCTCAAAATTTTCACTGTCAAATAGAGGAGAAAAAGAACTGAAGCGTGTCACACTACGTACTAAACACATGTGATAGAAGTATATGCAAGCTCCTGTGGGAGGGCTATAGAGCTAAGTACAAAGAGGCTGAGTCTTGAAGGATGAGCAGGAGTTTTCACAGTGACCGGGAACTGGAGGGCATTCTGGGCAGATGAAATCACCTGGACAAAGACAGTAAGATGTGAGAATTATGGGTACACTCACTTCCCATAGATCAGTGTGGTTAGAGGAAAGGGGACAAGAGGTAGATAGAAGGAGATGACACCAGAAAAGTCGGGGAGGGGGCCATAGACTGTGAAGGACCTCAGGACCTCACACACTGCATAGAGAGTGGCTTCTGTCACAAAGGAAGCCATTGAAGGATTTTAAACAGGGCAGGAACAGGAAGTTGGGGAGTGCAGTCACTGATACTGGAAGCAGGGAGAGGTTAGAGGCAAGGAGATCGGTCAGGAGGCAACTGCAATGATCTAGCTAGGAAATAATGAGGGTCTGAACCAAGGCATAGGCAAGGGACATTAGCACTCCAGTTACTGTTTTTACAACAGTAATATTTTTGATGATCTTCTCAAAATACTGAAGAACTACAGAGGAGTCAAAATACAAGAGGAGAGAAGAGTTAGGAGAGAAGAGCAACAAAAGGGAGAAGCTGATCTGATGGAGGTTGAAAATAAATTGACGTAGGGACTTCCCTGGTGGCGCAATGGTTAAGAATCCGCCTGCCACTCTCTCCACCATATAAGGACACAGCAAGAAGATGGTTATCTGTACACCAGGAAGAGAGCTCTCACCAGAACCTGACCCTTGTGGTACCCTGATCTTGGACTACCAGCTTCCAGAACTTTTGAACTCTAAAAGAAGGTAGGTGGACAATCCTGCAGCTTGTGGAACAAAAACCACATTCACAGAAAGACAGACAAGATGAAAATGCAGAGGGCTATGTACCAGATGAAGGAACAAGATAAAACCCCAGAAAAACAACTAAATAAAGTAGAGACAGGCAACCTTCCAGAAAAAGAATTCAGAATAATGATAGTGAAGATGATCCAGGACCTCGGGAAAAAATGGAGGCAAAGATTGAGAAGATGCAAGAAATGTTTAACATAGACCTAGAAGAATTAAAGAACAAACAAACAGAGATGAACAATACAATAACTGAAATGAAAACTACACTACAAGGAATCAATAGCAGAATAACTGAGGCAGAAGAACGGATAAGTGACCTAGAAGACAGAATGGTGGAATTCACTGCTGCGGAACAGAATAAAGAAAAAAGAATGAAAAGAAATGAGAGAGCCTAAGAGACCTCTGGGACAACATTAAATGCAACAACATTCACATTATAGGGGTCCCAGAAGGAGAAAGGACCAGAGAAAATATTTGCAGAGATTATAGTCAAAAACTTCCCTAACATGGGAAAGGAAATAGCCACCCAAGTGCAGGAAGCGCAGCAAGCCCCGTACAGGACAAACCTAAGGAGAAACACACCGAGACACATAGTAATCAAACTGGCAAAAATTAAAGACAAAGAAAAATTATTGAAAGCAGCAAGGAAAAAACGGCAAATAACACACAAGGGAACTCCCATAAGGTTAACAGCTGATGTCTCAACAGAAACTCCACAAGCCACAAGGGAGTGGCATGATATACTTAAAGTGATGAAAGGGAAGAAGCTACACCCAAGATTACTCTACCCAGCAAGGATCTCATTCAGATTCGATGGAGAAATCAAAAGCTTTACAGACAAGCAAGAGCAAAGAGAATTCAGCACCACCAATCCAGCTCTACAGAAAATGCTAAAGGAACTTCTGTAAGTGAGAAACACAAGAGAAGAAAAGGACCTACAAAAACAAACCCAAAACAATTAAGAAAATGGGCATAGGAACATACTTATCAATAATTACCTTAAATATGAATGTATTAAATGCTCCAACCAAAAGACACAGGCTTGCTGAATGGATACAAAAACAAGACCAATCTATATGCTGTCTACAAGAGACTCACTTCAGATCTAGGGACACATACAGACTGAAAGTGAGGGGATGGAAAAAGACATTCCATGCAAAAGGAAATCAAAAGAAACCTGGAGCAGCAATACTCGTATCAGAAAAAATAGACTTGAAAATAAAGAATGTTACAAGAGACAAGGAAGGACACTACATTATGATCAAGGGATCAATCCAAGAAGTAGATATAACAATTATAAACATATAAGCACCCAAAATGGGAGCACCTCAATACATAAGGCAACTGCTAACAGCTGTAAAAAAGGAAATGGATAGTAACAGAATAATAGTGGAGGACTTTAAACCTCACTTACACCAATGGACAGATCATCCAAAATGAAAATAAATAAGGAAACAGAAGCTTTAAATGACACAATAGGTCAGATAGATTTAATTGATATTTATAGGACATTCCATCAAAAAACAGCAGATTACACTTCCTTCTCAAGTGCGCATGGAACATTCTCCAAGATAGATCACATCTTGGGTCACAAATTAAGCCTCAGTAAATTTAAGAAAATTGAAATCATATCAAGCACCGTTTCTGGCCACAATGCTATGAGATTAGAAATGAATTACAGGGGAAAAAACGTAAAAAACACAAATACATGGAGGCTAAACACTACGTTACTAAAATAACCAAGAGATCACGGAAGAAATAAAAGAGGAAATCAAAAACTGCCTAGCGAAAAATGACAATGAAAACACAACAATCCAAAACCTATGGGATGCAGCAAAAGCAGTTCAAAGAGGGAAGTTTATAGCTATACAAGCCTACCTCAAGAAACAAGAAAAAATCTCAAATAAACAATATAACCTTACACCTAAAGGAGCTAGAGAAAGAAGAACAAACAAAACCCAAAGTTAGCAGAAGGAAAGAAATCATAAATATCAGAGCAGAAATAAATGAAATAGAAACAAAGAAAACAATAGCAAAGATCAATAAAACTAAAAGCTGGTTCTATGAGAAGATAAACAAAATTGATAAACCATTAGCCAGACTCATCAAGAAAAAGAGGGAGAGGACTCAAATCAATAAAATTAGAAATGAAAAAGGAGAAGTTACAACAGACACCACAGAAATACAAAGCATCCTAAGAGACTACTACAAGCAACTCTATGCCAATAAAATGGACGACCTGGAAGAAATGGACAAATTCTTACAAAGGTATAACCTTCCAAGACTGAACCAGGAAGAAATAGAAAATATGAACAGACAAATCACAAGTAATGAAATTGAAACTGTGATTAGAAATCTTCCAACAAACAAAAGTCCAGGACCAGATGGGTTCACAGGCAAATTCTATCAAACATTTAGAGAAGAGCTAACCCCATCCTTCTCAAACTCTTCCAAAAAGTTGCAGAGGAAGGAACACTCCCAAACTCATTCTATGAGGCCACCATCACCCTGATACCAAAACCAGACAAAGATACTAAAAAAAAAAAGAAAATTACAGACCAGTATCACTGATGAATATAGATGCAAAAATCCTCAACAAAATACTAGCAAACAGAATCCAACAACACATTAAAAGGATCATACACCATGATCAAGTGGGTTTTATCCCAGAAATGCACGGACTCTTCAGTATACACAAATCAGTCAATGTGATACACCATATTAACAAATTGAAGAATAAAAACCATATGATCATCTCAATAGATGCAGAAAAAGCTTTTGACCAAATTCAACACCCCTTTATGATAAAAACTCTCCAGCAAGTGGGCATAGAGGGAACCTACCTCAACATAATAAAGGCCATCTATGACAAATCCACAGCAAACGTCATTCTCAATGGTGAAAAACTGAAAGCATTTCCTCTCAGATCAGGAACAAGACAAGGATGTCCACTCTCACCACTATTATTCAACATAGTTTTGGAAGTCCTAGCCACGGCAATCAGAGAAGAAAAAGAAATAAAAGGAATACAAATTGGAAAAGAAGAAGTAAAACTGTCATTGTTAGCAGATGACATGATACTATACATAGAGAATCCTAAAGATGCCACCAGAAAACTACTAGAGCTAATCAATGAATTTGGTAAAATTGCAGGATACAAAACTAATGCACAGAAATCTCTTGCATTCCTATACACTAATGATGAAAATTCTGAAAGAGAAATTAAGAAAACACTCCCATTTACCATTGCAACAAGAAGAATAAAATATCTAGGAATAAACCTACGTAGGGAAATAAAAGACCTGTATGCAGAAAACTATAAGACACTGATGAAAGAAATTAAATATGATACCAACAGATGGAGAGATATACCATGCTCTTGGATTGGAAGAATCAATATTGTGAAAATGACTATACTACCCAAAGCAATCTACAGATTCAATGCAATCCCTATCAAATTATCAATGGCACTTTTTATGGAACTAGAACAGAAAAAATCTTAAAATTTGTATGGAGACACAAAACACCCCAAATAGCCAAAGCAGTCTTGAGGTAAAATAAACAGAGCTGGAGGAATCAGACTCCCTGACTTCAGACTATACTACAAAGCTACAGTAATCAAGACAATATGGTACTGGCACAAATACAGAAACATAGATCAATGGAACAAGATAGAAAGCCCAGAGGTAAACCCAAGCACCTATGGTCAACTAATCTATGACAAAGGAGGCAAGGATATAAAATGGAATAAAGACGGTCTCTTCAATAAGTGGTGCTGGGAAACTGGACAGCTACACATAAAAGAATGAAATGAGAACACTCCTTAACACCATACACAAAAATAAACTCAAAATGGATTAAAGACCTAAATGTAAGACCGGACACTATAAAACTCTTAGAGGAAAACATAGGAAGAACACTCTTTGACATAATCACAGCAAAATCTTTTTTGATCCATCTCCTAGAGTAATGGAAATAAAAAACAAAAATAAACAAATGGGACCTAATAAAACTTAAAAGCTTTTGCATAGCAAAGGAAACCATAAACAAGACGAAAAGACAACCCTCAGAATGGGAGAAAATATTTGCAAACGAATCAATGGACAAAGGATTAATCTCCAAAATATATAAACAGCTCATGCAGCTCAATATTACAAAAACAAACCAATCCAAAAATGGGCAGAGACGTAAATAGACATTTCTCCAAAGAAGACATACAGATGGCCAAGAAGCACCTGAAAAGCTGCTCAACATCACTAATTATTAGAGAAATGCAAATCAAAACTACAATGAGGTATCACCTCACACCAGTTAGAATGGGCTTCATCAGAAAATCTACAAACAACAAATGCTGGAGAGGGTGTGGAGAAAAGGGAACCCTCTTGGACTGTTGGTGGGAATGTAAACTGATACAACCACTATGGAGAACAGTATGGAGGTTCCTTAAAAAACTAAAAATAGAATTACCACATGATCCATCAATCCCACTACTGGGCATACACCCAGAGAAAACCACAATTCAAAAAGACCCATGCACCCCAATGTTCATTGCAGCACTATTTACAATAGCCAGGTCATGGAAGCAACCTAAATGCCCATTGACAGACGAATGGATAAAGAAGATGTGGTACATATATACAATGGAACATTACTCAGCCATAGAAAGGAATGAAATTGGGTCATTTGTTGAGACGTGGATGGATCTAGAGACTGTCATACCGAGTGAAGTAAGTCAGAAAGAGAAAAACAAATATCGTGTATTAATGCATATATGTGGAACCTAGAAAAATGGTACAGATGAACTGGTTTGCAGGGCAGAAATTGAGACACAGATGTAGAGAACAAACGTAGGGACACCAAGCAAAGAAAGCCACAGGGGGATGGGGGGGTGGTGGTGTGATGAACTGGGCGATTGGGATTGACATGTATACACTGATGTGTATAAAATGGATGACTAATAAGAACCTGCTGTATAAAAAAAATAATAAAATTCAAAAAAAAAAAAAGAATCTGCCTGCCAATGAAGGGGACACAGGTTCGAGCACTGGTCCGGGAAGATCCCACATGCCGTGGAGCAACTAAGCCCATGAGCCACAACTACTGAGCCTGTGCTCTAGAGCCCGCGAACCACAAGTACTGAGTCCACGTGCCACAACTACTGAAGCCCGTGGGCCTAGTGCCCGAGCTCCACCACAAGAGAAGCCACCGCAATGAGAAGCCCATGCACCGCAATGAAGAGTAACCCCTGCTCTCCGCAACTAGAGAAAGCCCGTGCGCAGCAACAAAGACCCAATGCAGCCAAAGATAATAAACAAATACATAAATTTGTTTATTTTTTTTTAAAAAAAGAACTGAGGCGAAGTACATTAAGGAATGATGGCCAATAGAAACTGCAGGAGAATACTGTTCAAGAAGGGAAAGATGATTATTGTGTGTTACTTTGCTCTGCAGTCATATTTACAAATAATTACATTGTCATAATCTTGTCAATCCTGATGATTGGTTCTAGAGCTTCTAGAGCCAACACACAGACAAAGCTAGGAAGACAAAATTATAGTCTCAGAATAGATGTAAATACCGTTAACCCAGACGATAAAGTGAAGATAATAACTGTTGGGGGTGGACAAGGGGGATGGGGATCAAAAATGATAAGTCAAGAGGGAGCAGGAAAAGCATATAATTTGGTGATGGAGAAGTGATTGCTAGAAGAAACAACTAAAAAAACTTGAAAGTCATTGCCTCTAGGCAGCAGGTTTATTTGTGAGATAAGGGCCTGTTGATTTTCATTATAAACTCTTTTGTACTATTTGATTTATATTTGTCAGGTGTATGATTGTTTTGGTTAAAAAGTTTTAAAACTTTTTAAATGCATCTATCGAGATGATATCTCACGTCTTGATGGAGACATCATACATAAACATGTGAAAAACAAAGCATATAAGATGAATCAGGTTTAGCCTCCCTAAGGTAATTCCCTGGGATATTGAGTCTCCTTCCTATTAAGGATAGGCCTATTCACTTCAGTTATCACCATTCAAGACAAATAAGCTTAAAGACCATCTCATCTTATGGTTTAGCGACACAAAAATCCAAGTAGCAAATCTGAAATGTGGTTTGCATATTACATGAATGCCTTTTAAATTTTTTGACCTACGGCTTCCCTGGTGGCACAGTGGTTGAGAGTCCGCCTGTCGATGCAGGGGATGCAGGTTCGTGCCCCAGTCCAGGAAGATCCCACATGCCGCGGAGCGGCTGGGCCCGTAAGCCATGGCCGCTGAGCCTGCGCGTCCGGAGCTTGTGCTCCGCAACGGGAGAGGCCACAACAGTGAGAGGCCCGTGTACAGCAAAAAAAAAAAAAAAAAAATGTTTTGACCTTGACCCACTGTAAAAACTACACTTTTGTGTGACTCAGCACACACACACTCACATAGCTGAAACGAAACTTAAAAAAAAACCTCTTCCTGTGTGTGATATGCTCTGAAAATTTCTATTTCATTCTATTTTATTTTTTAGAATAATGGTCACTTTAAATGATTTTAACAATCCACTGCTGTATTATGACCCATAGTTTGAAAAACATGCTAATCGATCCATTTTTTCTTAGGCCAGAGAATGTGCTTGTGAGATTTGGAGCTTATGTCCCAGATCAGCTGAACCTTCCTAGTAGAACTACTTGTTGCTGATATGTAAAAAAATGTGTTATATAAAGTTAGCTTCTATCATCTTTGTTAGTAGCATGGCTCCCCTGCTTTCATTTCTCTTTTTCCTTAAAATTTTCTTTTTTTTTTATCACTGGTCCTGTGGGGCACATATTAGGAATAACTATATATATATATCAGATATGCATAAAAGTCATACACTTACATAATCTTGGTTTTTACCCATATGTCCATTTGTTTGCACTTGCCATGTAAAATACAGACTTCAGCCAACCATCTGCTGCTTATGAAACCATTAAAACCCAACCTCCCCTCAAATATTGGGATCTTGGGATATTTTCAAATTTGGTAAATTCCATGTTAAAAATGCATAACTCTAAGTATCACTATATCTACACGTTTTAGCAAAGTTTAGGGAAAACAAAATCACTGCAAAATTTATTGCACTAATAGACTTGAATGAACTAATTTAGTTTGTTTGGATTTTTTGTCTCATTAAATTAAGAACTACAAGAAGCTGTTGAAGAGGTGCTGCCAAGCCTGAAAAAAGATGGTGTGGCCATCTATTACGTGAGCAGAAGTTCTAACACCGATGGGGTCGACTCTTTCTTAGACAAAGTGGATGAAGTGTCAACTGAATCCATCCCAGAGTCCTGGAGGTCGGAAGTGACCTTTTCCACTCCTGCCTTATACATTTATACTTCTGGAACCACAGGTAAAAATAAAGAGAGGATTCTCCAAGAAATGGACCTATCCTGAAAGTGTTAAATGTTAGGTTAGATTTTCAAATGCTCTCTTTCTTCGGCAAAACTAATCAGATAACTAATACTTCAGGGGATTTAGCTCTTTGCCTGTGGGAACTGATCTTGTTTCATAGCATATGAAACCATTTGGGTTTCTCTAAGCTATGCACACCTCCCCCTACTTGGTGTATAGAACAGATAAAGAGGTTAACCAAGAACTACAAAAATAGTTTTGATGATGGATAAGATTTGGCACTGAATAGGTTGTTGGAATTTTTTTAATGATTGCTGCATTTTGATTATATTATATCCAGAGTCCATATATAATGTATAACCAATTATAAATGGACCACCAAAGAAGACTGCAGAACAATAATGGGGTTATATTTATACAAATATTTTGACCACTATCTTTCCAAGCAAGACTGACTTGGAGCTGTTGGTGCTGTGGGTGTAGGATGGCTCTTAGCTGAGGGCCTAAAATAATGTATTTCATCAAACCTAGGATTCCTTACACCTTCAGTGTAAGCTGCACCACTATTTTGTAAGCCACTAAGAGAAAACACTGCCAATTATCGGTGTTGCTGGAACCCTGCTACATGGAACAGGCAATATTAAAGGTAGGATGTACTAGGTGCTCTTTTAGGAGCTTTACGGCATTTGTTCATACAATTCTCCCACCACTCCCACCCACAGTTGCAGGTGGGTACTACTCTTATTCCTATTTTACAGATTCAGAAACCGATGCTTAGAGAGGTTAAGAACTTTCCAAGATCAGAAGTAGAAGTGTCAGGATTCACCTTGGTAGGCTGACTCCACAGCTCATGCAACTGACCACTCTGCCAGAACACCTCCTAGTTCATCCATTTAACAGCTATTTGGTGTCTGCCTATTCTAGGCCAGGGGAAATGTTACCAAAACGTAATCAAATGAAGCCTGAGTGATATATTTAAGAGGAGGGCAGGAAGCTAGCCCCAGCATGCTAATTATTAATATTGGGAAGTTGACTATGTGAATCATTTATCTCTTTTGGTTAAAATTTTAACTTAAGCAGGTAATACAAACATGCATTCTCCTTGTAAAATTCTGTTAAGACCGTACAGAAAACCTGAACGAACTTTTTGGCCAACCAATAGATAACGGTTCCTTTGAGCCTCATGAGGAGGGGTGGCTGGGGATGACCTATTAAAGCTGATTCCCAGAGCATAATGTCTGTCACTGTTTTGTCAAAAGTTATATATCGCCATGCCAACAGAATGGTAGGATGACACAGTTAACCAAATGCTTCCACTACATCCAGACACTATGTTAATATATGGAAATTTTACCTTCATTTTTAATAGAATGGTAAAACTAAACTGAAAACTTTGGTTTGGGAAATAATTGAGATAAAACAAGCCCTTTTAGTTAGTGACTGGGTGTTCTAGTCTTAATACTATGTAGGTAAGTATATAGTATTAAGACACTTCTTCACAATTGCAGGTTTTGACATCAAATATAAAACCCATTTTAGGGGAAAACGAGAATAAGCAGTCTTTAATTTAATCCTATAATTCAGAATTTAGATTTAATTGGAATATAATTGGGTTGATGTTTATATTACTTTTCTTCTTCTCTCTGAATAAAATATTTGTTAAGTTACTCTTCCAAACATTAATTAAAAGAAGTCATTTAAGCAATCAGAGAACAAAATGTTTTCCTTGTTCCTCAAAGGCAGTCAGTAGCACAAAATTATATAATAGTTACCAGATATTCTTATTTCTTCATTAAAAATTTTAATTAGGAAAGTTTCTGAAAGTACTTCAAACCAGCAAAGGATGTGCATTTCTTTTTGTTCTTTTTTTTAAATATAATTCAGAGCTTTTACTATCTGGACAATTTTTTTCCAAGGTGAATACAATTGATTTATTGATGCTTTCTTCTGTTTCAACAAAGACCATGAATTGTGAATTGTGTTTATGATGATGGTAGTTTGCCAGCCATACTGCTTTGCCTTATAAGAAATTACTTTTATTCAGGCAATATCCAGCTAAGGTACCATCAAATATTGAAGCATCTGAATCTACAGAGAATTGCCTTCCTCTTCCCAAAGCCAGTTTACCCACTCAGGTCTTAAACTCTAGCCCCAGCCCCTTGGTAATGACTTCATGCCCTTCCCAACTGAACTGACTCCCATGGGAAAAAATATAAGCATACTCTTTTAATTGAGTCTTACAAAAAACTTACATAAATTATAGTTAAGAAAATGCAAATGTACTTAGTGTAATAAAACTACACTGAGATACCATTTTTCACCTTTTAGATTGGCAAAAATCCCAACATTTGAAAGGATACCTTGGAAGGGCTATGAGGAAACAGGTGCACTCAGGTATTACTGGTGGGAGAGTAAATGCCTTATAGATTGCCTTATAACAGGCAATGTGGCAGTGTCTATCAAAATTACAAAGACATATCTTTTGACCTAGCAGTCTCACACCAGCAAATTTATCCTACAGATGGAGCGTCATTCATAGTGCACAGTGCCATGTGGACCAGGTTATTCACTGCAGCGTCATTTGAAATCGCAAAATAATATGAATAAATTATAACACACACACAAAGGACTTGATGCAGCTGAGAGTGAGAGTAAATGAATGAAAAAATAGGAGAAAGTTCTACATACAAATATGGACAGAACTCCAAAATACATTAAGTGGAGCAGGGACAAGTGCAGAAAAGTGTGCTTTTTTTTTAAGATGGGGGAAAGGGCAAGAACATATGAGTAAATGAGCTTATATTTGTATAAAGAAACTCTAGAACAGTACATAAGAAATTCATAAAAGTGGTTATGAAGGAAGGAGATAGGATGGATAGGCTATTTACTCTTTCTGAATCTCAGCTTTCTCATCTGCAAATTAGAGAATATAATTCTACTTATTAATTATGAGAATTAAATGAAATTTTGAATACAGTTGACACTTGAACAATGTGCAGGTTAGGGGTACTGACCCTCCACACAGTTGAAGATATGCATATACCTTATAGAAGGCCTTCCATATAGGTTCCTAGGTATCTGCAATTTTTCATTCATGGATTCAATCAACCATGGATATATTTACTATTGAAAAAATCGTCACATAAGTGGCCCCAAGCCATTCAAACCCCTGTTGTTCAAGGATCAACTATACCTTGCAAGGTGGTAGACCAGAGCAGAAATTCAATAGACATTCTTTCCTTTTTTCTCAACTTACTACTGTAATAACCATCTAACTCAGAGATCAGCAAACTATGGCCTGTGGGCCACAAACAGCCCCGCCACCTGTTTTGTAAATAAAGTTTTATGGCAACAGAGCCAAGTTTGTTCCTTTTTGTGTGTGGCTGCTTTCAGCTATAATAGTAGAGTTGAGTAGTTGCAATAGAGACTATGACCCTGCAAAGCCTAAAACATTTACCATCTGGTTCTTTACAGAAAAAAATTGCCAACTTCTGATGTAACTGAATGCAATCCTCTAATCACCAGCTGATGAATCTTCCTAAGCCACATCTCTCTCCCAGACCACATGTCTGTGAATGACCACTCTTGGTTCACTCATGGCTTCTCTTGTGTTTACAAAGGTCTCCCGAAAGCTGCAATGATCAATCATCTTCGCACTTGGTATGGAGCCAACCTTGCTGCTACCAGCGGGATAACGGAGAATGACGTAGTCTATACCACCCTACCCTTGTACCACAGTGCTGCGCTTTTGGTTGGCTTACATGGATGTATCCTGACTGGTAAGCTTTTTCTCTCAACAAGGTGTTGGAGCCCAGTACACGTTCAATGTGCTCATAAGGAAAAGTGATACAAAATTTGCTACTTTCCTGTGTGCCCACAACGGTGTTTAATTCCATGTTGATAACTAGCTTGTTTGGCTCACAATAGCAAGCATCCAAAAGAATTTATAGGGAATTCCCTGGTGGTCCACTGGTTAGGACTCCATGCTTTCAATGCCAAGGGCCCGGGTTCAATCCCTTGTCGGAGAACTAAGATCTCACATGGCAAAATAAATAAATAAAAAGAATTTATATTTTCTCATGCCTGCTTGTCTAGTAATATAATGCTATAATTATTCAGTATATCAAAGAGGAAACTTCTTTAAAATATTTTAGGTCTTTATCCAGGTTAAGGTACTTGATCCTTTGATTCCATAAATAATTCTCCTATGTCATTTCTGTCTTCAGAAATCTGCATGTTGATCTCCATTAGCATCTGATTTAAACTTCTCATTCAGTTGTCCCATTCTACTTTATTCTTCCCTACTTCTGCAGGTCCTCAGCTCTGGTCAGAATACATAGCTTTCCATCTCTTCTCTCTACTTCTGAAACTTTACCATTTAAATTAGAATTGCCATCCTTTCTCCTTGTCAGTAGGATTTCTGCCCTTTATGTATATGAAGTCTCAGTCCAATATCCACCTCTTCCAGGAAACCACGTCTAAGTTTCTAACTAAGCTAAAAACTTAATTTTTTCTGCCATGTGACATTTTATTTTAAATATTTATTATATATAGTAGCATATATGCATATGCATATACAAATACACATATGACTCTCCAAGCCTCTGCTCCTTTCCCTCATCAACTTATTGATCAGCTATAAAACACTTAGCCCAGCATCAGTACCAGTCTCCAAATCAGCAAGGAATGCCTGGGTCTGATCGTATTGTTGGGCCCTTCAAGAACAGGGTGACTCTGAAGCTCTCGTAGGGACAAATCAATCACTCACACATTTGCTTAAGCACTATTGATATATGCTAAAAAAGAAAATATAGTATTTTTTTAAATTTCTCCTAGAATATTGGACTTTTGTATATTTAGGAGTAGAAATAAACTAATAACGTGAAAAATATTTGTGACATTTTTTAATTTCACTTTACTACATTTCATACCTATCGTTAGATTGGATATGATAGATATATTGTTTTTACCCATTGTATTAGTTTCCTATTGCTACTGTAATAAATTACCACAAACCTAGTGGTTTAAAACAACACAGGTTTATTCTCTTACTGTTTTGAAAGTCAGAAGTCCTAAAATCAAGATGTCAACAAGGCTGCATTTCTTCTGGAAGCTCTAGGGAAGAATCCATTTTCTTGCCTTTCCCAGTGTCTGGAGGCTGCCTGCATTCTTTGGTTTGTAGCCCCTTCTTTCATCTTCAAGCATTTCACTGCAATCTTTTGTTTCTGTCATCCTTTCTCCTTCTGCCCTTGATCTTCTTGACTTCCCTTTATAAGCACCCTTGTGATTACACTGGGCTCTCCCAGACAATCCAAATAATCTTCCCATTTCAAGATCCTTAATTTAATCACATCCACATAGTCCCTTTTGTCATGTAAGGTAGCAGAGTCACAGGTTCTAGGGATTAGGATGTGGATGTCTTTGGGAACCATTATTCTGTCTACATCACCCATCAGAGAAGAATATCGCCTGCTTGCTGAAGACTCTGGCTCTCCATCGCTTATAAAACTGTCAGGCTCCTCCACCTGGCACTTACAAACTCTCCAGGATTGCACCCCTAGCTGATTCCCCAGTTTCATCTTCCTTGACCCACCCAGCCTTCACCACTCTAGTCACAGGCCAGCAGAGTCTTGGCCATCCCCCAACCTTCTGGACTGTCCTGTCTTTATGTTCATGCTTTTTCCTCCACCAGGAATTCTCTCATCTTTCTCGATATTCACTTCTCAAGACCTAATTCAAATCCTATGCCTTTCTCAGCACTTGACCCCAAGCAGAATTAGTCTACACACACACACACACACACACACACACACACATGCACCCTTAGGGCCTCACTAAGGGTGTGTTTATTGCACACTGACTCTTAGAAAAACTTGTGTCTTCTCCCCCATTAGATTGGAAGCTCCTATAGGACAAAACTGTGTCTTATTTATTTTTTTTGCATTGAATATAATTGGTAACTAATACTTGTTTGTGAATATAATTCATATATAATTTTTTTTTAATTTATAAATTTATAAATTTCAAAAGTGACAAATATAATTAGGGACTTTTTTGGTAGCATTTCTTTATTAGTACTTTCTATGCCTTCTCTGTAGGTGCTACTGTTGTTTTGCGGTCCAAATTTTCAGCCAGTCAGTTTTGGGATGACTGCAGAAAATATAACGTCACTGTCATTCAGTATATTGGTGAACTGCTTCGGTATTTATGCAACTCTCCCCAGGTAACACTCCCCATGTTTCATTATCTTTTCGAAATGCATAAGATGGGAATTCAAGTCACTTTGGGTCATGCTAGGTTTCAGCTGCTTTTCGTATATCGGTTTTCAGTTTACACAACAGTTACTTTTCATGATAAAGAGCCTGGCACCACACCTACCACAGGGGATTTACCAGATGGCAGCTGCTGTAATAACATTATTATTCCCTACCTTTGTACCTGTTTTCACATCTGACCCTCTACCTAGCATATCCTCTGCTTCTTTCTCTACCTGTTTAAACCCTACTCACGGTCAAAGCCCAGTTCAAATGATACCTCATATGTTAAACTTATTTGGGTCACCCCAACAAAAGTCATTGCTCCCTTCCCCTACCTCATTTGTTTTCTCCTCCTTTGTGGCCCTTGTCAGATTGCAGGTGTTTGTCTTCACGCCTCCCATCCTTCCTAGGCTGTAAAATCTTCGATGGCAGGGACCACATCTTATCTCCCTGCCCTCTCTTATATCACAGGCATGCAGGAAACTTTTACTTAATGTTGCTTAATGAATAAACCCCCATATGGCTTTGAAACCATCTGACAAAATCTGTTACCAAGCTTAGAACAGATGCCCCAAAGGTAAGTAACTCCAACGGCTTTGGATCTGCCCTATTTGCAGATATCCAGATATCTTGAAGGGGTTGTTTGAAAGAGTTCCTTCTGCCCAGTCCCTCAGCTCTCATCAGAGGAGGCAGCCTGCCTGGGGACCAGATGAAGGTTTCTCAACAGTGGCACTGCTAATATTTGTGGCCAATTTATTTTTTGCTGTATGGACTTATCCCATGCACTATAGGATGTATAGTAGCATCTTTGGCCTTTACCCAGGACATGCCAGTGGTACCCTCCCCATCCCCCCAGGTCGTGATAATCAAAATGTCTTCAGACATTGCCAGATGTCCCCTGGCAGGCAAAATCAACCCCAGATGAGAACCACTAGACTATATAATGCAGTAAACTCACAAGATTCTACTTTCTTTAATCCTTTCACTCATCATAAGAAAACAAACTCAAAGGATCACTAAGTTGATCAATTGCTATTTATAAGAAACTGTTATGTTCAATTTATATAAAGGCTACCTCAGAGATATTGCAGATTCAGTTCCAGACCACCACAATAAAGCAAATATCACAATAAAGCAAGTCACGTGAATTTTTTGTTTTCCCAGTGCACATAAAGTTATGTTTATACTATACCGTAGTTTGTTAAGTGTGCAATAGCATTATATCTTTAAAATGCAGTGTACATACCTTCATTTTAAAATACTTTATTACTAAAAATGTTAACGATCATCTGACAATGCCAGTTTGCCAAAAACCTTCAATTTGTAAAAAAAAAAAAAAAAATGCAGTATCTGCAAAGTACAATAAAGCGAGGTATGCCTGTAACAGAAGCAGTGTAACATAAAGAATTATAAGATGCTCTTGCCTTAGTTCTTTCTCTCCTCACTTCATTCAGTCTCTGCCCACATGTCACCTCATAAAAGAGACCCCTCCTACAAATTCTCAAACATACCACCCTACCCCTTACCATGCATCTCGTGGGTTACAGCTTTTCGTGGCACTGTCACTTCTGACATAGTGCATTTTTATATGACTGTTATCTTTCTCCTCCAGTTAAATGAAAGCTCCATGCACCAGGAGCTTTGTTGATTGCCAGATCCCCAGCACCGAGATCTGTATCTGGCACATCCTATGTGTCAACAGATTTTGCTGAATGAACCTCTAAATTCTTGCCCCTGAAAGATGTATAACTGACTTGAGGGAAGTAATGTGTTCCCCCAAGATGTTTGTGCTTAGCACATATTATTCTGATTCAGGGGATACGTTCAACAGATTTATGAGGGTCATAATTAGCTGTAAGCTGGGTGAGGACCTTTCCCATAGCATGGGGTGAATCTTGAGGACATTATGTTAAGTGAAATAGCCAATCACAAAAAGACGAACAGTGTATGATTCCACTTATATGAGGTACTTAGAGTATTCAAAATCATAGAGACAGAAAGTAGAATAGTGGCTGCTTAGGGCTGTGGGGAAGGGGGGAATAGGGAGGTTAATGGGTATGGAGTTTCCATTTTACAAGATGAAAGGAGTTATGGATATGGATGATTGTGATGGTTGCATAACATTATGAATGTATTTAATACCACTGAACTGTACAGATAAAATAGTTGAGAGTAAATTTTACGTTGTATGTATTTTACCACAATTTAAAAAAAATCACAACAGGAGACCCAGGTTCTATGAATTTAAAGGGAGCTTAAAGAAAGATTGTATCAAAAGGACTTCTCAGAAGTGGAAACAAACAATCTTGCAGTCTGCAGAATGGAAACCACAATCACAGAAATTTAAACAAAATGAAAAGGCAGAGGATTATGTCCCAGATGAATGAACAAGATAAAACCCCAGAAAAACAACTAAGTGAAGTGGAGATAGGCAACATTCCAGAAAAAGAATTCAGAATAATGATAGTGAAGATGATCCAGGATCTCAGAAGAATGGAGGCAAGGATCAAGAAGATGCAAGAAACATGTAACAAAGACCTAGATGAACTAAAGAACAACCAAACAGAGATGAACAATATAATAACTGAATGAAAAATACACTAGAAGGAATCAATAGCAAGAATAACTGAGGCAGAAGCACAGATAAGTGACCTGGAAGACAGAATGGTGGAAATCACTGCTGTGGAACAGAATAAAGAAAAAAAAGAAAAGAAATTAAGACAGTCTAAGAGACCTCTGGGACATTAAATGCACCAACATTTGCATTATAGGGGTCCCAGAAGGAGAAGAGAGAGAGAAAGGACCTGAGAAAATATTTGAAGAGATAACTGCTGAAAACTTCCCTAACATGGGATACAAAACAGTCACCCAAGTCCAGGAGGTACAGAGAGTCCCAGGCAGGATAAACCCAAGGAGGAACATGCCGAGACACATAGTAATCAAATTGACAAAAATTAAAGACAAAGAAAAAATATTAAAAGCAACAAGGAGAAAATGAGAACATACAAGGGAACTCCCATAAGGTTAACAGCTGATTTCTCAGCAGAAACACTGCAGACCAGAAGGGAGTGGCATGATATATTTAAAGTGATGAAAGGGAAGAACCTACAACCAAGAATAGTCTACCCAGCCAGGCTCTCATTCACACTTGATGGAGAAATCAAAAGCTTTACAAACAAACCAAAGCTAAAGAATTCAGCACCACCAGACGAGCTTTGCAACAAATGCTAAAGGAACTCCTCTAGGTGAGAAAGAGACCAGCAACTTAAAACAACCTTGTACATATATAGACTGCTATATCAAAACCTCATGGGAACAGCAAACCCAAAAACTACAATAGATACAAACACAACACTAAAGATGGTCATCAAACAGTAAGAGAAGAGAACTAAAGAGGAAGGGAAGAAAAAAGACCTACAAAAACAAACCCAAAACAATTAAGAAAATGGCAATAGGAACATACATATCAATAATTACCTTAAATGTAAATGGATGAAATGCTCCAACCAAAAGACACAGACTGGCTGAATGGATACAAAAACAAGACCTGTATATTTGCTGTCTACAAAAGACCCACTTCAGACCTAGAGACATATACAGACTGAAAGTGAAGGGATGGAAAAAGGTATTCCATGCAAATGGAAATCACAAGAAAGAGGGAGTAGCAATACTCATATCAGACAAAATAGACTTTAAAAAAAGATTGTTATAAGAGACAAAGAAGGTCACTACATAATGATCAAGAGATCAATCCAAGAAGAAGTTATAACAAGTCTAAATATATATGGACCCAACATAGGAGCACCTCAATATATAAGGCAAATACTAACAGCCTTAAAGGGAGAAATTAACACAGTAGTTGTGGGGAACTTTAACACCCCACTTTCATCAATGGACAGATCACCCAGACAGAAAATCAATAACAAAACACAGGCCTTAAATGACACATTGGACCAGACGGACTTAATTGAAATTTATAGAGTTCCATCCCAAAGCAGCAGAATACACATTCTTCTCAAGTGCACACGGATCGTTCTCCAGGACCTGACCACGTGCTGGGCCACCAAGTGAGCCTTGGTAAATTTAAGAAAATTTAAATCATATGAAGCATGTTTTCCAGCCACAATGCTATAGATTAGAAATAAACTACAAGGAAAAAAACTGTAAAAAACACAAACACTTAATTGTGTTTGGAGGCTAAACAATATGCTACTAAACAATCAATGGATCACTGAAGAAATCAAAGAAGAAATCAAAAAATACCTAGAGACAAATGAAAATGAAAGCACAATGATTCAAAACCTATGGGATGCAGCAAAAGCGGTTCTAAGAGGGAAGTTTATAGCAATACAATCTTACCTCAGGAAACAAGAAACATCTCAAATAAACAACCTAACTTTACAGCTAAAGAAACTAGAGAAAGAAGAACAAACAAAACTCAAAGTTAGTAGAAGGAAAGAAATCAAAGATCAGAGCAGAAATAACAGAAATAGAGATAAAGAAAGAAAACGATAGCAAAGATCAATGAAACTAAAAGCTGGTTCTTTGAAAAGATAAACAAAATTGATAAACTTTTAGCCAGACTCATCAAGAAAAAAAGGGAGAGGATTCAAATCAATAAAATTGGAAATGAAAAAGAAGAAGTTACAACTGACACCACAGAAATACAAAGGATCATAAGAGACTACTACAAGCAACTGTATGCCAATAAAATGGACAACCTGGAAGAAATGGACAAATTCTTAGAAAGGTACAATCTCCCAAGACTGAACCAGGAAGAAATAGAAAATATGAAACAGACCAATCACAAGTACTGAAATTGAAACTGATTTTAAAACTCCCAACAAACAAAATTCCAGGACCTGATGGCTTCACAGGCAAGTTCTATCAAACATTTAGAGAAGAGCTAACACTTATGCATCTGAAACTGTTCCAAAAATTGCAGAGGAAGGAAAACTCCCAAACTCATTCTGAGGCCACCATCACCCTGATATGAAAACCAGACAAAGATACCACAAAAAAAAGAAAATTATGGGCCAAAGTCACTGATGAACATAGGCACAAAAATCCTCAACAAAATACTAACAATCCAAATCCAAGAATACATTAAAAGGATCATACACCACGATCAAGTGGAATTTATCCCAGGGATACAAGGAAATGAATCAGTGTGATACATCACATCAACAAATTGAAGAATAAAAACCATATGATCATCTCAATAGATGCAGAAATATCTCTTGACAAAATTGAGCACCCTTTTATGATAAAGACTCTCCAGAAAGTGGGCATACAGGAAACCTACCTCAACATAATAAAAGCCATATACAACAAACCTACAGCTAACATCATACTCAATGGTGAAAAGCTGAAAGCATTGCCTCTAAGATCAGGTACAAAACAAGGATGTCCATTCTCACCACTTTTATTCAACATAATGTTGGAAGTCCTAGCTCCAGCAATCAGAGAAGAAAAAGGAATCCAAATTGGAAAAGAAGTTAAACTGTCACTCTTTGCAGATGACATGATTCTATACATAGAAAATCCCAAAGATGCTACCAGAAAACTACTAGAGTTCATCAATGAATTTGGTAAAGTTGCTGGTTACAAAATTAATGCACAGAAACCTGTTGCATTTCTATACACTAACAACAAAAGATCAGAAAGAGAAATTCAAGAAACAATCCTATTTACCATCACATCAAAAAGAATAAAATACCTAGGAATAAACCTACCTAAGGAGACAAAAGACCTGTACTCTGAAAACTATAGTAAGACACTGATGAAAGAAATCGAAGACGACACAAACAGATGGAAGGATATACCATGTTCTTGGTTTGGAAGAATCAATATTGTCAAAATGACTTTACTATCGAAGGCAATCTACAGATTCTATGTAATCTCTATCAAATTACCAATGACATCTCTCACAGAACTGGAACAAAAAATCTTAAAATTTGGGTTTGGAAGGGGAAATAAGATAGACCAGAACCCTGAAACAGCTGAATAGACTCAGCTCACCTCCCTTATGTTGTCTGCCTTCCCTCCAAAATTAGGTAACCTCTGTGGTTCTTTCCCAGCCTAAAATGTCTGTCTCTGCACCACCTCCATTCAGATAGAAAACAGAATGGAGGGGGGACTTCCCTGGTGGTCCAGTGGTTAAGACTTCATCTTCCAATGCAGGGGATGTGGGTTTGACCCCTGGTTGGGGAACTAAGATCCCACATGCCTCGTGGCCAAAAAACCAAAACATAAAACAGAAGCAACGTTTTAACAAATTCAATAAAGACTTTAAAAATGGTCCACATCAAAAAAATCTTTTAAAAAAAGAAAACAGAATGGAGGGGTGTGTAGCAGCACAGAGTAGAGAGTGGCCAGTTTGTCCAGGACAGGGGTAGACCAGGGGAAAGAGGGACAGAGAGCAGAATCAGGGTAGGTTTGCCAGAGAGGTGAGTTTTAAAGGGTGCAGAAAAGTTTTCCAGCCATGCAGGGAAAGAAGGGCTAATGATTAGCTGGAACAGCATGGCAGAGCAGTGGAATAAAGCACCTGCCATATTGGGAACTGCAAGCAGCATGGCAGGAGGCGAGACTGATTGGCTGGTCCAGGTAACAAGAGTTTTACTGTTCTGAGACTCAAGTGTGAATGTGATAATGCACCACGAAACGGCCTCAGAGTGATGTGGGAGGTGGTTTTTAAAGACAATCCCTTTGGGTACAGTGGGAAGATACACTAGACACAGAAAGCCCTCTTCTGTAAAACGAAGAGGTTGAATTTCACCCTTTTACTCCTGTCAATGGGTGCTTTCTTTTCTCCTCAGGGAGTCAAGCAGAAGTATAGCATATTAGTTGTTAAGGACATGGACTGAGGAATTTTTCTAAGGTGGTGAACAGCTTCTGCCCTTTCACCCCTTGGAAGTCTTCCCCAAAACGAGGAGGACAAGAAAAAGCCACACAAGCTCTATCATCCTAGAAACTAAGAGACATTGCAACCAGGAACTACATAGTACAGAGATCTGAAAGATGAAGGTCATTGCCATAGCAGGGCTGAGAGGGGTGAAACTTGAGAGGCAATTACCAACAAGAAGGAAGCTGATTGACTCCCTAAAGCCTGAGAAATTGGAGGTACCAAATACAACTGAAGTTTGGATGAGGTACCAGGCTTGAAAACAGGAGAATTTTTGAAAGTCTGTGTATGAAACAGCTATACCTACTGCTCCCATATCCCACTTCTGTAGGAGACAGGAGGCTTATTCTCTGGAGAAGAGCTAGAGAAGCTTTGAACTCAAGGATCCCAAGAGCAGAGGAGGGCAGCGGTGAGGCACTGAGAGCAGAGATTGAGTAACTGTCTACTTACTGACCAGGGAGACCCCAGCTCCCTTCCCCTGCCCAGCTTCCAGAACTCCAGTAGTCAGTTTATGCTTGCAGGCAAGAGAGCAGAGGAGGGTTATGCTTAGGAAGAACTAAACATTCTCAGAAAAGAAACTGGACATTGGCTCACTGCCCCATTACCAGACAGTGCAGCCAACCTGGCAACAGCCCCTACCTACCACACAAAATGGCTCAAACATCTTTTTGTTGCTTTACTTCTAAATATGAACAGATACCAAAGGAAAGCCTCTAACAGGAAAGATCATTTTCTAAAAAGAAGAAAAAGCACCATCAATTCAAAGAGCAGGAGAAGACTTCCAGAAATCAATAATAATATTCTTAGAAATATTAGAGATTTTATACCCATTAAACAAAACTAGTATGCTATCAAAAAACAAAACAGAGTAAGACCTCCTGAAAGATAAAAATATGATTTAAAAATTACTTAATCCATAGAAAGTTTGGAAGATAAAGTTGAGAAATCTTACAGAAAATTGGAGGAAAGACAAAGTGACGGACATGAGGAGAGACAAAATTAAAAAATTAGAGGATCAATCCAAAAGATCCAATATCTGATTAACAAGAAATAGGGAAAAGGATAGTGAAAATGGAGAGGAAATTATTAAAGAAATAATACAATAAAACTTCCCAAAACTGAAAGACAGATTGAAAGGGCTAATTGAGTACCTAATAAAATGAGTGGAATTTTTTTTAATTCCTAAAATATACTATGATGATATTTAAGACTATCAAAAAAAGAGAGAGAGGGACTTCCCTGGTGGCACAGTGGTTAAGAATCCACCTGCCAGTGCAGGGGACACGGGTTCAATCCCAGGTCCCGGAAGATCCCACATGCCGCGGAGCAACCAAGCCCTTGCACCACAGCTACTGAGCCTGCGCTCTAGAGCCCACGAGCCACAACTACTGAGTCCACGGGCCACAACTACTGAAGCCCATGTGCCTAGAGCCCGTGCTCCACAACAGGAGAAGCCACCACACTGAGAAGCCCACGCACCACAATAAAGAGTAGCCCCCACTTGCCACAACTAGAAAAAGCCCGCATGCAGCAACGAAGACCCAACGCAGCCAAAAATAAAATTATTTAATTGATTAATTATTTTAAAATGATTGCCTATTTAAAAAAAAGAGAAACAGAGAAGATTCTATAAGAATAACAGTTGACTTGCCAACAGAAACACTCAAGCTGGTAGCTACAGGGAGCAGTGCCTTCAAAATTCTAAGTAAACACTATTACCTATCCAGAATTTCATATCCAACCAAATTATCAATCAAGTATAAAATAAGAATATTTTCAGACATTCAAAGTCTCAAAAAAATTTTACCTCCTGTATACCCTCCTTTAGGAAGTTCCTATAGAAAGTATTCCACCCAAATAGGAGAGTAAAAAAAGAAAAAGGAAGATACAAGATCCAGGAAATAGAGGCAAAGGGTATCCCCAGGCCTGGAAAACAACTCATCCAGATTGGAGCAAAAGTATAAAAGGAAGAAAAATGGAATAAAGGAAATTATATCATCTGATAGAAGGAGGAACATTGTATTTAGATGCTTTTGGAGGGTAAGGAAAGAACTACAAACAGAAACTAAGAAAATGAAGCAAAGGGACAGGGAGGAAATTAATCCCAGGAAAAACAAACATTTGTTCAAGAATTTGTTCATAGTATATTATACTTAGCTCATCAGTGGTGGATTAGGGGCAAAGTAATGTGAGCACTGAATATTGATTTAACCAAAAATTGTGATATCGAAAAATTGGGAGAGAGCTTAATCCCCATCCAGCACAATAGGAAATCATTAAGTAATGTCTAAAGTGATTAATCAAAAGATAGTGGTAAAAGCATTTAATTTAGAAATATACAGGTGAAATGAAATTATTTTGTCCCGTGTTCAGGATCTTATTCAAGGACACCTTGCAGCTTCCCAGTGAGAGGCCAAGAACTATGGATGCACTGATTGAAATAAGACTTCATTTTTTGAAAATTCTTTGTTGTTTTTGGTAAAATCAAAGATGGGGATTATCAGTGCTAATAAGTGAACTGGGCAAGGATGACATCACAAATAAAATTAACATAGGGACATCAGAATTATAAGAGCCTGTCCTTTTGATGGGGATACACCTCCATTTCTTTTTTTTTTTTTTTTTTTTCTGCGGTACGCGGGCCTCTCACTGTTGTGGCCTCTCCCGTTGCGGAGCACAGGCTCCGGACGCGCAGGCTCAGTGGTCATGGCTCACGGGCCCAGCCGCTCCGCGGTATGTGGGATCTTCCCGGACCGGGGCACGAACCCGTGTCCCCTGCATCGGCAGGCAGACTCTCAACCACTGTGCCACCAGGGAAGCCCACACCTCCATTTCTGTTAGGCAAGAAATGTATGTGAAAGAGATGCAACATGTTAGATTCAATATAAATGCTAAGGTAAAATCACAGTCTTGTTACATCCCTTGCACTAACTAGATGTGTCTGTTTTAAAACGTGTATTTTAAAAAATTTTTTGGTGTAATGATGTTATAGCATTTGAATCAGAATATATTCTTTTTTCGGTTGAAAAAAAAAAAAGAAATATACAGGTGAGAAGAAACAGCTACAGGGGTTAAACATGTCTGCCTCTGGGTGGTAGGCTGAAGGCAAAGGATGAGGACAGATAAGTGGAATAACATTTCTTCATGTAAGTCTTTCAGTACTATTTGGTTCTTAAACTCTGTGTGTGTGTCGCTTTTTTTTTGACTAAGGAAAGGAGTGCTCTACAAAGTCACGTAGATTTGGATTTGAATTTGGGGACAACTGTGTTTCTACCTGTGTGATCTTGGGCAAATTATTTTAAACTTCTCAAAGCTCCGTTTCCTCAATTGTAATATGAGGCAAATACTTGATTACCTCTCACATTTCAGTAGGGCTCCTTAGAACCTTAAGATAATGCAGGGCAATTGCCTGGTGCATAGCAAAGCCCTCAGTAAAATTCTTCTGCTTCCTCTGATTACCTGGTGCCCCGCACCCTCTCTGGACACCCTGATCTCTCACCCTTCATCAGTCATTCAATCCATGGTGGATTAAAATCCCCCAGGTGTGTCTGCATGTTGCACCTCACCTCTAATGTAGAATAGAATGTTCGATCTTTGTTAAAGAAAAATGAGGTGACCCTTGACCTTTGGGAAGTGGCTTTGGTGGTGAGGAAATACTGTTTCTTCTTTTGGAGAAACACCAGTACTCTCAGGCCCTGGTGAGCAAAAGCTTAGATGAGAACCAGACATCTCTGAAGCCTCCAGGGCCTCTTGGTTTGTGTCCACAAACATTTCTAGCCTACAGCCTTAATCCCTTCTGCTGGTGTAATAAGATCCCTCAGTTTATGACGAAAACTAAGCTGATGGCACTGTGACTGTGAGCCCAGCTACCTGGCACCCGCAGGTGACAGCTGCACCTCTGAGGTTGGCCCGCTTCCCACATCTCCAGAGCACTGCTGCCTGCTGCACCGTAAACCCTGCCCTGGTGCTGATGTCCCGGCCATTAACTGTTTGAACAAGGAAGTTGAGGGTTTCCTGGTGGAGGTTATTTCTTCTTTTACTGCAGGAATTGCACTATATGCAAAGCACAGGTCCAGGCACAGTGGATGATAGAGAGATTAGGCCTCAAAGGAGCTTACAGTCTAATGGGAGAGATAAATGTTCACCACCCATTAGACAAGGAAATGAACTAAGAGGGTGATTGTGCGCTGCATATAGAAGAAGTAAGGTCTCCGGTCTACACACTGGAATGCTACTTTGGGGCTTCTCACGCAGGCCTGGGACCAAGTCAACCCCAGGTCAGGTGATTATTTTCAAGCAAAAGTAAGTATTCCACAAATATTTGTGATGGTTTATTCTCAGAGTGGCAGTGAGGGACAGCAGTGTGGCGGGCAAGGGTAGCCTCTGGAAAGCTGACAATCCTTGCTGAGGAGAGTAGTACCTTATGGACAGGATGACCCTATAAACCACTATCCAGGGGGCTTCCCTGGTGGTGCAGTGGTTGAGAGTCCGCCTGCCGATGCAGGGGACACGGGTTCGTGCCCCGGTCCGGGAAGATCCCACATGCCGCGGAGCAGCTGGGCCCATGAGCCATGGCCGCTGAGCCTGCGCGTCCGGAGCCTGTGCTCCGCAACGGGAGAGGCCACAACAGTGAGAGGCCCGCCTACCACACACACACAAAAAAAAACAACAGAAAAACACTATCCAGACAGGGACATTTGAGAATTAAAGGAGTGTCATTAATAAGCACATCAGGACATCAGGTGTAAACCAGGATCGGCCCTGGCAAACCAGATATATAGTCTCCTGACTTAAAAGTACTTGATAATTAGAAAAGGGAATCGATTCAGTGACTTAGGGACCGATAGAGCTGATGAAGAGAATAGGTTCTCACTCAGCCAGAACAAATAAGTTCATGCAGGTTCAGAAGGCTTCTCAGGTAAGTCTCCTCAACACCCTGGTTAAGAAACATTGGGACAACACGCCTAGTCTCTCTCTCTCTACACATTTCCTCCTCAAAAAGACGGCACAAGGGGCCCAGTTTTAACTAGTGAAAGGTATCGTCCGCCTCTCTGGTTAGGACTCCTGAAAGAACCTCACCATCTGAGGTTTGACCAAGGAGCTACTTAAAAATTAAATGCATACATACTGCTCCACGGGCTCCTTGGCTTCTCTCACTTGGAAACCAATTCAAGGTTTGTTTGGTTTGGTTTCTAACTGCCGTATCAAAGGTCCTCCCCTTGTCAGAGAACTGCCAGCCTCTCTCTGCAAACGTTTTTTTTCAAAAAGGATCTCTTATTCCAAAATCACTTCACAGTGATGTCACAGAGTAGGAAATAAGGTACAAAATACCCCTTAGAACATTTGCTCTTTTAAGCAAGTTGCTGTTCAGTCAAAGAAATTCACATTTGATAGGAGAGGAGAATCCTAGTTACCTGGTACTTCTCCCCCACTCCGTCCTATTTTCTGTTAGAGTAGAGGTCATCAAGTTACAGATTTTGCAAGTTAAAATTATACTTATTTACCTGTCCCTCCCTCCAGGCTGTGATCTCCTGACGTCACATCAAATGCCTTATTAATATAAAATATCATTAAAATTACCCAAGGTTTGGACATATTTGTAGGGCCTCATAAATGGAAAGCAGACCAGCCCTCATCCCCCTCTCTTGCTCATACAAGCTCTGCTTTCAGTTCTTATACCCAAAACAGCCTTTCCTTTGTGATTTTTATTTATAGCAAAGCATATTCCTCCCAGGCCACCTCAGGCAAGTGGGAGCCAGCTTCCTCTCTCTCTTCCCCTTCCCATCCCATCAGAACAGTTTCATTGTGCTGGTTCAGCTCTACCTGCTCTTGTGACCACTGGGTCTATCTGTTAGACGAACGCATGATCAAGAGTCTTCTCCCCAGTCCCGCCAGGCCCTCACATGAATTCTCTTGAATGACTGTAGAAAATGATTCTCTCTTTTTGCCTGGACTGTGTTCCCATTTTCTTCATCACAGTCAAGTGAAGATTATCACTTCAGATTGTGTCAGTCTCTGACAGACCTCTCCCATGGGACCTTTCCTTTCTGGCAATTCACTGAGACCCACCAGCCTCATCAAGAAAACAATCAACACATGACTTAAGTTTTAGATTGGATGTGGGTTAAATGCTGGCATCACTTAGTTCTGTCAAGTGACAAATCAAAATGGGAAAATCCAAGCCTTTCAACTATTAAATCAGAGTTCCCACTGTCGGCCCATACTGTGTGTGTTGGTAGGCGGGGGGAGGTGTAATATGTGTGGATGACAGAAAAGGCATGCACTAAGGTCAGCTCATAACCAACATAAATATGTAGAAACATAAAGGCCACTATTAATATGTAAGTACAGGCTCCAAAGATGTTTCAGCTTGGTCTCTTCTTCGTCCCGCTACAGAAACCAAACGATCGTGACCATAAAGTGAGAATGGCATTGGGAAATGGCTTGCGAGGAGATGTGTGGAGAGAATTCATCAAGAGATTTGGGGACATTCACATTTATGAGTTCTATGCTTCCACTGAAGGCAATATCGGATTTATGAATTACACGAGAAAAGTCGGTGCTGTTGGAAGAGTAAACTACCTACTGAGAGTAAGTACATTGAAAAATGAGGGCAGCCAGCTTTCAGCACATGGAGATTTCTTAAAAGCTATGTCATGATGATGTTATCATCAGAATCCCATGCAGTCTCAGAGCCATGGCCCATTCATATCACCAAGAGGGGTTCTGCTCAGGCTCTGTGACAATGACCTAAAAATGACAGGGTCCTCGAATTTTAAAATATTAATTTCTATTAATAACAACCCATTATGCCTTTGCCATCTGCAACTTGTGTGAAGTCTTCTAATGCCATTTATACTTGTATTTGTTAAAACACCTGAAGGTTACCAGTTCTGTATGTTTACTATACACCGTGAAATGTGGTACTTCCCTTTCATCACACTGTACGTTACCACCACCAGGGGAATTTTTTATACATATAGGTGCAGGGCCCCCACCCCCTGAGCTTTGGATTCAATTGTTCTGAGGGGGGGCCCAGGCATCAGTGTTTTCTTAAAGCTGTTCAGCCAGGGTTAAGAACCACTCCTTCAAGATAACCAGGGTGCATCCGAGTTGTAGGATCTTGTAAACATTTGTTTTCACCTAGTAACTACACCAGAAAGATATTTCTTATGTGTAAGCCAGCCCTCACAGCATTCTCTTTTCCCTCTCATTTTATTGCCTCACCTCCAGACAATCTCTTTGCCTTTTATTGTGCTCGAGCAGTCAGTCTTCCAGATGACCACCTATTCTGCAAAATTCCAGAAATATTCAGCAAATGCTGAACCTTCACTTGCTTGAGCAGTCATTACTGTGGTTATGCCTTGGGCAGCTCATCCTGCCTGGGCATGAAACAGCCACACCAGAGCTCCCAGGCAACCTGTGCCCCCGGGGACTGACCAAAGTACAGAGGACAATAGTCCATGTGCATAAGAGATCTGGCCCAAGAGATCAAATTCCACTACCATCACAGACTAGCCCAAGGTCATGCCCTTTGTGTTCCTTAGGCCTCAACTTCAGAATCTATAAAAGAGACAGAAAGAGAAAATATAGAGCCTAGTGCCTGGCCCAAACTCAGTGTAATAAGGAAGAGAGTTCTTGAAAGGATTACATTAAATAGGATATAACCCAATGCCTGTCATATAATAGCCTTGAAGAGTTATTAGTTGTAAAGTTTATTACTGTTCCATTCCTTGTATTCTGGCCTGATCTCCAGGCATTCCCAAGTCCAAGGAACCTCTCTAACAACAACTAAACCTACACTACACATGTCCCTCCACTGTGCTCCACACCTGCGCCATCCAATACAGTAGCCACTAGCTACATGTAGCTATTTAAATTATGTAAACTTTTAATCAGTTCTTCATTCACCCTAGCCACATTTCAAGTGCTCAGTAGCCACATGTGTTTAGTGATAACCACGTTGAGTAGTACAGTTATAGGACATTTCCATCATCACAGAAAATTCTACTGGGCAGCACTACTACAGACTGAGAATCAATTTCCTACTCCCCACTGGAATCGCTGCTGAGAGGGTTAATCTTCTCTAGTTAGCATCCTGAACCAGCCCAAACCTTGGATAACCAGGCTAAATGCAGTTCACAACAAGAGAGGGCAGAAAGCTGAGCTGACGCCTGGTGCAAGCTATCTATGTTGTCACTACTAACCCTCAGAAAACGTAAGTTGCAGGGAAACTTTCATTTCAAACTAAACCTGAGGACCCGAGAAATTGATGCTGTATATTACTAGTTCTTTGCTTCTCATCCATTGATTGCCATGTTTTATTGTCAGTTTTTCTACTTTAAACAAAACCATATATTTTAACTAGAAAAAAAGGAAGACGATGACCCTGCATTTGATAAGGAAAAAAGCATTACTTACCACCCCAAATTTTCTTCACATTCTTGCAAATAAACAAGATCTACATTTGTTGACTATGAATGCTATTTGGTTTCTAATGGTTAACTGCTACTACCAAAGCATATGATTGGTTAATTTATCATACAGATTTGAATACAAATTTGAAATGGACATAGTAATCATGGTTAATAATTAAACCTAAACACTGTCACATTTGTATTTTGCTGCCAATATAGAAAATAGTATACTTATTGCTCTTACTGAATTAAATTTAAATTCTTATGCCCTTGAATTATAGTAACATGAAATATGGTGGAGTTTTAATAATTTTATAGCCATGGGCATGAAACAAAGTATACCATTATATCATTGAATCTTAAATGTATTGGAGAACATGTCCCTGGAATGCGAAACATCTAACAGTAGTGGATTAAGGTTAAACAAGATTTTTTTATAACATTTTTATTGGAGTATAATTGCTTGACAATGGTGTGTTAGTTTCTGCTTTATAACAAAGTGAATCAGTTATACATAAACATATATCCCCATATCTCTTCCCTCCTGCGTCTCCCTCTATCCCACCCTCCCGATCCCACCCTTCAAGCTGGTCACAAAGCACTGAGCTGATCTCCCTGTGCTATGTGACTGCTTCCCACTAGCTATCTATTTTACATTTGGTAGTATATATATGTCCATATATACACTACCACTCTCTCACTTTGTCCCAGCTTACCCTTCCCCCTCCAGTGTCCTCAAGTCCATTCTCTAGTAGGTCTGCGTCTTTATTCCCGTCATGCCACTAGGTTCTTCATGACCATTTTTTTTTTCTTTTTTAGATTCCATATATGTTAGCATATGGTATTTGTTTTTCTCTTTCTGACTTACTTCACTCTGCATGACAGACTCTAGGTACATCCACCTCACTAGAAATAACTCAATTTTTTTTCTTTTTATGGCTGAGTAATATTCCATTGTATATATGTGCCACATCTTCTTTAACCATTCATCTGTTGATGGACACTTAGGTTGCTTCCATGTGCTGGCTATTGTAAATAGAGCTGCAATGAACATTGTGATACATGACTGTTTTTGAATTATGGTTTTCTCAGGGTATATGCCCAGTAGTGGGATTGCTGGGTCGTATGGTAGTTCTATTTTTAGTTTTTTTAAGGAACCTCCATTGGCTGTATCAATTTACCACGAACAGTGCAAGAGGGTTCCCTTTTCTCCACACCCTCTCCAGCATTTATTGTTGGTAGATTTTTTAATGATGGCCATTCTGACTGGTGTGAGGTGATACCTCATTGCACTTTTGATTTGCATTTTTCTAATGATTAGTGATGTTGAGCATCCTTTCATGTGTTTGTTGGCAATCTGTATATCTTCTTTAGAGAAATGTTTATTTAGGTCTTCTGCCCATTTTTGGATTGGGTTGTTTGTTTTTCTGATATTGAGCTGCATGAGCTGCTTGTAAATTATTGAGATTAATCTTTTGTCAGTTGCTTCATTTGCAAATATTTTCTCCCATTCTGAGTGTTGTCTTTTCACCTTGTTTATGTTTCCTTTGAAGTGCAAAAGCTTTTAAGTTTCATTAGGTCCCATTTGTTTATTTTTGTTTTTATTTCCATTTCTCTAGGAGGTGGGTCAAAAAGGATCTTGCTGTGATTGTTGTCAGAGTGTTCTGCCTATCTTTTCCTCTAAGAGTTTTATAGTGTTTGGCCTTACATTTAGGTCTTTAATCCATTTGGAGTTTATTTTTGTGTATGGTGTTAGGGAGTGTTCTAATTTCATTCTTTTACATGTAGCTATCCAGTTTTCCCAGCACCACTTATTGAAGAGGCTGTCATTTCTCCATTGTATACTCTTGCCTCCTTTGTCAAAAATAAGGTGACCATATGTTCGTGAGTTTATCTCTGGGCCTTCAATCTTGTTCCATTGATCTATATTTCTGTTTTTGTGCCAGTACCATATTGTCTTGATTACTTTAGCTTTGTAGTATAATCTGAAATCCAGGAGCCTGATTTGTCCAGCTCCGTTTTTCTTTCTCAAGATTGCTTTGACTATTCAGGGTCTTTTGTGTTTCCATACAAATTGTGAAAGTTTTTGCTCTAGTTCTGTGAAAAATACCATTTGTAATTTGATAGGGATTGCATTGAATCTGTAGACTGCTTTGGGTAGTATAGTCATTTCCACAATGATGAATCTTCCAATCCAAGAACATAATATATCTCTCCGTCTGTTTGTATCATCTTTAATTTCTTTCATCAGTGTCTTATAATTTTCTGCATACAGGTCTTTTGTCTCCTTAGGTAGGTTTATTCCCAGCTATTGTATTCTTTTTGTTGCAACGGTAAATAGGAGTGTTTTCTTAATTTCTCTTTCAGATTGTTCATCATTAGTGTATAGGAATGCCAGAGATTTCTGTGCATTAATTTTGTATCCTGCAAATTTACCAAATTCATTGATTAGCTCTGGTAGTTTTCTGGTTGCATCTTTAGGATTTTCTATGTATAGTATCACGTCATCTGCAAACAGTGACAGTTTTACTTCTTCTTTTCTGATTTGGATTCCTTTTATTTTTTTCTTCTCTGATTGCTGTGGCTAAAACTTCCAAAACTATGTTGAATAAGAGTGGTGAGAGTGGGCAACCTTGTCTTGTTCCTAATCTTAGCAGAAATGGTCTTAGTTTTTCACCATTGAGATTGATGTTGGCTGTGGGTTTGTCATATATGGCCTTTATTATGTTGAGGAAAGTTCCTTCTATGCCTACTTTCTGGAGAGTTTTTATCATAAACGGGGGTTGAATTTTGTCAAAAGCTTTTTCTGCATCTATTGAGATGATCATATGATTTTTATCCTTCAATTTGTTAATCTGGAGTATCAGACTGATTGATTTGCATATATTGAAGAATCCTTGCATTCCTGGGATAAACCCCACTTGATCATAGTGTATGACCCTTTTAATGTGCTGTTGAATTCTGTTTCCTAGTATTTTGTTCAGGATTTTTGCATCTATGTTCATCAGTGATATTGGCCTGTAATTTTCTTTCTTTGTGACATCTTTGTCTGGTTTTGGTATCAGGGTGATGGTGGCCTCATAGAATGAGCTTGGGAGTGTTCCTCCATCTGCTATACCTTGGATGAGTTTGAGAAGGAAAGGTGTTAGCTCTTCTCTAAATGTTTGATAGAATTCTCCTGTGAAGCCATCTGGTCCTGAGCTTTTGTTTGTTGGAAGATTTTTAATCACAGTTTCAATTTCAGTGCTTGTGATTGGTCTGCTTATATTTTCTATTTCTTCCTGGTTCCGTCTCGGATGGTTGTGCTTTTCTAAGAATTTGTCCATTTCTTCCAGGTCATCCATTTTATTGGCATAGAGTTGCTTGTAGTAATCGCTCATGATCCTTTGTATTTCTGCAGTGTCAGTTGTTACTTCTTCTTTTTTCTTTTCTAATTCGATTGGTTTGAGTCTTCTCCCTTTTTTTCTTGATGAGTCTGGCTAATGCTTTATCAATTTTGTTTACCTTCTCAAAGAACCAGCTTTTAGTTTTATTTGCTATCATTGCCTTCATTTCTTTTTCATTTATTTCTGATCTGATCTTTATGATTTATTTCCTTCTGCTAACTTTGGGGGTTTTTTGCTCTTCTTTCTCTAATTGCTTTAGGTGTAAGGTTAGGTTGTTTATTTGAGATGTTTCTTGAGGTAGGATTGGATTGCTATAAACTTCCTTCTTAGAACTGCTTTTGCTGCATCCCATAGGTTTTGCGTCATCGTGTTTTCATTGTCATTTGTTTTTAGGTATTTTTTGTTTTCCTCTTTAATTTCGTCAGTGATCTCTTGGTTATTAAGTGGTGTATTGTTTAGCCTCCATGTATTTCTATTTTTTACAGAATTTTTCCTATAACTGATATCTAGTCTCTAGCATTGTGGTTGGAAAAGATACTTGATACAATTTCGATTTTTTTAAATTTACCAAGGCTTGATTTGTGACCCAAGATAAGATCAATCCTGGAGAATGTTCCATGAGCACTTGAGAAGAAAGTGTATTCTGTTGTTTTTGGATGGAATGTCATATAAATATCAATTAAGCCCATCTTGTTTAATGTATCATTTAAAGCTTGTGTTTCCTTATTTATTTTTATTTTGAATGATCTGTCCATTGGTGCAAGTGGGGTGTTAAAGTCCCCTACAGATTGTGTTACCATCGATTTCCCCTTTTATGGCTGTTAGTATTTGCCTTATGTATTGAGGTGCTCCTATGTTGGGTGCATAAATATTTACAATTGTTATATCTTCTTCTTGGATCGTTCCCTTGATCATTATGTAGTGTCCTTCTTTGTCTCTTCTAATAGTCTTTGTTTAAAAGTCTATTTTGTCTGATATGAAAATTGCTACTCCAGTTTTCTTTTGATTTCCATTTGCATGGAATATCTTTTTCCATCCCCTCACTTTCAGTCTGTTTGTGTTCTTAGGTCTGAAGTGGGTCTCTTGTAGACAGCATATATACGGGTCTTGTTTTTGTATCCATTCAGCCAGTCTATGTCTTTTGGTTAGAACATTTAATCCATTTACACGTAAGGTAATTATCGATATGTATGTCCCTATTACCATTTTAATTGTTTTGGGTTTTTTATTATAGGTCTTTTCCTTCTCTTGTGTTTCCTGCCTCAGGAAGTTCCTTTAGCATTTGTTGAAGAGCTGGTTTGGTGGTGCTGAATTCTCTTAGCTTTTGCTTGTATGTAAAGATTTTAATTTCTCTGTTGAATCTGAATGAGACCCTTGCTAGGGAGAGTAATCTTGGTTGTAGGCTTTTCCCTTTCATCACTTTAAATATGTTCTGCCACTGTCTTCTGGCTTGCAGAGTTTCTGCTGAAAGATCAGCTGTTAACCTTATGGGGATTCCCTTGTATGTTATTTGTTGTTTTTCCCTTGCTGCTTTTAATATTTTTTCTTTGTATTTAATTTTTGATAGTTTGATTAATATGTGTCTTGGCATGTTTCTCCTTGGATTTATCCTGTATGGGACTCTCTGTGCTTCCTGGACTTGGGTGGCTATTTCCTTTCTCATATTAGGGAAGTTTTCAAGTATAATCCCTTCAAATATTTCTCAGTCCCTTTCTTTTTCTCTTCTTCTGGGACCCCTATAATTCAAATGTTGGTGTGTTTAATGTTGTCCCAGAGGTCTCTGAGACTGTTTTCAATTCTTTTCATTCTTTTTTCTTTATTCTGCCCTGCAGTAATTATTTCCACTATTTTATCTTCCAGGTCACTTCTCCGTTCTTCTGCCTCAGTTATTCTGCTATTGATTCCTTCTAGAGAATTTTTAATTTCATTTATTGTGTTGTTCATCATTGTTTGTTTGCTCTTTACTTCTTCTAGGTCCTTGTTAAACGTTTCTTGTATTTTCTCCATTCTATTTCCAAGATTTTGGATCATGTTTACTATCATGACTCTGAATTCTTTTTCAGGTAGACTGCCTATTTCTTCCTCATTTGTTAGGTCTGGTGGGTTTTTACCTTGCTCCTGCATCTGCTGCGTATTTCTCTGTCTTCTCATTTTGCTTAACTTACTGTGTTTGTGGTCTCCTTTTCACAGGCTGCAGGTTTGTCCTTCCCATTGTTTCTGGTGTCTGCCCCAGTGGGTTAGGTTTGTTTAGTGTGTTGTGTAGCCTTCCTGGTGGAGGGGACTGGTGCCTGTATTCTGGTAAATGAGGCTGGATCTTGTCTTTCTGGTGGGCAGGACCGCAATCGGTGGTGTGTTTTGGGGTGTCTGTGACCTTATTATGATTTTAGGCAGCCTCTCTGCTAATGGGTGGGGTTGTGTTCCTGTCTTGCTAGTTGTTTCGCATGGGTTGTCCAGCACTGGAGCTTGCTGGTCATTCAGTGGAGGTGGGTCTTAGCGTTGAGACAGATATCTCTGGGAGACCTCTCATCAATTGATATTATGAGGGGCTGGGAGGTCTCTAGCGAACCAATGTCCTGAACTCGGCTCTCCCACCTCAGAGGCACAGGCCTGACACCTGGCCAGAGCACCAAGACCCTATCAGCCACATGGCTCAGAAGAACAAGGAGAAAAAAAGAAAGAAAATAATAAAATAAAAGAAAGTTATTAAAATTAAAAATAATTACTAAAAACAAAAAATTAAAAAGTAATAAAAAAGGAAAGAAAGAAGAGAGCAACCAAACCAAAAAATAAATCCACCAATGATAACAAGCTCTAAAAACTAACTGTAGGTAAAGAAAGAACAACAAGAAAAAAAGCGGACAGAACCCTAGGACAAATGGTAAAAGCAAAGCTATACAGACAAAATTACAGAAAGAAGCATACCCATACACACTCACAAAAAGAGAAAAAGGAATAAAATATATATATCATTGCTCCCAAAGTCCACTGCCTCAATTTAAGATGATTATTTGTCTATTCAGGTGTTCCACAGATGCAGGGTACATCAAGTTGATTGTGGAGATTTAATCCGCGGCTCCTGAGGCTGCTGGGAGGGATTTCCCTTTCTCTTCTTTGTTCGCACAGCTCCTGGGGTTCAGCTTTGGATTTGGCCCCACCTCTGCATGTAGCTCGCCTGAGGGCGTCTGTTCTTTGCTCAGACAGGATGGGGTTAAAGGAGCAGCTGATTCAGGGGCTCTGGCTCACTCAGGCCAGGGGGAGGGAGGGGTACGGAGGCAGGGTGAGCCTGCAGCGGCAGAGGCCGGCATGACGTTGCACCAGCCTGAGGCGCGCCGTGTGTTGTCCCCGGGAGGTTGTCCCTGGATCACTGGACCCTGGCAGTGGCGGACTGCACAGGCTTCCAGGAGCGGAGGTGTGGAGAGTGACCTGTGCTTGCACACAGGCTTCTTGGTGGCGGCAGCAGAGGCCTTAGCGTCTCATGCCCGTCTCTGGGGTCCGCGCTGATAGCCGCGGCTCGCGCCCGTCTCTGGAGCTCATTTAGGCGGTGCTCTGAATCCCCTCTCCTCGCGCACCCCGAAACAATGGTCTCTTGCCTCTTAGGCAGGTCCAGACTTTTTCCCAGACTCCCTCCCGGCTAGCCGTGGCGCACTAACCCCTTCAGGCTGTGTTCACGCCGCCAGTCCTCTCCCTGCACTCCGACCGAAGCCCGAGCCTCAGATCCCAGCCCCCACCCGCCCCGGCATGTGAGCAGACAAGCCTCTCGGGCTGCTGAGTGCCGGTCGGCACCTATCCTCTGTGCGGGAATCTCTCCGCTTTGCCCTCCGCACCCTGTGACTGCGCTCTCCTCTGCGGCTCCAAAGCTTCCCCCCTGCGCAATCCACAGTCTCGGCCCGCAAAGGGGCTTCTAGTGTGTGGAAACCTTTCCTCCTTCACAGCTCCCTACCACTGGTGCAGGTTCCATCCATATCCTTTTGTCTCTGGTTATTCTTTTTTCTTTTGCCCTACCTGTGTACGTGGGGAGTTTCTTACCTTTTGGGAAGTCTGAGGTCTTCTACCAGCATTCAGTAGGTGTTCTGTAGGAGCAGTTCCACGTGTAGATGTATTTCTGATGTATTTGTGGGGAGGAAGGCGATCTCCACATCTCACTCCTCCGCCATCTTGAAGGTCTCCCCTAAACAAGATTTTAAAAGCCCACATGTGATGTGTCCACCAAAACACATGCATGAGAATGTTCATAACAGCTTTATATTTAATAGTCTAAAACTAGAAACATCCAAATGTCCATTAACAGGAGAAGAGATAAATAAATTGTGGTATAGTCATACAAGGAAAGTTGCATGGCAATAAAAAGTACACCACTGACACAAACACCAACAGGGAGGGATGGATATCACAGACATTATGCTGAGTGAAAGCAGCAGATACTAAGGCATATATTTATTTCACTTATTTGATGCTTAAGACTACTTGATGGCAGTAAAAGTCAGAATAGTGACTTGACAGAAAGGGGCAGGAGGAAACTTCTAACGGTAATGAAAACATTTAGTATCTTGATCTGGGCAGTAGTTACATAAGGGTATGCATATGCAAAAATTCATCAAGCTGTACACTTAAATATGTGCACTTTGTATGCTTTATGTATGCTATGCCACAATAAAAAAGAATAAGTTGTGAAAGAATATGTGCTCAGAATGATCCATTTTAATTTTGCTAGAAAGTCATAACTTATGAGCTGATTAAATATGATGTGGAGAAAGATGAACCCGTTCGAGATGGAAATGGATATTGCATCAAAGTTCCCAAAGGTACAGTGGATTTTTGTTCAATTAACCTGTGCCTTTTCTTACCTTAACCAAGTGACTCTTAAGAACTAACATATCACAGCTAAAATGAACACATGGTAAAATTCATCAGAGTGGGGGAAAAAAAGAGGTTTATTTTCGTACTCTTGGAAATAGATAAATTCCAAAAGATAGTAATTTACCACTACACGTAATATAACTATAATTTGAAAGCTAGCTTAATAATTTCTTGATTATGAGGTAAGCATTTTGCAGAAGCGGATATGTAATTATGGTTGCAAAACTACAGTTAGCTTTAGCGGGCCTTTCCTTTAAGCTTAAACTACTATGCGTTTGTCTAATTGTGTGTGTAAATCATTATTCAGTGAAAGATTAGTATTAAAAGAATTACAAATGTGTGGCCATAGAGAATAATGTACTCTGTGTGTGTGTGCATGGTGTATATATGTGTGTATATGATATACATGGAAATACATGTACACATGCATGTAAAATGACTTCCTGCAGCCAGCTTGTTGCCACTGGGTTGTATGGCATCAGTTTTAAAAGAAGGTTAATACTAAAAGTTGCCTACTGCTAGTACATAAAATAACAATTTACTTTCTTCTGTCTTAGGTGAAGTCGGACTCCTGGTTTGCAGAATCACACAACTCACACCATTTAGTGGCTATGCTGGAGGAAAGTCTCAGACAGAGAAGAAAAAACTGAGAGATGTCTTTAAGAAAGGAGACCTCTATTTCAACAGTGGAGATCTCTTAATGATGGACCACGAAAATTTTATCTACTTCCACGACAGAGTTGGAGATACATTCCGGTTGGTTTCTCTGAATTATTGAGCCAAAAACAAACACATGCACAGTTTGGCTTACTCCTAAATTAGAGTCACATTCCACTTTGGTTATGGTACTCCATTTCCTTCTGTCTCTTTGGTGTGTCAATTCAACCTCCTGTATTCCCAGAAAACAAGGCGCAAAATACACGGGGTATCACTCTGCAATGCATAGTTATCTTGGTTGAGCAACACCAGATGAAACTAGGAGAGAAAACCTGTGTCTGATTTTGGGCACCTAAATAACTTAGTCCATCCAATTCCTCCCATTTATCCTCAATTATTACCAGTCACTCAGGTCAGCCAGGGATTTTCATACTGTTTCCAATCATGAGGCTTTTTCTCAGATAAAATCAAATGCAAATTAATGTGAAGCTGATCTAGTTGAAGAGGAGGTGAGGGTTCTGAGTCCCATCTGCTCCTGTCCCTCCCACTCTCCATTCCCAACCAGATGGTTTCCCACAGAGCCCACAAGTCAGCACAGTGGAGTTTGAAAGTCATCGTAATAGACCATGAAATTAATTCTCAGCAACAGCATGGTCCTCCAGCTTCATGACACTTCTGTTTAACCAGCTTCCTTCCCGTATAAACTCCCTCAGGCCAGACCCTGTGTCTGCTTGTTCACCCCCCAGCACCTAGTACAGTGATTACTTTTTGCATGAATGAATGAGGAAGAGATGGAAGTTGTCTGTCTGTAGTAGAAAGAGCATGGATATGAATGAGAAGAACTCAGCTCCCAGGCTTCCTCTTTACCCCTGAGCAGCTGTGTTATCAGGCAGGTAATCTTTCTGTACCTCAGTTCCTTCACCCATGAAATGAGGGTCCCAATGATCCTTACGGTTCCTTCCATCTCTAATATCCCATGACTCTGGATCTATATCATTATGTTATGCCACCTTCATGTTACTAAAAAAGATACTTCTGGGAGATCTAAAGAATTTTTAAATGTAAGACAAAATTTAACTCTTTATTCAAAGAAAAAGTAGCACCTGATTGGGCACTAACATTATTCTCCCTACAAATAGAGTATGATATTTTCTTTCTTATTAAAAGCTTTTTCATTGCCATAAGACCCTGAAAAACAAGTATGAAATTCTAGTTAATAGACATTTACTAACTGAATTAAATAGCAGCCAAAGTTAGTGAGTGAGGGAAGTGAGAGACTTAAACACAGCAAAAAGTCATTGAGATTTATTTTTGATTTCTAGTGCCTTTCTTAGGCCAAACCCATATTTTAACATTAGAACATCATTCTGTGTATCACATTTCATGTGGCAAGGTTAAAATTCCACATTTTATTCTTTAGGTCTATGCCTTTGTCTTTCATGCCTCAAGCAGGGTGCCTCTCCCATGACTAAGTTGGAGAGTTTGGGGGCCAAGGTGAGGAGGACAAACGCAGTCACCCCACAGAGGTCTGGAGGAAACACCTGTCACAGACAACCTGCACCGCAGACCACCAGTGACCTCTGCTAACCTTGCCTTTTCTTCCAGGTGGAAAGGGGAAAATGTGGCCACCACTGAAGTTGCTGACATAGTAGGACTGGTTGATTTTGTCCAAGAAGTGAATGTTTATGGCGTGTCTGTGCCAGGTATGCACAAGATATTATAAATCAATGCCAAAACTCCTACACTAACAGAATATAATTTTAACCCCCGTGCAAATTTTGTCATCACTTCCTCCTGCCAGCTGGAGAATCAAACAACTCTTTCCCAGCCTCCTGGGAGTAAGGGGCTTATGTCTGGTTTATGTGCCATTATAAATCAGACAGGTCAGTACATCTGAACCTGGCCTTCCTCTGTGGTTCACTCCCCAGCTGTTCTTGGGCTCTCAAGCAAGCCAAATCTCTCCACGATGCAGGGTCCATGCAGCATTTGGCATGCCTCAAGAAAAGAGGTATCATGCTTGAGAGCTTGGAAGTGGTATCTTGGCCTCTGAACTGGGAGGCACAAGTAAGAGCAAGTGCCGTTGCTAGAGGAAAAAAGCCAGGAAGGAGCTGATTTTTTCCAGACTCTTCTTTTAAACCAAGTCCCTGACCCCAGCTTGCTCCACTGAGTTTCAGAATCATCACACAAAGTGCTGTCACCAAGCCTCTGTCTGCAGATCTGCCTCTGCCAGCAGAGTGGGGAGGGTGAGGTCTGATTTTGGGTCCTGGCTCCAACACCTGCTGGCTGTTGGACTTCACGCAAATCACTAAATTAGAGATAATACCAATCCTGCAGTTAAGATTGTCGAGAAAACTAATTCATTTTAATTACATAAATACTAAATGTATATTTATCAGACACGTACATGAGGGTTGTCATGAAAAGAAATCATTTTAATTATAGATGTCAGAGAGGATTAAAACTTCCAAATCACTATCCAAATATAAGGTACTAGGGGAATCGGTATTCCCTAGAACTCAGTATTTGGGATTCTCATCTATACTCAAAATGGAAATCCCAAAGTCCCTTTTACCTGAGCTATGATGGTTTCACATGACATTGTGCTGGCCTTTTATTTTTTAAAGAATATTTGAGGCTTTCTCTTGCCTGCTCCTCTCCAACCCGGTGACAATGACTTGACAGAAAGTGTAGCCACATCTCAGGTCAGAGTCTGAGGGGTGCAGAATACTTCTCATGTTGGATTTCAGGCTGAATTAACACAAGGGCCCATATTGTGGTTGTCAGCCATGGCACCATGCTGGCCTCTCACAGACCCCACCTGGAATATGTTGCATGCCCTTCTAAATGCTGGAGTTTTTAAAGTAACAATACAAAAGAATGAGTATGAGAAGGTAAGAGAATATGGGAAATGGAATGGAAAGGCCTAATCCACTGCTCTTCAAAGTGGTGTCACCTACAAATTGGCACTCGCCACCTGCCTCTACAAGGATCAAATTACGAGCCGCTGCAGCTGCAGACCTTCAACACACCCTGAAAGGAGTTCAAGGTGGACATCAGGAATGAGGCACTCTGTGCTCTGGGAAAAACTGGCAGAACAGGTCTTCAGATAGATATTTTCAGGAGAAGATTTTATGAGCCCAATTCTTGCATCTTCTCATATCTAGAAAAGCACTAAAATCCTTCATGGTGACATCTGCTCCTCGTGACTAGCAGTGACCTTCGTGAGACTAGCAGATACCTTCTGCAAAAAATATGTGCCTGGTTGCATGTACTCCCCCTTCACTAAAACCCCATGTGTACTGACCTTCTGCCCTACCTCTTTGGAGCAGTTTCTCAGAGCTATCTGAAATGCTGTCTCCCAGGCTATAGTCCTCATTTTGCCCCCAAATAAAATTTAACTCACAACTCTCACGTTGTGCATATTTTTCATTTGACAGTAGGGTCCCTGGGCCAGCAACAGCATCATCGCCCAGGAGCTTGTTAAAAATTTAATATTTCTCATGTTAAAAATGCCCACCCCAGAACTACTGAACCAGAATCTCTGGGGTGGGGCCCAGGGAGCTGTGTTTTAACAAGCCCTCCAGTGATTCTTAAAACAAATGAAGTCTGGTTTTGGAGTGATGAAAATGTTCTAGATACTGGTGATAGTTGCACGACATTGTGAACGTACTAAATGCCACTGAACTGTATACTTTAAAATGGTTAAAATAATGAATTGTATGTTTTACCACAATTTTTAAAAAACACTGAAGTCTGAGAAGCCTGGAGGCCTAGTGGTTCTGAAAATTTAGCCAGTCATCAGAATCATCTGGGAAACTTTTTAAAGCCCAGATCTGGGGTTTGGGACTAAATCTTTGTGTCTTTTTTAAATTCCCAAATGGGTCTACCACCCAGTAAAGTTTAGGAGCCATTGATATAGAACAAAGAAGAGGAGGCTAATGGGTTTCACATGATTGGGAGACAAGTCAGGTAGAACAAGGAGCAGCTGTGTTTATGTTGCACTGGAGAGCAGAATAAAACAGATGGATTGAAATGACCAGGGAGCAAATTTTAGCCTGAGAACTCTCCTGTAGCCAGAGGGACCAACAACAGAGTGGTCTGTCTCCTGAGGTAGACAATGTCCCACCAACTGGGATAAGTAAAGAGGCTGGCTGTCCACCTGGGATCCTGTGAGAATTCTTACAGCAGTGAAAGATTAGAGATGAACCCTACAGTCTCTCCTATTTTCAGATTCTGTGATTCTCAGTGCCACTCTTGCAGCCTAGAAATGTGGCAGATCTATCTAGAGAAAGACATCAGTCCACCAGGGTGATTCTCACTACCAAAGGGCTGAACAAGGCCTTCACAGAGCTCAGCTTTGGACCAGGAAGAAACTTCTAAGTTTGGGCCTAGACTAGAGATGACACCAGAACTGCCAGACTACTCTCTAGAGCTTTATATTATCAATAGAACTTTCTGCAGTGTTCTGAAAATGTTCTATATCTGCACTGTCCAGCATGGTAGCCAATAGCTACCATATGGTTGTTGAGCACTTGAAATGTGGCTAGTGCAACTGAGGGACTGAATTTTTCATTTTATTTAATTATAATTAATTTTAATAGCTACATGTGACCAGTGGCCACCATATTGAATAGTACAACTCTAGAGAACCTCTGGCCCGAACTGCTGCAGACAGGAACCTTCCCCCTGGAGCTGAACTAGCCCCAGCCAACCTCTGGGAGTCAGGACAGAGACCTGAGATCCAACAGCCCCATTTGCCTCTCGGTTGGGCATTGCCTCTGTCAGAGCAAGAAGCAAGGAGCCAGTTGACTCTGAAGATTTCTGTTGCATCAGCCTCTGCCTTAATTCTAAAAGGAGCTCATTGGAGACATTCAAGATTCCTGAGACCGGTACCTTTGAGACAGCTACCAGGGACCCCTAGAGAAAGAGGGTATGGTGCCCTGCCTCCCTCCTTCAGATATGAGGCAAAGCAAATGAGGATGCATTTCCTTTCTTATAATTTTTCCTCTTGTTTTCTGACTTCTTTAGAGTCATGGGAAAACACACAACCACCATGGGAGAGATTTTGAAAGCTGGGGCCCAGGTGACGAAGGGCGGCTCCTTCCCCCTCTCTGATTACAGTTAAGTAGTTCAGGGAAGTGGACCTGGACTCCCACTGGGTCTGCCCGATCACGTAGAAGAGGTATTAATATGTAATTACCACTGTCCTCACAAGAAAACAATAGTAATTGTTCTAAACACCGGGAAGAAAGAGCTGTTAGGATCTGTTTCCCCTGTGGAGAGCACAACCTCTCTGGACTAGAAGGCATCCAGGTGGGGAGGTGGGGGTGCAGTGGGCACATACCTTGATCTGCCTTCACCCTCCTGTCCTGCAGCCTCTCTGAAATGCAGAGGCAAAGCTATTAGGAACCGTGATTATATGTCTCAGAGGTGAACATCTGTGCCTGGAAGCACAATAGACCTGACCTGCGACCCAAAGAACCACCTGAGCCCAATTATCCTCGACAGGGGAGCAAGGGTTTTTCACCAGAATCCAAAAAATTTTTTAGCCACTAATTCAACCTTTTTCCCATTCTGGTGTTTACATCTAGGCTGCCAAGAAGGATGATGTCAATAAGCACAGGATCTTTAGCCAGCCTGCCTCAATTCCATTTCTGGTCCTGCCTAGTATTTGCTGCATGAACTTGAACAAGTCTTTTTTTTTTTTGAACAAGTCTTTTAATGTCATTAAGCCTCAGTTTCTTCACCTGTAAAATGGAGATAACCTTTGTACCTCTTCATAAGGTTGTCATGAGGGTTAAATAAGATAGTACATAAAGCACACTTAGTAAAGGACCTGGCATGTAATAAAGATTCAATCAATGTATAGCTTGTTGTTTTGTTGTTATCTTTAATTCACTTTAGAATTTAACTTCAACATATATTTGAAATAAAAATTCCAACTATCCAAAAGAAACCCATGCCATAAATCTGTCTCAGTTCTCTGTACTTTGACCTAGCAAAGGTCATTTATTTTATCATAAATAAAATAAATAGCTACAACCCACCTAATTTTTTCTCACTTTAACTCTAGGTCACGAGGGTCGAATTGGCATGGCTTCCATCAAGATGAAGGAAGACCATGAATTTGATGGAAGGAAACTCTTTAAGCATGTGGCCGATTACCTGCCCAATTATGCAAGGCCCCGGTTTCTAAGAATACAGGTGAGACCCCTTGTTATAAAGTTCAGTTATCCTCTCTCTTGGAGACACCTGAGTCTAAGGGAACAATTCCTCTTCTACCATGGCGAGCACAACGGCCAAATTTTCACTACCCTTTCAGGAAGCTAAATGAGGAAGCAGAAATACCAGAAAATATAGCTAGCTGAAACCAAATCCTAATCCCTTTTCCCCTAAAACCACAGGCAGTTCATTCAGCAACAGTGTTAGCAAATAACTCACAAAGTCTGTTTGATGAGGTATAACAAACACATAAAATAGAAATGCTCCGACCCTCTTACTTATTGTTTCCAGTTTTAAAGAATGGAAAAATCCCCTGAAGTCCTGCACCTTTCTGTGATGTGAACTTTAATTGGGCATCATTAGCCAGTAGGAACTACCAAAGGCTAAACTGTCACGGATAGAGATTTTTTTTTTCTTTCTCAAACATTAACCCCTTAGTTTAACACTCTCACTTTTGGACCTTGAGCTCTGTGATTCTGTAGCTGAAGATGTGAGAAAAGAAGTGTTAGATTACCAGATATTGCTAAGGTTAAACGGTTATTTCTGTTGATGTTCATAAAACACTGACATGCTTTACAGTGATGGTTGAGAGACATGAAAGTTGAAATATCCTCAGATCATCACCTATTTACTGAAGAAGAAACAAGTCTTCAGTGTCACAAACAGGCTGAAAAAAAAAGTTGTCTGTGTGTACATGATTCCTTTCCCCACCCCACCATTAATCAGAATATTCCAGGAATACTGGAAGCTCACCAAGTGACAGACTCTTCTGCTCCGTATTCCACTGTCTGCAGACTCTCTCTCCCCACATGTGATCGTCAAGCTTTAAGGGAAGGAAAAATACCTCCACAGAGGGCCCCCTAGTGGAGGTTCTGAAGACAGGATATCTTGGTATCACACAGAACCTGCTTTCACCTGCTCTCAAATGATTGTTTGATGTTTTTCAGGACACCATTGAGATCACTGGAACTTTTAAACACCGAAAAGTGACCCTCATGGAAGAGGGCTTTAACCCTGCAGTTATCAAAGATGCCTTGTATTTCTTGGATGACAAAGCAGAAATGTATGTGCCGATGACTGAGCACATTTACAACGCCATTAATGATAAAACTCTGAAACTCTGAATATTACCAGGAGGGTCACTCAGCGTATTTCTAGAAAGAAACTGAATGGACCTAGTACAGCCACGTGATATAATCCCACTTTAATTTGATTGAAGATTGTGCAGTGCAATTTTTTTATGCATACCAGTAAGGAGAGACTTTTTAAAATTACACCCGAACCTCTTGCAAGAAAAGATTTATATGTAATTGTTTTTCAATTTGCACCTACTGTTTGTATTTGCAAACTAAGCTTGTTAGAGGGAGGATGTTATTTTTTAAAATATGTAATAAAATAGATGAACACCAACATATGCAAAGGCACTTCTTCCTGACTTGATTCTAAATGCGAACGCTGAGCCTGACAGTATCATTGGCAATTTTTCACAGGTGTCCCCTTTATAATGCTAATGGCATTCTGAGTAAAAAGTGGTAAGGAGTTGGGAGGTGAGGGGGTAGGTTCCCAGTGAACAACCCAATGGAAATCCAGCTCTAGTGTAAGGCCAACCCTACCCCCAGAAGCATCCTGGCCACTGTCTACAGCATTAGCCAACAAGTGATAAAGCCACCTATAGTCTTTGAAGGAGCTTAAGTCTAGAGCATCAGAGCTCTATACATAAAAGGTATCCAGCAAACTTTTTAGCTATATCAAGGGTTGCAAACTCAAGTGGCTTCAGGATTTGTACTGGTAATGCGGATGAGAAGAGCAGGTCCCAAACGAACGTGGAAAACTTGGGGACAGCCACGACGCAGCTTCAGTCAGCTGATTATTGTCATGGGGCTATAGAGCCCAGGTACTTCCAAGATCTGATTATTCACAAAACAGAAATCCAGATATTTATGTGAATCTCCCAATTTTTAACATGTAAAGTCTCACATTTTTTATAATTTCCACTCACCCCAGAGAAAATGCAACTGTGCACCAGAGAAGTCCCAGAGGTCCAGCTCGCACCCCCAGGCTCACGTGCTCCTCAGTCTAGAGCTGGTTTCACTCCACAGCCAGTCTCCGGCCAGAGAGCCTATTCAAGGACCGAGGGCTTTGGGCGTGGCACAGGAGGATCTGGGAACAGCAAGGAGCTCTCTCAGACAGGCTCTTTGTCCTTACACTCAGCTGCCACCCTTTCTGAGTAGAACCCCATAAGCTCTGCATGTGTCAGTCACAGAGTTCCAGGAGCAGGTCCTTGGTGGCGGCCCTCAAGATGACATATTCCTTACTAGAGCTTGTCCTAGGTCACAGGAGCATCATGCTCACTAAGTTCACATCTAGGAAGTGTGACTCGAGTTCACCCCAGCCTCCCTAAAACAGGTAGAGTTTCCTTCCCTAGAGAACATCTTCAGACGACCAGGAGCTAGAAAGGAGCCCTAATTCTCCTTCAATTTAGTCCCTAAATTGAAAAGCCCCAGGCAAATGTATTCAGGGATTCTCAATGATACATGATGAGGGGTGGCCATCCCCACCCCCAACACAGTATTAGAAATATTTTTTAAACTCTCTCCACTTTTTTAGAGGGGACTCCTAAGAAGACTCATGACAAGAATCCCGCTCATTATGCCCAACAGTAAACATTCCCTGAGCACTTAATATGCATGAGGGACTTGAGGATGGCCTAAGGAAAACTCTGGATATCACTGCATCTCTGTGAATTTAGGCAACAATTTAGAACAACTGTTGCTTGTGGGTCAGCATTTGGGAACTTTCGCAAAATTCTAGGTATCTCTGCTTTTGCTTTATTGATATCCCTGTGAAAATTTTAACCCAAGTGATGGGAAATAGCCCAGCCTTTGCTTTTGAAAGTATAACATTGTGCAATTGTGTTACTTGGAATCTTGTTAAAGTGAATCAGGTTGTAAGCAGAGATTGTTAAAGCTGTGATGTCATTCTGTGTCACAGGGGACATCTTTTTTGGGTGACAGGTCAGCACTTACACCAATATCCAGAACAGTAGTGTTCTGGAACCAAAGCCTGCTGGGGCCTGACCACCTTTGACCCACATCTTTGACTTCCCAGTTAGAAACTCAGAAACTCTCCCTCCCAGCCGGATGGCTTCCTCAGTCTCTCGCTTCTCCAAACCTCCGTGACTGAGGCCAGGAACCACAGCTCTATTGGGACAGATAGAGACACCAGCACGCTATCCTCAATACCTGGGTTTGCATATGTGTAAACAAAATCAAGCCATCCTGTGACATAATCAACTTTAAAGACAGATTTTTCTCTTTTAAAAGGGTCAAAAATTGTGTCCGTAGAAATGTCTGTGCAAGTCATCTTCCTCATTTGAAAGTACAAGTGAGTTTTTTTAATATGCTGATACCCATGTAAATCATTCAACAGATCTCTGATTTCAGGTGTATTGTTTGGAGACATATAATGAGTCTCCAAACCAAAATAATTTGGGGGTAAAACTAGTAAATGTCATCATCTGAAATGGAAGCTAACAAGAATCAGTATAAAAACAGTGACCCTCCCTAAGAGATGATCTCTTACATGTGTTGCTCGTTCCTACAACAGCTCTACGAGCATTTAGTGGGTCCCCGCTAAGGACCAAGAGATGAGCTCAGCGCAGTACGATGGTGTTTTCCAAGCCTCTATCTGGGAAGTCATGTCAGGGTTTCAAAGAAAGCTGACTGGAAAGACCCCTAGAAGGAAGGCCAGAGTCTTTTCCATGTGTTTGAACTTTTCAAAAATAACTATTTTGTCACTGCAGTTGGTGGGACTGCACGAAGACTGTAAAGAGACAGCTAACAGGAAAGGTGTCCCTCAGCATCACTGCGGCACTGTTCCAGGGGAGGCGGGCCGACTGGCCAACCCAGGTCTTCTAGTTGATGTGGGTGCCGTCTCCCCAGAGTGCACAGAGCGCCATGTTGTAATATGGATATATAGCTGATGGTGCATTCCATTATGATTGGCAATTTCCCTCTGCACAGACGTCATTCTTCTATGAAGCTGTAAGCTCCATGAGAGTAGAGAGTCCATCTATTTTCCTCATCATTATATTCCCAGTGCCTGGCACCAGGTAGGCAATAATTATCCATTGCTTTCTCATCAAGCAATCCTGATAAACAACTGGTTCCCTATGCAAGCTTTGCTATATGTGTGTGGGCACTGGAGGAGGCATGTTGGAGGCAGAGAGGATGAGCTAAATAGATGGTGTGAGTCTCCTAGTTCAGGCACAGCAGTGAGTCTCAAACTTGAGCACTGATGAACTGGGAGACTGGGATTGACCTATATACACTAATATGTATAAAATGGATAAGGAATAAGAACATGCTGTATACAATAAATAAAAAACAATTCAAAAAATACCTTAACTCTTAAAGGTATTTTTCAATAGTTGAATTTATAATGAAGAGAGTGACACTTTCATCATAATAGTCATTAATCTAGAGAAAGAATTTTGTAAGAGAGGACTTAGGAGATTGATATAGTCTAAAATAAACTATTTAAAGCTTAAAATAAAAAAGAAAATTGAGCACTGAGAGTCACCTTCACCAAGAAGTTTTATTAAGACAGAATGATGGGCCCATTCCCCAGAGTTGAAATTAGAATTGGAATTTGCAGTTCTAACAAATTCCCAGGTGATGCTGGTGCTGTTGATTAGGGGCTGCATTTTGGTGAACCACTGACAGACAGAAAAACATCCCGAGTTACACATCATGTGTGCTTAGTTAGTACTTCACTTCCTCGGACATGGATTATCTTTTATTAACTGAAGCTCAGATCTTAGATCTGGTGGGACTCAAAGTGCAGGCATCAGGAAAGGCCTAGTAGAAAGCAGCACTTTGTCATCTTCAGCCTGCAATTGTTCTTGAAAACTCACATTAACAGTGTCTATTTACCAGATACACAAATACGTATTATTTGCTACAGCAGAACTAAAAGCAATCCTAGAGAGTGTCTAGTCAAACCTCTTTGTCTGATAAAAGAAAAAAAAAAGCCTGGGGAGGTGACGTACATGCCTAAAGTCACACAGCTCATTGGCATCGCTAAGCTCCCGCCTAGCACTGACAGAAGACCGGAGGGTGGTCCCAGACCAGCAGCATCAGCATCAGCTGGGAGCTTGTCAGACATGCAAATGACCAGACCCCACCCCAGACCTACTGAGTCAGAACCACTGGGGATAGGCCCAGCAAGCTACGTTTTAACAAGCCCTGCTGTTGACTCTGAAGCAGGCTCAATTTGAGAACCACTGGCTTGGAGCAGGGCTTCTCAAGTTTTAAGGTGCATAAGAAGCACCTGGGGATGCCACTGCTTCTACGGCCCACATCCCTCGGAACGGCAAGCAGCTCTAGAACAGTACTTCTCAAACATTGCTGCACATTAGAATCACTTGAGGAGCTGTCAAAAATCCCAAAGCCCAGGCCCATCTCATAACAATTAGATCAAGATTTCTGGGAGTGAGAGCCAGGCATCATCAGTACTTTTTAAAAAGGCTCCCAGGTGATTCCAGTATGCAGCAAAGTTCTGCGACCGCCAATTGAGAGCAAGGGTAATATGAAACTATAAGGTCTTGGCAAAGATTCTCTCCCCGACCAAACTCTACCCAGGCTCCTCTGAGCCCTCCTCCCTACTAGGCCTCAACCTTGGCCTATAAAGACTTGGACAAAACAGTATCATAATTTCTAACAGCTCAAGGCCACACCCCTGGGATGATCCTACACCCCCTTAAAATGCCTGCCTGAGAAAACACAAGGCTGCCAAAAGATTTACCGTTTATTCCAGCCAACACCTGAAGATAGGGCCCCTGTCCCCCAGCCTCTGTGGGAGGGTAGGAAGCTAACTTCCATAAGCATCAGTTAGCAAACCCAGATGGGCTTCCCATGGACCAACCCCCTCTTCCTGCTTTTTGTAATTTTTCACTTCCCTGACTCTACTAAGTCCCTGCGTGCCTCCTTCCTGTTCCCCCATTCTCCCTCTAAAATGCCCAGTGACCGCTGAACAAATCAAGTTGAGCCCAGTTCACGCCAGACTCTTTTTTCTATTGCAGTAGTTATTACTGATTAAAAATCTGTCCTTACTACTTTAACTAGTGGCCAGCTTTGTTTACCTTTAACACTGTTAATATAACCAATTTCAGAACCACTCCCTGTAAAAGCACCATCTGAAATGGAAAGAAAATAATTTTTTTGGCCTATGAACTCACCATGGGTAAGCTGCTTGTGAGCACAGCTTTTATTTGACTATAGTGTGCAGGAAAAATATATATACAAGTTCCAAACTGAGAGAGGGAACATTTAACAGCAGTGAAGGACTAGAGGGGTCTGCTGAATGGTGAACTTCTGATCAAGGACAACCGTGAACAGTATGGTCTGCTGGGAATAGCATGGGCTTTACTGAGGACAAGGAGACCTGGGTTTGCCCACGTATAAGCTGTGTGACCTGTGGCCTCCGTTTTCTCATTTATAAACTGTAAGCCACAGTGCCTAACTCAAGCTGTCTGCCTTCATACCAAGGGCTCCTCCAAACTCTTTTTCTCACAAAGTCAAATCTTCAGCATACTAAAAAGCAAAATCCCTAAGTACATTCATTTAGGTTCCAGAACATGCCCTGGTTAGCTAATCCTTATTTCAGTGGTCAGCAAAGGAAACCATAAACAAAATGAAAAGGCAACCTATACACTGCAAGAAAATATTTGCAAATGACACTACCAACAAGGGCTTAATTTCCAAAATATAAAAGCAGCTCATACAACTCAGTAACAAACAACCCAATCTAAACAGACATTTCTCCAAAGAAGACATACAGATGGACAAAAGGCACATGAAAAGATGCTCAACATCACTAATCCTTAGAGAAATGCAAATCAAAACTTCATTGAGGTATCACCTCACACCAGTCAAAATGGCCATCATTAAAAAGTCCACAAACAATAAGTGCTAGAAAGGATGTGGAGAAAAAGGAACCCTCCTACACTGTTGATGGGAACGTAAATTGGTGCAGCCACTATGGAAAGCAGTATGAAGATTCCTCAAAACACTAAAAATAGGGTTGCCATATGACCCAGGAATCCCACTCCTGGGCATATATCTGATTAAACTATAATTCAAAAAGATACATACAACTCAATGTTCATAGCAGCACTATTTACAATAGCCAAGACATAGAAACAATCTGAATGTCCATCGACCGATGAATGGATAAAAATGTGGTACATATATACAATGGAATATTACTCGGCCATAAAAAAGAATGAAATAATGCCATGTGCAGCAACACGGATAGACCTAGAGATTATCATACTAAGTGAAGTAAGTCAGAAAGAGACAAATACCATATGATATCACTTATATGTGGAATCTAAAATATGACACAAATGAACTTATCTATGAAACGGAAACAGATTCACAGACATAGAGAACAGACTTGTGGTTGCCAAGGCATGGTGGGGGGAGGATGGTTTGGGAATCTGGGATTAGAAGATGCAATCTATTATATATAGAATGGATAAACAACAAGGTCCTACTGTATAGCACAGGTAACTATATTTTACCCTGTAGTAAACCATAATGGAAAAGAAAAACAAATATTTCAGTGGTCAATTAAGTGACACAGGATATGCTTTTTTCAGGGACAAGCACAATTTATTTCCACATTATATTTCATGAAACTTGAAAGTTTCAGTGTCACAAGCTAAACCACAGAAGCTGCCTGTCAATACACCACCCTAGACCCTTTCTCTCTGACCAGCGTGCTGGAATCTTCTGGATCATGCTGGCTTAAACTCTCTATTTGTATCCTATCATAGGTCATGAACATCTGTGAGAATCTGATAAGAAATCATTGGCTTTCTCCCAAGAAAAATGCACATAAACATAAGCACATAAATTCAGCATACAATTTTGAGGGCTTCAGAGACTCCCTGAAACACATTCATGGACCCTGGCTGAACCCCCTGGTCTAAACTGTTGCCTGCAGAGGGCAGCAGGGCAGCTGGAGCCCACATTGAGAACTGCATTCAGGAAAGTTGGGGACACTGTAGAACTTGATTAGTTTTCTGAAGGCACTTTTCTTTAGCATCATCATCTCTTCTGGAAACCTAGAAAAGATTCTGAGCCGGCAGGAGCCACCATTCTTCACAGAGCCATCTGTGGGCAGTGGCTTCTGATCGCCTACAGGCACGCTGTTGCAACTGAGGGAACGCACTGCCTTCTTATTCTGCACAGACAAATAATTGAACAGGAAGGAGGACAGCTTGTGCTTGGTGAGGTCTGGGGCCTCTTCTGAAAAGCAGTCATCAAGTGGGTCCAGCAGGGTTTCAAGGTGGCGGCTGCCTTCCCCTCTCACAGGACTGGCTCCCACATGTGGAGGCTGCTTGATGACCTTCCTGGCCTGGTCTGGGTCATCTCCTGCCCTGCTGACAGATGGAAAGGATAGCTCCTTGGCCAAGGCTCTGGGGCCCCTGGTTTGGGGGATGAGGTTCCCCCCCTGAGGGCTAGGCTGGGAAGTACAATGCTGACTCAGGATGAGAGTGGCAGCATCATGAATGAGATTCCAGTCTCTCAGGATGTCATCCCTGGTGGTGAACTGGGATGTCACAGTGAAACGGATGATCAACTTGTCCTGGATAGTGGCTGGGATGAGAAAGAGACGGCCAGCTTTAGCTATTTCCTTTAACACACTTTCTGTGAGGCAATTAGGACCCTGTTTGAAGGATAAAGAGAAGTAAAGTCTGTATCACATTCCCTGTAAGCATCTCCAGAAGCCCAGTATTTACATTTCCAAGAGGATGAAAATTACCAAATAACATCCTTCACATGAGATGGAAGATGGCATTACCTTTAGACGAAAAACCACCAAACCAAGGTGCCTCTTGGCAGGAATTTCAAAGAAAGGTTCGTTTCTGACCAGAGATTCAAAATACTTAGCCATTTCAGTACCCTGGAATTGTGAACATCGAGAGAACTGAGATTAATAACAGGCAAGAGACGACCGTGCGTAAACTTCCACACTGTTAAACGGGTTTAAACCAGTCACATCTTTGAACCAAAGAGACCTAAGTGGCTTCTGCCTGATTTTCTTCTCCATTTGATTTTGCTCATATTCCAAACTATAAAACCTCCAATGGCTCCCTATTTCTTGTCACATTAGCTCCACTCTGAGAACTCATGTCTCAGGGGCCTCTTTCAATCCACTCCCAGAACCAGAAGGCTCGTGGGATCCTAGTTCCCCCACCAGGGATTGAACCCGGGCCCTCGGCAGTGAAAGCGTGGAGTCCTAACCACTGGACCACCAGGGAAGTCCCAGAAGACATGTGCTTTGCCATCAAGGATATGCCCTCATATCCCGGCTTCACATATCTTGGCTTACAGACAAGCCAAGAGGGCTAGCAGGGGCCACAACCCAGACCAGGTTCTGCATTCCCAGCCAGGTGCCTCTTACGGGCTACAAATGCTCAGAGGAAGAGACTTTTGTTTCTCCTGTACATAAAGGCACCATGTGAGCTGTCAGCAGCCCTGCCCTCATATCCTAAGTTGACATCTTCCCCTTGCCTCTCAGACCTTTTCACCTCAAATGCCCCTCATCCCCTTTTTTCTGACATTCCACAAAGAACATATTTTTACATATCATACCCATGTACACCATGGAGAAGGCTTTAAACCTGTTTAATGGGTACAGAGTTTCTGCTGGGGATGATGGGAAAAGTTCTGGAAATAGACAGCAGTGACAGTTGCACACATTGTGAGTGTACTTAATGCCACTGAATTGTATGCTTAAAAATGGTTCAAGTTGTAAATGTTATGTTATCTATATTTTACCACAATAGAAATGTTTTAAAGCTTTGTACCATATTAATCTTTCATTGAAGTTATAATTTTTTAATTTCCTCTTTTTTTTACTTAGTATTACTAACTAAACAAGGACAGGACTTGCCCTTTCTTTCATTTTTAAAAATTTCTCCAGGAATCCAGAAGGATCTCAAGAAAATATTTTCTAAGTAATGGCTATCACCTGGTTCTCATACTGGGTACTCTATTTCAAGAGAAGTCAAAGGGTTCAGCTAACAAGTTGCTACAAACCCGATCCAGAACCACTTTCTCTCTCCACTGCATGGTCTGTTTAAAAGGGTCTCCAATCCCTACCCTAAGCATTTTTCATTGTCAAGTCATAAGGCCCTCTCTGGGAAAGCAGCCTGCTAAATGTTTTCTCACTGTTTTATACTTTTGCAGTTTACTTTCTAATTTTGTCATGATTCTCCCGTGTGCCTCCTTCCCTCCAGGCCCATTTCCATCCTGTCCTGCCAATTGTGAGATCTTTCTGTGTAAATGGTTCTCAAGTCTACATGAGTAAGACATCTCAGGTACAGATCCAGAATCAGGCTAGCCAAAGACCATGAAACTGATACTTCTGAGCAAGGAAAGAGAGCCAGAAGTCATCTTTGTTCAACCTCTTCATTTTCTAGAAAGAGACAAAGGAAAGTGGCGTCCCCAAGGTAGCAGCGGCAGAATGCAGGTCTCTGGTCGCCAAGCACACCCCCTGCCATGCTCTGTTGTCTCCTGTAACACATGCTCTTGGCAACAAGAGAGAAGAGGGGCCAGAGGAGAGAGAAAAGAGCACAGGCAGCACCCCGCCACCAGAAACCACCTACCTTTATGGGAGATGAAAGCAGGGCTACAACCAGTGCCCTGTACCATCCTAGGGCAGAGGCGGGCAAACTGCAGCCCCCAGGCCAAATAGAGCCCCACCTCCTTCACACCCGTTTTTTTGTAAATAAAGTCCTTTGGAACACAGCCACGCCTATTTGTTAATGTACTGTGTATGGCGGCTTTTGTGCTACAATGACAGACTTGAATACTCACAACAGAGACCATATGGCCTGCAAGGCCAAAAATATGTACTATCTGTCTTTAAAAAAATAATTTACAAACCCCTTTTATGGTAGGTGATAGGAGATGATGGTGACGACAATGTTGAATTATTATCATTGGAAGAAGGAAAAATTGGAGAAGGAGGAGGAGAAAAGGAGAAGAAGAAGAAGAGGAAAGGGGAAGGGGGAGGAAAAGGAAGTGGGAATAGGAAATATTTGAGTACTTAGTGGAATATTAGGTCTTGCACTAAGTAAGGGCTTTATGTGTATTATTTATCATCACCATAAACCTTTGAGAGAGGTATTATCATTTTCTCATTTTATAAATTAGGAAGGCAAACACGGAAAGTTTAAATAATTTGTCCAAGGTCACCAAACAGTAAAGGGTAGAACTAAAATATCAAACTCATATCCCATTCTCTAAAGCACTAATCTATAACAGGGAGATACACAACTTGGTTTTATATGACTTTCAAGAGCTCACATAATAGAAAATAGCCCAGAACTGTAAAGAAAGGAGGCCCTCCTCTCTTAAGCAGGGCAATTACCACCTCTGAGCCTCACCCATAAAATGGGGTTCATCAGGGTGACTGCCCCAAGCATTGTTGTAAGAACCTAATGAAACCCTATAAGTTATTTCTTTAAGACACTGTGCAAGTAAAAATAATTATGATCGCAGTCAAGCTGGAGAGATAAAATTAACTCACATCAAACAACTTCATTTTAGTTCCACCCTTTACTTTTGTGGGACATTGGTAGCTTTTAGAGCTCAGTTTTGTAGGTGTGCTTGAGTAGGTGGTCCTAGGAATGCCGAGCAAGCAGAGATGAGGGCAGATGGAATAGTCAGGGAAGCTCCTGGGAGAAGCAGAACTTAATCCACTAGCAACATTTGGAGAAGAGAGGGCAATGGAAGAGGGCAATGCACAGGTGAAGGTGCAGAGGCACACTGAGGATGGAGCTGGAACGGGTCAGTGAGAAGCCTGAGCTTAGAGGCTGATAACTGGGTCCTCGAAAGCCGGGCCCAGGAGTCTGGGCCTAGTGTAGGCGAAGGGGAGACGATGGGAATTCAGGGCTTTGAGTTGGGAGAGGCAGCATGAGGGTAATTAGCCAGCACCTGCACGTTGAATACCCAGTCCTGAGTTGGAACCAGATGATAACCTGTAACCTCCAGCACCTCATCCCCCAGCTACCAACTTCCCGTCTTGAGTCTGAGGATAGAGAGAGAGCAAAAATGCCTAATGTCCCTGGGTGACAGCCACTCACTGATAAACATCCAGTTAACCAACACCTTGATGTTGATAACAAATGTAAAGTTACCAACAGTAAGCCAATCATACATACTGATTCAACCACTGCACTTGGCCTTGTGTTTGCTTAATGAGGACGGAATTCCCTAGAGGAAATGTGGCCAGGGAAAGACACGCAGAGGAACAAAGGACAACATCTTTGGAGTAACCCTCTTGTATTTATCAATAACTTTGTCTTTCTCATAGGCACTCATAAAAATGAGAGAAAATTGCTGCTGACCAAAATTCTTAGTTAAGTTCCACCCCTTCCATGAAGCCTATGACAGAGGGACTGTGCCTGTCTCATTCACCTCTGGGTCTCTTTCCTAGCACAATAATTGTGTGGTTGAATTGAGTTGAAATAAATTGTACCAAATATGCCTTCAGTAAATACCTCTTGACATCATGCAGGGATGTTTGTTCCAGACTTGCAGGTCTACATGTCCAAGCCAGGCGAGCCCTGTTTCTGGCATAACCATAATAGTGACTAAAATTTTCAGATAGCCATGACAATCAGAGTAATTTTTTAAAAGATAGGCTCCTACCCTGGCCACAAGCTGCCCTTTGATTTACTTTCTATTTCCTTCTCTGCAAACTAGGCTCTCGGGCCATCCCTCCCCAGTGCTCGATGATAGCAGAAGGGACGGTGAGACAGTCAGGTGGGGGACAGACACCAGACAGCCCTCAGTGTCATGTTCTGCTCAGTGATCCTCTAGCTAGCAAACAGATGGCTGCCCTGAATCATCAAGTCCCAGGAGCTCACAAACAGGCCCAGGCACCTGAGCCATACATCACACATCCCCCCGGGAAAGGTCTCCAGAGCAGAAACCAGCCTTCCTCCCCACTAGGCCACAAAGCGAGCCTGGGCTCCTCCCAAGGCCTGCCCACTACATACATGTCTGATGTGCGCTTGAAGATTCTTCACCCCGAAGGACCGGATCACAAACCAGAGTTTAATAGAGCGAAACCGCCTGCTCAGGGGGATCTGCCAGTGCTAGAACAAAGGAGCACAGTGCCATGGTTAGAGACAGGGACCCCTGCTCCTCCCACACACACTCCTGAGCTTTATCATCTGTTGTCTGCACAACCCTCCAGGGATGCACAGTGTCACCATGATGCCCGAGGCTGTTGCTAAGGAGAAGCCAAGGCAAGATACACAAAGGCTACCTCGTCATGTGACCAAACCCTTGTCTAAGAGCAGCACAGGTAGAAACCAAGTCCATGACCCTGGACCAAGGAGAAGACACTTTGCTTTAAATCCTGCTTTAAAAATTTCATCCCATAGAGTGTTCTGCCTATGTTTTCCTCTAAGAGTTTGATAGTGTCTGGCCTTACATTTAGGTCTTTAATCCATTTTGAGTTTATTTTTGTGTATGACATAAATCACAGCAAGATCCTTTTTGACCCACCTCCTAGAGAAATGGAAATAAAAACAAAAATAAACAAATGGGACCTAATGAAACTTCAAAGCTTTTGCACAGCAAAGGAAACCATAAACAAGACCAAAAGACAGCCCTCAGAATGGGAGAAAATATTTGCAAATGAAGCAACTGACAAAGGATTAATCTCCAAAATTTACAAGCAGCTCATGCAGCTCAATATCAAAAAAAAAAACAACCCAATCCAAAAATGGGCAGAAGACCTATATAGACATTTCTCCAAAGAAGATATACAGATTGCCAACAAACACATGAAAGAATGCTCAACATCATTAATCATTAGAGAAATGCAAATCAAAACTACAATGAGATATCATCTCACACCATTCAGAATGGCCATCATCAAAAAATCTAGAAACAATAAATGCTGGAGAGGGTGTGAAGAAAAGGGAACACTCTTGCACTGTTGGTGGGAATGTAAATTGATACAGCCACTAGGGAGAACAGTATGGAGGTTCCTTAAAAAACTAAAAATAGAACTACCATACGACCCAGCAATCCCATTACTGGGCATATACCCTGAGAAAACCATAATTCAAAAAGAGTCATTGCAGCTGTATTTACAATAGCCAGGAGATGGAAGCAACCTAAGTGTCCATCATCAGATGAATGGATAAAGAAGATGTGGCACATATATACAATGGAATATTCTCAGCCATAAAAAGAAACGAAATTGAGCTATTTGTAATGAGGTGGATAGACCTAGAATCTGTCATACAGAGTGAAGTAAGTCAGAAAGAGAAAGAAAAATACCGTATGCTAACACATATATATGGAATTTAAGGGAAAAAATGTCATGAAGAACCTTGGGGTAAGACAGGAATAAAGACACAGACTTACTAGAGAATGGACTTGAGGACACGGGGAGTGGGAAGGGTAAGCTGTGACAAAGCGAGCGAGAGACATGGACATATATACACTACCAAACGTAAGGTATATAGCTAGTGGGAACCAGCCGCATAGCACAGGGAGATCAGCTCGGTGCTTTGTGACCGCCTGAAGGGGTGGGATAGGGAGGGTGGGAGGGAGGGAGACGCAAGAGGGAAGAGATATAGGAACATATGTATATGTATAACTGATTCACTTTGTTATAAAGCAGAAACCAACACACCATTGTAAAGCAATTATACTCCAATAAAGATGTAAAAAAAAAAAAATTTCATTCCAGGCTGAAATTCAAGATAGGGGCAATACATTTTTTTTCTAAAAGAACCTAATCTACCTTGAATAGCAGAAAATAGAGTTTGATTTCTCTTCCCCACAAAAATGTAAAGTATAGGGTTCAGGAGCTCAGATGCTGGAGCCTCACAGTCCTGGGTTTCTCCTCCATCTCTACCTCTTACTTGGGCATTGCCGCCTCACTGGCTCCTCGTGAGACAAAGAATGAACAGCACCTCCAGGGATGTGGTGTGAGGAGAACCAGGGTGAAGAGCTTCACAGGAAGTTGTCAATAAGTCCTGGCTATTTAGATGATAAAAATGTGAGCCACAAATCACAATGGTGTTTCTGCCTAGAACCAAGATGATTATTATTTAATTTCACTGTCCTGACCTTATTTTTCCTGTGACGTTCTATGCCCTCAGGAGGACACCAGCCCTCAGACTGCAAATAAACATCTATATCTTGGCCTTTGTTAGACTAAAACTGACTCTCTGTTCCTGATGACCAAATTCAACAGAGCTTAAAGTTCAAGGTTTCGGGCACCAAAGGTCTGAAAATTTTCAAACCAATTCCAAATCGATTTCTCTGATCTGTAAACAGAGCAAAGGGTTTAGCACACATTTGCAATTATTCTGATGAGTAGTGTGATTTCTAATGACCTCTTCCTCAAATGTCAGAAAGCATCACCACAATTTCTGTTGACAAAAAATAAATATTTTTCCCATCGAATATTTATCTGTTCCTCCACAGGATTGCCCAATCCTCAAAACTGTGCACACCTTCATCCTTTGTCCCAGTTTCCTGACCCAGGCACAGCTTGGACATGACCCCTTGTCCAACATCAACACTGTTGATGGACAATGTTTCTCTATATCAAGTACTAATCCTTGGATTTCCAAGCAAAAAACTCCAGGGCTGAGGACCAGCATGGGGACTTTCTTTTCCCTGTAACAGGGAGAGCGTCAACTCCACCCTTTGTTAGATGGACACTCCAGATGGAGACTAATGCATGGATAATAGTGGCCTCTGAAAACATTGTTTTCCAGATGGTTGTGGCCAATTGACTACAATAATTCACAAGCCAATTAAATGAGAGGCAGAGATGATTTTAATTTTGATTTCTTTATAGTCTGACCATATCCCCAGCTGTTCCTCTTGTCAGTATTCCAAAACCAATCCATGCTGACCCAGCAGGGTGGTTCTAGCAGATATTTTTCTGCTGGAACAGGAAATTTGGACATGGCTCTTCATTAACTCAAGCCATTCCCAAGTCTCCTCTACATCCTTTCAAGGTTTTGCCGGTCTCACAGCCAAGAACAAGACAATTCCCCCTCCACTAGTTGGGGGGAGGTGAGGGAGCTTCCTGATGTCAGAAGAATCTAGCCCTGATTTTAGGTGGCTCCAGGGCCCAAGGGATGAAGTCCCTAAGTCTTCTCTCCCAGGATGCTGCTCTATTTCTGGCTCATCTCAAAATGACTGGGCTTTTTTTTTTTTTTTTTTTTTTGTGGTACGCGGGCCTCTCACTGTTGTGGCCTCTCCCGTTGTGGAGCACAGGCTCTGGACGCGCAGGCTCAGCGGCCATGGCTCACGGGCCCAGCCACTCCACGGCATGTGGGATCTTCCCGGACTGGGGCATGAACCCGTGTCCCCTGCATCGGCAGGCGGACTCTCAACCACTGCGCCACCAGGGAAGCCCTGGCTGGGCTTTTATTTAAAGCTTCAGCCACCTGGGTGAAAAAGAGCTTGGAGCAAGGGGCAAAGTAGCAGTGAAGACCCCCAGGATCATAACAGACAGCAGCTTCAGTTTTCTAGGAGTTTCTTCGAGACTTAAAAATTAAATCCATAGGATTAGAGGTGAGGGAAGGAAAAGATAAAGTAGCACATTCTGGACCAGTGCTAAGAAAAGTATAATTTAATATTTCTAGAAGTGATCTGGAAGAGAGAGAGCACTGTAAAATCTCCAAACTGATGGGAATGAACCACAAAAAGATCCTGAGATACCGTTGCGGACAAAAAACAAAAACACAAAAAAGTAACATAAAATCCAAAATGGGCCAAGGGAAGAAAATGCTCTTAAGTTACGATGATCCAAGTTCACTTATAGAAAAATGGGCATTGGGCTCCCCTGGTGGTGCAGTGGTTAAGAATCTACCTGCCAATGCAGGGGACACGGGTTCAAGCCCTGCTCCGGGAAGATCCTACATGCCGCAGAGCAACTAAGCCCATGCACCACAACTACTGAGCCTGTGCTCTAGAGCTGGTGAGCCACAACTACTGAAGTCCGCATGCCTAGAGCCCGTGCTCCGTAACAAGAGAAGCCACCGCAACGAGAAGCCCACACACTGCAACAGAGTAGCCCCCGCTCGATGCAGCTAGAGAAAGTGCGTGCACAGCAACAAAGACCCAATGCTGCCAAAAATAAATTAATTAATTTTAAAAAAAGAAAAGAAAAATGGACATTGTTTCACACTCAGGGGAGAAACCTAGAATTACCCCTAAAGATATCTGGCCCTTGGGCTGCTGTGAAAATTTCTTTAATTCAAAAAGTGCTGAAAACCCATCAGACAGGGCAGTGGAGATGAAAGAACCATTATTCTTCTATTTTTATCAACCTTTGGAGGGTCCTCCCCAGCCACTACAAGCTTACTGCCTGAAATTCCAATAAAAAAGCTTTAAAAACAAAAATCTAAAGAAAGTGTGAACTGGTCCGAGGGAGAATGACCAATATAATCAAGAGATGATGCAGTGATTATTTTAGGACTAAAAAAGGGCAAGAAACTTTAGCCCAAGGAGAGAAGACAGAACCATCTCTTCACAAAGAATGACTCCCAGATGGCAGACATTGCTCTCTGTGCTTCACTGTATTAATTCATTTATTCCTCACAGCAAGCCTAACTAAGAAGCTAGTACTGTTATTATCACCCTCATTTTAGAGGTGAGAAAACCTAAATAGCTTAAGCCATTTGCCCAAGACCACACAAGTTAATAAATGGAGGAGCCAGAATTCAAACACAGTTCATCTGTGTTTTTAACCTCTTCGCTGTATAACAAATCTCTGCAGCTTAAAAGTAGAGCTTTTAGAAATATCACACCTACCATTTATTAAGCAGGTACCACATTCCCAGTAAGAAGTGATCTACATGTATGTTCCCATTGCAGACTCACAATACCCTGTGAAATCAGTGCCACCATGCCCATTTTGCAGATGAGAAAGTCAAGGCTGAGAGAGGTCCACTATGACTCCCAAAAGCCCACTGCTGGTATGGAATTCCAAATCAAGCTCGTCTCACTCTGCCTAGCCTTGACCACATTCTATGTAACTTATTAGTTTACATCCCTGTCTCCCCTACAATTAAAGGAAGGGCTCATCTTCAAACTGAGGAGTAAACCTGAAGAAGTTGTTTCCCCAAGAGATAGTACAGATTGAGAATGTGGGCAGGGTCTAGAGGTTGAGGTGCAGCTAGTGGGCAAGGCAGGAATGCTTGGAGGCATCTAGAACCTCGGGAAGGATAACTATTGCCCCATCCCCACTGTGGAGCCTCCCACAGTGCCTCGATGGGGACAAAAGGATGAAAACAGTTTAAGGAAGGAGCCTCTTTTCCTATCCATGGAAATTCTCCACCCTGCCCTGCTGTTAGGGAGTGAGCAGAGAAGATTATCCAGGACAGAGGCAGAAGGGAATTGGGAGAATTTTTAAATGCCACAAATACTCAGGAAACTCGCATCCTACCTCAAAGGTTGGTTTCATTCTCTAGGGTTTTTAAAGTTTTCTGGGTTTCATTCTATATGCTTAGGCACAGCTTGAAACCAAAGGTACACAGTGGCAATATTATGGGATGGGCTCATCGGGTGAGGGAAGGAGACCCTCATCAGACTCAGGCCGTTTCCGTCTCAGAGGCTGCCGTGCTGCCCGTTCCTGGCCACTCACCATGAAGTCGGTGGCCGCACCCGAGTCGGCGTGCCTGAGGTAGACGGGGTTCACGCTGAAGGTCTGCTGCAGCTTGTACTTGTCCTTGACCCTGTGGGTTGCCAAATGGGCATTAGTAGCTGAGGATGGCTTCCCCACAGGCTGGGAGCTTGGCTGCCACACTCACCAGAACCCAGTACAGTCAAAGTGCACCATCATCCACTTGGAAGGATTAAAGGTGAAGGAATCGGCGTACTCGATGCCCTTCAGAAACCCCCGGAACTCAGGGCACAGGAAGGCAGTGCCTGCGTAGGCAGCATCGATGTGGAGCCACAGCCCCTCGTTGGCACCTGAGGAGGCAAACATCACCTACTGGGGGTGGCACTGGGGGTGGGAGTGGGTTGCCACCAGCCAGCTAAAAGGCATCTCTTCTCTGGCCCATCCAGCTGGGGGGCTGCAAGGGACGGGCTGGGAAAGGATGCCCATGGCTGAATGAGACACGGAGGCATGTGGACATGGGGGGAGGGTGTCAGTGCAAGGAGTGGGGCTGAGTGAGGCACGGCCACCCCTGCAGGGAGAGCCTACAGAGCCTCACCCTGGCCTTTTCTCTCACCGACCAGAGGGTCGACACCCTCTTGGCCTCCACCCAGAGCTTTCTGGAACAGAAACCAACTTACCACTGGCCCAGAGAGCAATGTTAATGCATCTAATACAAATATTAGAGAGGGGGTGTCTCTCTTTCCTAGTGGGTTTCTCGCTTGAGGATTTTGAACAATCACATTTGGGTTTCTTTTCTGTCTTTATCTCCCCCTCACCCCGTGGCTTCCCCTACCCTACCTTTTCATTTTCATTTTCTCAGCCTAGACTAGAAAATATTCCACTATGACTCACTCACCCAGTGTTTCAGATATGTCCTGCTTTAAGCAGATTTCAACATACAAGTGAGAGAGTGAGAGACCTGAGGTCCTCCCACTGTTGCCTCTGAGGACAGGATGCAAGGGGGTCAGCTCTAACCCTTGGTCCCACCACTAGGAAAAGCAGTGACCTGGCTACCTGGAAGAAGATACTCATGACCTCTGGTGGCTCTTCCTACGCTCTGTGCATTGACCACGGAGGGACCAGAGAATTGCACTGAGCTGCTTCCAGGCTCTTGCTCTAGGGAACATTTTAAAACTCATTACTTGTCTTCCTAGCCAGACAGGGCAGACACTTACAGATGGGGCCCAGCTCTGACAGGCGGTCAAATGCACAGACTCCAGTGGTCCCCAGTGTGGCACAGACCTGGAGGAAAACAGAGGAAGTTAACATGGGAAGGTGGACTCGTGTGACACATTTGGCCTGAAAAAAAAGATTTCTTCACAGATATTATCAACCCCACCCATTCCACTAGAACAGGGTATGTTTCACACTGTATTTTACCATGACCCACAGTAAGAAATACATTTTGTATAGCAACCTAGGACATATACACATGTGTATCTGAAATAAAAGTTTTACCAAACAATGCATATTCTCAACACAGGAACGTACTCTCATATTTTCCGTCCTATTCCTTTTTTCTTCTTCTTCTTTTAATGTTGGTTCTGATCCACAAAATTTATTTCCTAGCACACGAACTCATAATTTGTAAGACACTGTATTTGAGGACCTTTCTGCTCTTGTTTGCAGCACGTTACTTACCTGAATTCTGACAAAACTCCTTCCTCACCTCCCAGCTCTATCATTCTAAGCTCAGAACATGGTCTGACTTACAAAGACAGGCACCAAGCCCTGCGCTCTGTCTTCCTCGATGGCTTTCTGAAGAACTTCCCCTCGGAGTGAGAAGTTGTCATCCACAGGCAGAAATTTCATCTTGACCAGAGAAATCAAACCAGCCTTTTCCACCGAGGAGTGGGCCTAGAATGACAATGGAAAGCTGTTAGCAGAGTCATCCTGGAATGAGCACTCCCAGAAACTGCTGAAACCAGACGAAGGGAAGCAAACACAGCATTTGACGTTTGTCTTCCTCCAGGGTTCCTTGGACAACCTCTGAGGCCTGGGCTGCCCTGAACCCAGCGGGCTCATGTCTACAGGGAAATCACTCAAGGACTAAGACTCCAGAAGCCAAGCCCTACCTGAAGGTTTGGCTTATGTTGGGCAACTCACCTGGTCGGAGGCATAGGCAACAAGCCGGGCGTTCAGGGAAGACTCATCCGCCCCGGGCTCAGACGCTTTTATTTCTAGGATTTTGTTCTTCCTTGCTGCCAGCAAGGCGATCAAGGTGGACTCACTGACTGTGCTCTGCAATGGAAGAAGGTTCCCAGTGGCAGCCTCTCCATGTAATCCCTTGGCAACTGCCCCAGGTTTTGTAGGGGTGTGTGTGTGTGTGTGTGTGTGTGTGTGTTTAATAGCTATTCCTGAGGAAGTACACAGCTCCTGCCTAAGGAGTTGCCCTTCCCCCCAGCTCACATGCCTATTGTACATTCTACATTCACAACTTCCTATGCATTCCTGGGACACCTCCCTCTCCTATAATTTTCAGGGAAGTAATGAAAGCAAATTTTCAACATCTTTATTAGGCCACAAAGACCAAAAAGAGAACGTTCAGAGAATGCTAGATACAAGTCTGCTTGTAGATATGTTTGCTTCCCATGTTAAAAAAAAAAAAAAGAACTTTCAATGTATTAGGTGTGGAAATGGAGTTTGTTTCCACAGAGATATCCCAGAGAGAGAGGGTCCTGGCCTACTTGAGAGATAACTTTGGCCTCAGTTTTGCTGCCGATGGCTCTTGTGACCTTGAGCTAATATTGCCCCTCCAGAAGGCTCGTTTCCATTTATAAAATAGAGAGCATCCCTTTAGCTGCCTACCAGAGTGGGAGTATTGATTAACCAAAAAAGGGTTGGGTAGGATTTTGCTCTGGCCATGATTGTGGGAATCCTGGGGGCCACCTCAGCAACTTCACAGAAATCTTGATGGTTTCTCATCATTCATTTGCTCAGTCTTTGGTGTCTTTGCTTCTTGAAATCCTTAGGTGACCTACAGCTGATTGCTCCCTGCTGAAAAGCCTAGAGACCATGTCACAGGAAATGCTATAGACCAGATCCCACAAGATATTCAGTGGCTGAAAATTACTCCACAATAAGGAAGCCAGCAGAATAGTAATAATAATATAATAAGACCACCTTCCATCTGTACAGCTATTCACAGTTCACAAAACACTTTCTGCTATCGCATTTGCTCCTTATCAAACCTGCGACACTTGTGATTCCTGTCTACCTATGAGAATAGTGATGCTCAGAGAGGTTACAGAACTAAACCAAGTTCATGTGGCTGATGGATACAGGAGAAAGCATGGTTTGGATTTAGACAGGGTCAGGTTTGAATCCTCATTCTTCCACTTACCAGCTGTGTGACCTGGAGCAAGTTTTTAACCTCTCTGAGCTTCAGTGCTCTTATTTCAAAAATTGGGGATGACACTATTTACCTACAGGGTTCTTGAGATAATTAAATGAAAAGCAAGATCATGCCCAGCAGGCATTTAGCATGTTTTTCCAGATATAATATTTGAAGCTATAACTATCTGCTAACAACCCAGAAGGTCCACAACATGCAGTAATTTGTCTTTCTTGTGAGGGTCAGATTTTAATCTTGGTAAAAGACTGGAGTGACAGAGGGAGTCACTTAGCTAGCAAATGGGCCCAGCAAACTTTCCAGTTCTCATCTCAGGGCAGCATGGCTATTTTTATTTAATAGAAGAAATCTTTGAATCCTCACATCCACCTTTTGAAGGAATGATTATTATTTCTCTATCTTATATATCATAAAATCAAGAAAATTACACATTACAGAATAATTCAAGAATCTGGGGGTTCTCAAAGGTCTCAGAACCAAACCCTCATGAATGGCAAGGGTTTATAGATGCAAAAGTACCTAGCAATGTGCACAGTTTACAGGAGGCACCCCTCAAGCTCCACTATGCTGCACTACTCTTGATAACAAAAGAAATATTTGAACAACTGTCATTTGACAGATACTCAAAAGACAGGATTATAAGATACATCAATCTATATTGTTAATTTCTCTCACTGCCAAAAATCTCCTGGACCTAAGAGGGAGGGAAAGAAGTCTCTACTTGCCTTCTCTTTTCTACTTACCATAAGGTGTAAAATGGGACAAGAGAGGGGAGATGTCAGATTATAAACTAAGAAACTTGAATCAAGTAATACTAGAAATGTGATAATGTGTTGACTTTTTAATTTTTTTCAAAGAAAAACTAAAAGAAGAGTGGAGACAGTCATGGCCATGGTATAAAGGCAATGGAAGTCAAGATGGTAGTGGCAGCAAAGGTGGGAGTGGGGACTGTGGTGGAGCTGGTGGCGTCGGTGATGGTGGTGTCAGTCATGAGAGTTATGATGGTAATGGTGATGGTGCTGGCAGGGATGGTGGTGGTGTGAGTGACATGGGGGAAACTCCATGGAAAACATGAGAATCACCCGGGCAAGTTTGGCTTATCTTTCCCTACTTAGTCCCTATGCTAGGAGGAGCTTTGCCAATGGACGCACCTGCAAGACGCCTCCCCCCTGGCTGCCAGGGTGGTGGTGCAGGAAGTGCTCTGGAAGTCCCAGCATTTTTGCCAGCCAGTCCATGACATTCATCTCCAGTTCCGTGCACACAGGGCTGGAAGCCTGAAAGAGGGAAAGCAATGTCATCTGGAGTGCCCCAGGGCACCAAGATGTCCCCACCAGCCCCAGAAACACATCCGTCTCTGCCTTGACCCTCTCCAGGACTGTCTTGTCCCTGGAGAAGGCGTCACTTTTAGATCCTGTGGTGCCTTCATCCTCTGCCAAACCAGAAAGGGGAAAGAATGTGGGGCTTTGGTTCATGCCATCCTCAATGAGGTGGATTCTCCTGCGACTCCAAGGCCCAATAGAAAAACAGTCCTAGAAATGACTGCTTCCATTTGGCCCCCAAAGTCCCTAAAATACCCAGCTGGAAAGCATTCTAAAGGCCAGGGGGAAGTTTTAAGACTAAGAAAGAAAGCACTTCCTCCCGGAAAAGATAGCAAGTCTCCCAGCTTCCAACCCACTCGACCCACCCACCCCTACACACACACACACACATACACACACACACATACGCATACACATACACACACACATCCTATAACAGTTCAGGCTTAAAATAGAGAGCTGTTCTAGGAGGCTTGTGGCACAATTTAAAACTGATTGGTGCTTAAGGGGTTATTAAGGGAAGCCTTAGGGCATATCCCTAACTCCTCAAAGACAAGAGCAAGGGGAAGGCTGTACCCACAGGCACCAAAGTGTTTAGAGAGTGTAACAAATTGTGGCAATAACCAGATCTTGGTCCAAATCTCATCTCTGTCTCATGAACTATGTGGTCTTGGAGAGATAAATTACTCAAGCCTTCATTTCTTAATTCGCCCCTACAAAATGGGGCCACTACTCATAATTTCACAGGGTTGAAGAATAAGATGAGATCATTTTTATAAAGCTTAAGCTCAAGTAATGTAGCCATTGTTAATATTGAACTTGAAACCCTGTTCAGAGATCTGGACAAAATATGTCTGCCCCAGGATTTCACTTCCTGCCATGTCCACTTTTCCACTGGTTATAACTGTAGCCATGGTTACTCACCCAGGTAAATCCCAAGCAGTTGATGGCATCAGCCAGCATGTCTCCCAGCAGTGATGGCCAAGAGGTGAGAGCTGGGTAGTAGGCGTGCATATGGGGGCTTTGCCAGTGTACCACCTGGAAGCAGAGCATGTACACGGGTGGCACCAGGGGCAGTTACCGGAGGCTTTCCTCTTCAAGAGACCCTCCCTGGCAAGGGGCAGCACCCACTCTAGAGACTGGCTGACACTTTTAAGACAACCAACAAGTGGCACAAATCCCTAAAAGTAAGGCATAGTCACAGTGTTCTTGCTACCCACGTTTCTCACATTCTGAGCTAGTTCATCAGTGGAGCTTTGCACACACGCAGAGACCAGAAGGGAATATGCAAGATGAAAATTGCTATGGGAATTAGAGTTGTGGATTCTGGGTAGTGTTTGCATTAGTCTCCAAAGCTTACCCCCCGCACTGCTCCTACCCAGTAATAAGAGGAAGGGGAGACTGTGAGCTCTGGAAGAGCAGGTTGCTTGTCTCATCCAGTCTCTTGCAAAAAGTATCCAGAGTTCTTTGGGCATGCACTCTTGCAGAGGGACAGTGTGCCTGGGTTCAAAGCTGTCCTTAGCTTCCCAGTGGGGATGGGGAGAGGAGACTAGAAGACAGAAGTACCGGCCCAAGGGCATGGGAAACTGCCTCCAGGTTAACCCTTGAGCCCACAGTTAGATTAACCGGACGAAAGGAGGGGCCCGTGGACAGGAAGGGCCTCCTACAACTGCTCTCAGAAACATTTTCGGTGGCTCATTGGCCTCACTGATTATCTAATCTGGCTTCATCTCACTGTTCTACAATCATACCCTGTTCGTATCTGCGTTCATGTCTTTGAGCAAAGCTGTGTCCCCTGACAGGAAGGCACTTCTTATACAGATGGGACCTTCCAAAATCTGCTAACTCTTAGAAAGCCACTAAATATTCATTTCCTCCATGAACCCTTCCCCAGGTCCCCATCTGCCTTTGATCCCTTCCCCCGAGCCCATGGAATGTTCTCATTCGAGATGTTTCACGCTACTGAGAACTCATGAGATAACATTTTAGTGTATTATCGAGTTATTTCGTGTACACAAATCCCTTTAACCCTTTAAGAGCAAGGACGATGTCCTGGACAGTGTGTATGGTAGAAGGAGCATAAGATTTAAGCCCAAGGACACAGGTTCCAGTCCTACCCCTGCCGTAACCAGCTGTGTGACCCCGTAGACTTATTGTGAAGCTAATGAACTTAAGCATCAAGGTCTCATGTTTGCATCTGTCTCTTTCAAGATCCATTCTTAATTTTTTTTCTTAAGGGGGCGGGTCCCAAATTTTTCATCCAATCCCCACCTCATAAAACCAGGATCCTCTCCTGTACCTCTCTCAACCTCAGTTTCTCATCATAAAATAAATCCTGTCTCCTGGGGTTGTTGTGTGGATCAGCCTGGGAGGAAATTTGTAAAATGTAAAGCACTAATGTTAACGGTAAGCTAATCACATGGTGATGGACATATCACATATCCTGACTTGACTCTTAGATAATCAGACCTCCTCCTCCAACCTTCACCAGGCAGACGGCCTCATAGGTAATGACAATATCTTCCACTTTCTATGCTTTATCTTGTTTAATTCTCACAGCACTCCTATTAGGTAGGTTCTAACGTTATCCCTGTTTTACAGATAACAGTTGGGGCTGGTGGAGAGAGACAGCATCCCCATGATCACATATACCTCATAGGGACAGATGTCAGAAACCCAGGGCTGCCTGACTCTGCAGCCCAGCACCTAAGCAGGGTGGCACCCTGCCTTCTCCCCTTGCTCTACTCTCCCTCCCTCATTAAGAGTAGGTGGGGTTTCTCTAACCAGGGTTGGAATTAAAGCAAAAAGACAGTTTTTCTTCTCCTTGTGTCTAGGAGGTGGCATGGAGGGGAAAATTAATCCAGTTTTAAAGGAGGCGCTGACCCTAATGAGAAAGCAAAGGGCCAACGGCTTTCAGGCCAACTCTCAGAGGCTGTTGCAGCCTGAGAGATGAGATGAAAGATTGGGTCTTCATTACTGATGTGATTAGTGACAGTATTTTGGAAACCCCAGAGAAGGACTTCCACCTCCTGGTCCTATCAAGAGGCAATTGTCTGTTCTAATAAGATACATAAGATAAGATAAGCCAGAGGAATGCTTATCAAAACAGACAGACCTCCTGGTCCAGAAATGAGCCTCTTTAACTGCACCCCCAGCAACTGCTGGAATTTCTTTCAGTCAAATGAATCAGCTCATTTCCATCTCTTCTGACAGCTGCTTTCAGTCTCACTACCAAATTACGGTTGGCCCCTCCACAGATTACATTTTACAGAATGAAATCCATGAGATAATCTTATTGTGGAGCTAGCCTCCCTGGTAGAGTTTTACTGATACCAAAATTTTCAAAATATGCTTACAAAATAGGCTGAATGGTCAGAGAGATGAATATTTGGCTTTGTACAAACTTGCCATCACTTTCTGTCTGTGTTTGAAATAAAACAGAAATATCCCCCCCACCCCTGCCTCCAGGTGTATTTCTATCACATCTAAGTCCAAAGCTCTTTGGGGATGATGGGAGCAAATATCAAGTCATCCTGGGGAAGAGCTGCTGGACACACGTGGTTCATGACACCAGTGCCCCAAGCAGGGAGACCTGTGACTCTGGGAAGACAACTAACTTCTCTGAGCCTCAGTTTCTTCATAAAACATGGATCGTAAGGTCATTTGGGGATAAAACAAGCCAGTCCACCATGTGGCTAGTACAGTGCCTGGCACGTGGCGTGGAGCACAATAAAAGGCAGCCCTTCCGTGAGAGGAGGATGGTGCACTTTCAGCAGGAGCGCCTGGCCCAGCTCCTGGTGGTCGGGGACATTGTCACAGCACACGGCAGCTTCAGCACAAGCCCCAGGCTTCAGCCAGCCTCTGTCTGTTCCCTGGCCCCACTAGCACTGTCACCAGGCTATGCCCCTTGTCACTGAGAGTATAGATGATTCAGGGAAAGCTCCTTCCTACTCCTGAAAAGCAGTTCAATCAGGAGACCTCCCTTGGTTAGGAAGGACAGGGTTCCCACTTCATGGAGGAGAAAGGAGGGGGCTGACCAGGACTCGCTCAGCTTCCCGGCCCACCCAACCTGACAACCGGGGTACCCTTGGAGAGGTGTGCTTTGGCTTCCCTCCTTCCCTTTGGCACATCTCAGGATTCTGTAGGAGAGTTCCTTGGCTCTGCCAACGGGGGCTTCAGGGACCATCTCCCACCTCCTCTCTCCATCTTGCTTCCCACATTCGTCCTTCCCCCTCGGGCCCAATCTTCACTACTCACCTCATCCCATCCGACTTCCACCCTTCTGTCAGACAGGCCCTGGGATGCAGTTCTTACTCCGTCTTGCTCCCTACCCAACTCTACAGGTCAGCCCTGGCACCAGAAACCTAACTTCAGTCAAAGTCCTGGCCCTCCATATGCCCAGAAGACAGTCTGGGATGTCGGTGGCCAAGGGGCTGAGGGCTTATCTTAGGGTTACCCAAGGCTTTCCAGGCCCATCGACCCCCCCCCCACCTACACCCCGACATCCAGAATCACCCTGTGGTGACTGCGTCTCACCCCGGGCATGATGATTCGCTCAATGTCCCCAAAGATGCTGTCCCAGCTGTCGGGCTCCTCAGGCGCACTCTCGGGCAGCTGGGCCCGCAGGTAGCCAGGCCTCACATCCGGAGTCACCCGCCGCTCCTGCACGCTGCTCAGGTACTGGCAGATGTAATCCACCATCTCCTTTCCTACAAGGGAGGCAGAGAAGCCAGGCTCATGTCCCCTGACTGGGCCTGGCCAATGTGTGCCCGTCGCCCTAGCATCGGGATCAGGAGACTGGGTGAAGAAGGAGAAGGATTCATGGGCTGAATGGTGGAGGGTCTGACCCCCAGCAGACAGCTTGTCTTCAATTAAAAAATTTAAAAGTGTGCAAAGGAGTGAATGAGTGATGGAGGGAGTGTGTGACTCTATATAAATGAATAAGAGGGAAAATCTCCAAGGCATCAAGCTCTAACAACAAAGTAAAGGATTTCTTTTTCCTCCCCTTCCCTTTGCCATATGAATCTTGATCAGCTCTCCCACCTTTCTTTTCTTCTCAAAAAACAGAGGGTCTATGCATTCATCACCTTACAGATTCAGTAGAAGCGCTGCGGCTCTTTCTATCCAGAAATTGCACACACACCCCCTATACTCCTTGTTGGCACAGATGGCAAGCTCCCACACTAGGTTCTGATAAAAGGTAAAAAATGTATTTGTTCACCATTCCCATTGGACCAGTAATTCCCCACATTTTTGGACCCATGAACTTCTTTGAGAATCTGATTAAAACGGTAGACTTGTATACACACAATTTTGTGTGTAATTTCTGAGGTTCATGGACTCCCCAAAGCACAACCACAGGCCCAGACTAAGAACCCTGCACTAGCCTGAAATCTTGGGGAAATGCAGGGCCATGTCTTAACCAATTTATCTCCCTCGCTCTGCCTCCACCAATACCTCAGTACCTAGAACAGTTTTCAGATGCTCAACAAATTTTATCAAATGAATGAATAAAAGAATAAGGAAGAAAGACAGCCAAGTCGAATACTTGAAGCCACTGCAAATTGTCTATTCTTTCTTCCCTTTCATTTCTCCAGGAAAGGGTCTCTGTCTTCAGAGCCTCTGTCTCTTCATCTCTGTCTCTTTTTCTCTCTCTCTCATTGCTTCTCTTCCTCTCTGTGTCTGTGTCTGTGTGTTCATCTCCCCCTCTGTGTCTCTCTCAATATCTATCATTCCTCCCTAGTACTCACTAGCCTCCTTTTCCCCCTGCAAAAGAGCGAGAGAGACAAGGAAAGGGAAGCCGATGTCTTCCCAACTGCATCAGCTCATGCAAAATTCTTATAAGCAGGACCAGTCCCAGACAAAACTGTGAAAACTTCCAGCACCCTTCTCTCTTCTTTGTGCTCTCCTCCAACCCTCCAATGGCCCGATGCCTTTCATAACTGCAGCAGCATCCCTCCAGAGCTCTGAGAGCCCCGGACCTAGCCCTCCACTTACCCAGGGACCACATGGAATGTTTTTGTGTTCCACTCACAGGATAAACATCCACAGCCAATAAAACCAGCTCTCGGCTGAGTGCCTTTGGAAAGCAATGGAATAAGCTAATGTCCACTGAAGTGTAAAGACTGATAGTCATTCAGCCTGGATGGGAGGGGAGTTTGGGGGAGAATGGATACATGTATATGTATGGCTGAGTCACTTTGCTGTGCACCTGAAACTATCATAACATTGTTAGCCGGCTATACTCCAATATAAAATAAAAAGGTTTTTTTTTTTTTTTTAAAAAAAAGACTGATAGCCACTTAGTGAGTTATGTCTGGGTAGATGAAAGAGAGGAAAAGTTGGATTTTAACATGGGACCATGCCTTACAGCAAAGAAATTTTAGGCAAAATAACCTACTAGAGGGGATGAGGATATAAAACTTTATGGAGAGAGAAATTATAAGCAACTACTTACTTTCCCTCTTAGGACAGCCGTGCCTGAAGACAAGACAACCATTTGGTTTTGCTCATCACACAAGGCTTGAGACAGAGTAGGTGCTCTTTAAATATTTATGGAACGAATGACTAAATGAAAGAACTCTACAGACAGATTCACACATAGAGAAATGAAGAGGAAGGAAGATGAGATTTTGCATGACTGCAGAAGATTTAGGGAAATTCTTTTCTACTTCAGAACATGAATAATCCCCCTGTACCCATTTAGTATTTCAGAAACCCAAATCCCCTATTCTGTGGGAAAGAAGAAAGGAAAAGCCTGGCACAGTAGTGTGGACGCACATGAGAGTTGGTGTATGAGGGGGAGGATGAAAGAGAGGTTGAGAAAAGTTTTAAACTCTGATCCCACATTCCCTTCTCAGGAAAAATTTTGTGGAAGCCAACTCTCAGAAGGCAATTCTAACACTCCAGTCAAAAGGTACCCCAAAGGGCTTCCCTGGTGGCGCAGTGGTTGAGAGTCCGCCTGCCGATGCAGGGGACACGGGTTTGTGCCCCAGTCCGGGAGGATCCCACATGCCACGGAGCGGCTAGGCCCGTGAGCCATGGCCGCTGAGTCTGCGCGTCCAGAGCCTGTGCTCCGCAACGGGAGAGACCACAACAGTGAGAGGCCCGCGTACCGCAAAAAAAAAAAAGATACCCCAAAATCTAAGCAGCAGTTCCTACAAGAGTGGCAGCAGGGAAGAGGGCCAGGGATGCCCGTGCTCACCTCTCCTTCTGTACTCCTCAGGCTCCAACATCTCCCTGGGGCTTAGCTCCTTCTCACCGACAACACGGAGGAGGTGGAGGGTGTGCTCCTGGGCAGCCCATGTGCGCCCTTTATTTAAAGGGTTCTCCTCTCTTCCACCTTAGCTCCGCCCTTCAGTGGCCCTTCCTCTATGTTTAATTAATTCCACCCCTCCTCCCCCCAGTCCTTGCTGGGAACAGTGACCACAACTTTAGCTGGTCCAGAGATCTAGGATAAAAGCCACCTCTAAATTAAACAGTGCACTTAGCAGGCAGCCTCCAGGTGGATATGGTAAAGAGCCCTCATTTCTTTCTGGTCCCAGATTCATACAAGAGGTCCCGAGCCTCACACAAAGCTCCCAGCTCAGTAGCCCAGAACAAAGGCAAGGGTGTGCAGAATAAGTAGCAAAGATTATTATCATTCCTGCCACTGCGTCCCTGTCCATGGCAGGGAGGGAGAAACAGGCACTTACAGCGATGCTGCTTTTCTGGCCACACGCTGTGCTCAGGAACAGACAGACGTTATCATCTAACACGATGGATTTTTGTTGTTGTTGTTACTACATAATACTTATTGCTGTAGAGAGATGAGAAAACGCAGATAAGCAAAAACCAAAAAAACAAAAATTGAAACATCACCCAGATTTAACACGTTTAGGACTTAAAAGGCTGTGTATGCATGTGCTTGTAAAGGGATGTGCAGAAACTACTGTGGGGAGGGGAAACACTACTCTTGGAGCTTTATTTCTGAGTAAAAAGTGAGTGAATGCTTTCAGGTTGCCGAAGAGAACAGACTATTTGGTTTGTTTCCAATCTTCATCTTCCTTGTCCTCGGGGTGGAGTTTGGTGGTTACTCCTTCCAAGACATCGCCCCTCCTTCTCCTACTGCCAGGTCTCTGGCTGTTTGTCTCCTCCATCTGGCCCTTAAATGTGGGCATGCTTCAGGGGATTGCCCTCCTCTCATCTTTCTTCCTCGGTGGCCATATCCATTTCTATGACTTTAAATGCTACCAGGTGATATTCTTATAAGTATAAACCCTGTGTCAAATTTATACCATGAGGCCCTGCCAGCCTTCTGAGCTCCAAAACCTTACATCCAACTGCCTACCTGACAAATAAGCTTGCATGGCTCTTAGGCACCTCAAACTTAACATGTTACAAAACAGAATTTTAGTCTTTCTCCAAAAATCTGTTTCCCGTTCAGTCTTCCCCATCTCAGTTTATTGTATCTCCATCCATCCAACCGTACAACAGAATATTATTCCATAATAAAAGGGAATGAAGTACTGACACAAGGTACAACATGGATAAACCTTGAAAACACTATGCTAAGTGAAAGAAGCCAGTCACAAAGGGCCACATATTATAGGATTCCATTTATATGAAATGCCCAGAATAGACAAATTTGTAGAGACAGAAGGTAGATTACTAGTTACCAGAGTTTGACAGCTAAGGGGAACAGGGTTTGGGTTTTTTTTGTTTTTTGTATGGGAGGAGGGGATGGTAGTGATTAAAATGTTTTAAAATTATTGTGATGGTTACCAACTATGAATATACTAAATGCATTGAATTGGACACTTTAAATGGTGGGATTTACTACGACAAAGGAGACAAGAATATACAAGGGAGAAAAGACAGCCTCTCCAATAACTGATCCTGGGAAAACTGGACAGCTACATGTAAAAGAATGAACTTAGAACATTCTCTTACACCATATATGAAAATAAACTCAGAATGCATTAAAGACCTACATGTAAGACCAGAAACCATAAAACTCACAGAAGAAAACATAGGCAGGACACTCTCTGACATAAATTTTAGTCATATTTTTTTTGATCTGTCTCCTAAAGCAAAGGAAATAAAAGGAAAAATAAACAAATGGAACCTAATTAAACTTAAAAGCTTTTGCACAGTACAGGAAACCATCAACAACGTGAAAATACAACCTGATGAATGGGAGAAAATATTTGCAAATGATTTGACCAGTAATGGGTTAATATCCAAAATATATAAATCAACACCAAAAAAGCCAAAAAATGGGCAGAAGACCTGAATAGACATTTTTCAAAAGAAGACATACAGACGGCCAATAGGCACACGAAAAGATGTTCAACATTGTTAATTATCAGAGAAATGCAAATCAAAACCAAAATGTAATATCACCTCACACCAGTCAGAATGGCCATCATCAAAAAGCCTATAAGTTGGGCTTCCCTGGTGGCGCAGTGGTTAAGAATCCGCCTGTCAATGCAGGGAACACGGGTTCGAGCCCTGGTCCGAGAAGATCCCACGTGCCTTGGAGCAACTAAGCCCATGCGCCACAACTACTGAGCCTGCACTCTAGAGCCCATGCTCCACAACAAGAGGAGCCACTGCAATGAGAAGCCCACACACAGCAAGGAAGAGTAGCCCCCGCTCGCCACAACTAGAGAAAGCCCGTGTGTAGAAACGAGGACCCAATGTAGCCAAAAATAAAAAATAAATAAAATTTTTAAAATAAAATAAAAGATTCAGATTTTTCTTAATAAAGAAAAAGTCTACAAATAATAAATGCTGGAGAGGGTGTGGAGAAAGGGAACCCTCCTGCACTATTGGTGGGAATGTAAATTGGTGCAGCCACTATGGAAAATCGTATGGAGGTTCCTTAAAAAACTAAAAGTAGAGCTACTGTATGATCCAGCAATCCCATTCCTGGGCATATATCCAGAAAAAAAGAAAACTCTAATTTAAAAAACTACATGTGCCCCAACGTTCATAGCAGCAGTATTTGCAATAGCCAAGACATGGAAACAATCCAAAAGCCCATCAACAGACGACTGGTTTAAGAAAATGTGGTATACAGATACAATGGAATATTACTCAACAATAAAAAGAATGAAATATTGCCATTTGCAGCAACATGGATGGACCTAGAGAATATTATGCTTAGTGAAATAAGTCAGAGAAAGATAAATACTATATGACATCACTTACATGTAGAATCTAAAAAATAAAGCAAAGTAGTAAATATAAAAAAAAGAAAAGAAATAAATGGGAGGGTTTAAAGTATGGCAATCTCAATAACGCTATTGACAAGGAAGGAGGAGGAGGAGGGGGAAGAGGAGGGGGAGGAGGAAGGGGGAGGAGGGGGGAAGAGGGGAGGAGGGGGGAGGAGGGGGGAGAAGGGGGAGGAGGGGGAGGAGGGGGGAGGAGGGGGAGGAGGGGGGAGGAGGGGGAGGGGAAGGGAGTAGGAGGGGGAGGGGGGGGAGGAGAGGAATGCCCCTGGAACATAAGGTCTTTGGTAAAAAAACGTCCTAGTGGATTTGGACTCCACTGATATTGTCAATAGTATAAATCTTTCCTAGGAGCAAGAGTAAGAAAAATAGTAATATTGACAGTGATAATAGCTAACATTTATTGAGCACATGAAAACCAAGTTAGGAACTTTAGATGAAAAAGTATCAGTTATTTTCTCTTCAAGTGTTGCTTCTGCTCCATTTTCTCCCTTTTATTCTTCTGCAACTCCAATTATGCCTATGTTAAACTTTTACCTTATCTCATATATATATATAATATTTGTGTATATATATTACATATTATATAATATGTTATATAAATTATATTTTTATATTCTTTTCTTTGATTTCCATCTTCTTTCCCCTCCGAGTTTCAGCTTGGAAATTATTCTCTGATGTATCTTTGATTTCTTTCTTCAGATGTTTCTAATATGATGATAAACCTGTTTATTGATTTCCTAATATCAGTTATATATTTTTCAGTTGTAGAATTTCCATTGGTCTTTTTTTTTCACAATTCTTATCTTCAACAGAGGATACATCCAGATATATAAAGAACACCCATAAATCAATTTTAAAAGGCAGTATACCCAATAGAAAAATAGATAACAGATTTGAGTAGGTACTTCTTCAAAGAGGATATCTAAACAGTCAATAAATATGCAAAAGATGTTCAATCTCATTAGTCATCATGGATGCTACCACAAAACCCAGAATGGCTAAAATGAGAAAGACAGCAAATATCAAGAGCAATTGGCTCTCATATACTCTGGTGGGAGTATAAATTGAAATAACTATCCTGGAAAATATTATCTCGTATCTTCCAGAGCTGAACGTATTATATGTATATATATATGCTATAACCCAGTAAGTTTACTTCTAGGTACTTAACCAACAAAAATACTTTTATATGATCAATATAAGACATGTAGAAGTATGCTCACAGAAGCAGTATTCCTAACAGGCAAACACTGGATTCAAATGTTCATCAATGCTACGGGTAAATACATCCAGAAAAAAAAAAATAAGTTGCATCCAATCCTCATACGATGTACCCCGATAAATTAAAAAAAAATTAGATTTAAATGTAAAAAATAAAAGCATAAAATTACATGAAACCATCACTATAATCATGGTAACAGACAGTTTCACAGGTGTATGCATATGTCCAAAGTCATCAAATTATATACATCAAATATGCACATTTTTTGGTATATCAATTATACCTCAATAAAGCTGTTTAAAAAATGACAATGAAAATTACATGAAGAAAATTTAGGTGCTTTTCTGGTTAACTTCAGAGTGAAGAATATCTTTCTAACTATGGCCCAAAAGCCAGAAACTATAAATTCAACCATATTTAAAAATAACCCAGGGACTTCCCTGGAGGTCCAGTGGTTAAGACTCCGCACTTCCAATGCAGGTGGCGCAGGTTCAATCCCTGGTCGGGGAACTAAGATCTTACATGCCGAGTGGCACAGCCAAAAAATTTAAAAAAAAAAAAATAAGGAAAGTCAAAAGACAATGACAAACTGAGGAAAAATATTTGCAAGTCACAGCACAAGGGCAAGAAGAAAAAGACCAGTACTCTGACATATAAAATGAGCAAAGACTGGTAAGAGAAATTAGCATAAAGGAAAACACAAAACCCATAACTAAGAAAATCAACTTAAATCTATACTCAACTACATATCAGAATAGCACACCCCCAGTTTGCTAATACAGCCTGTGGGCAAGGCTGTAGGGAAATGGGTGCTCACATGGAAAGAGAGGTGGCAGGGCAATCTGGAAATATCTACCAAAACTGCAAATGTATACTTGCCTTTGACCAGCTATTCCACTTCAGGATATCCTTGTACATGTGCGAAATGACAATCGTACGAGGTTATTCTTTGCAGCACAGTTTGTAGTAGCAAAAGATTGAAAACAACACAACTGTCCATGGCTAGGAAACTAATTAAACTAAGGCACATGCACACAGTGCAACTCTACAAAAAAAGGAGTCTGCTCCAAGGGATGAGGAAAACAGCATGGTGCAGAACAGAGTGTACCACTTGTGAAAAAAAAGCAGGGGAAAATGAGAATGCAGACTATGTTTGCTTTTATGTGCCCCCACACCCCGTGCAAACAAACAAACAAACATTGGAATTCTTAGTAAGCAATTAATAACGGTAGTTACCTTGAACAGGAATTGAGCAGAGGGGCCCAGAGGTGGGAGGAAGACTTTTCACAGATGCCTTTTACAACTTTACTTTTTGCTGTATTTATTTATTTAATTTCTTATTTACTTACTCATTTAATGAGCATTTACTCCCTATTAAAATTAAACTAATTTTTTTTCATTTATTTACCTTATTTATTTATTTTTGACTGCATTGGGTCTTCATTGCTGTGTGCAGGCTTTCTCTAGTTGTGGTGAGTGGGGGCTACTCTTCCTTGCAGTGCGTGGGCTTCTCATTGCGGTGGCTTCTCTTGTTGCGGAGCACGGGCTCCAGGCATGCGGGCTTCAGTAGTTGTAGCTCACGGGCTCTAGAGCACAGGCCCAGTAGTTGTGGTGCACGGGCTTAGTTGCTCCGTGGCATGTGGGATTTTCCTGGACCAGGGCTCGAACCCGTGTCCCCTGCATTGGCAGACAGATTCTTAACCACTGCACCACCAGGGAAGCCCCAAACTAAATAATTTTTAAATAATGTAATTACAATAAAATTTAACCTTCTTAAAATGGCCTTCAAGACCTTGCATGACCTGCCTTTTTCCGAGCTTCTCCCTCGCTCGCACCCCCTACTCCCTTTTGCCACAGCCTCAGGATCTCCTTTTAGCTTCTCAAATAGCTCAATTTACTCTCAATTTATTTCCCACCTCATGGGCTGCTTGCCTAAAAGGTGCAACTCAAAATTCAGGTTAACAGCTCTCGTCAGAGGCAATAATGATGAGGCTGGGCACCAGGATCAGCTCTGTGGATCCCCCTGTGGGTTCCTTTTCTCAAAGAAAGAAGAAAACATTCCCAGAAGTTTGTTCAGAGGACACTTGGCAAAATCTGGAGACATTTATCGTTTTTAAAGGGGAGGAGGGAGGTGTTATTGGCATCTACTGCGTAGAGGCCAGGGATGCTGCTAAACACCATACAATGCACAGGACAGTCCACAACAAAGAACTACTCAGCCTAAAATGTCAATAGTGTCAAGGCTGAGAAACCCTTGTCTCTTTGGAAAAAAAAAGGAAAAGAACTAGGGTTAATTTCTGACGCTCATTACTTGGGGAAGTTTTTTTTATCTCCCTCATTTCCCTGTCTGTAATATAGGCACAATTAGCATTATTTCATTTTTTTTAAACTTCATCTAGAAAAATTAGGAGCTCTGATACACAAGGAGGAGAATGTAAAACACCCCACCATCCAGAGAACCAGAGCTGATTCTCACCCATTCATTCAACAGGTATTTGTCAGGGACCTTCCTTGTGTCGGGCACTCTTGTGAATGCTGAGGACATCACGGTGAACTCCTCACGGAGCTTACAATCTGGTGGGACAGAGAGAAAATAAACAAAAGAAACACATAATATATCAGAAGTTATAAGTGCAGGGAGGAAAAAAAATAAAAAAGAAAGCCAGGGAAGGGGTAAAAACGGTGTAAGACAGGATAAGTCAGAAAAGATCTCCCAGAAAAGGAGACATTTGAGCAAAAGTCTGAAGGAGGTGAAAGAAGGGAACTTAGGTATATCTGGACAAAAAATGCTCTAGGTAGAGGGAATGGTACATGCAAGGTGGTATGATGAGAGTGAGCATCTTGTGTTTGAGGAACAGCTAGGAGGACACTTAGCTTGGAGTTCAGTGATGGAGCCAGTGACTGGGAGGAAATGGGGTCAGAAAAGTAATGGGAAGAGGTGGGTCAGATCAGGGAGGGCCTCTCTAGTCATTATAAGTACTTTACCGTTTACTTTGAGCAGGATAGGAAACTGTGAAAGTATTTGAGCAGAGGAGTGACATGAGCCAGCTTCATTCTTGAAAGAGTCACTGTGGCTGTTGTGTTGGGAGTTGATTTGGGGGAACAAGGAGTCAGGCAGACCAGATAGGAAGCAATTATAATTATCTAGAGAAGAGATGATGCTGGTACTAATGGACCAGTGTGACGTGATCTGACTCTAGATATATTTTGAAAGTAAGACAAACAAGATTTGCTAATGGTTTCACAGATGTGGGATATGAAAGAAAGAAAAGAGTCAAGGGTGACTTCAGTTTGGATCTGAGAAACAGGAAGGAGTAGAGAGGAGTTCAGTTTTGAGCACGTCAAGTTTGAGATGTGTATTAGAAGTGTCAGTGGGACTATCAAGGGAGTAGTTAGATGAGTCTGGAGTTCATGAAGAAAGCCTGGGCTGCAGATACAAATTTGGCAGTCATCAGCCTACAGATATTTAAAACCTTGAAACTGGATGAGATCATCAAGCAAGTGAATATTCAGATAGAAATACAAGGATGTTGTGTCACGTAGCCTTCCAAATACTTTTGTATTTAGAGTTCTCACACTTTATTCTCCACTCCTGCCCACTCATACTCCCAGTTTTCCTCCCCATCCCATCTCACCTGCCATACTCATACTCACATTGTACGCCTACTTGTAAGTCCCTCCTTGTAACTTGGTGTATAAACTCGTCACGTGCACACACCTCACACTTAGACATGCAACATAAAATTTTTGAAAATTTAATCATACTGCATTCAAGGAAAAGAATCTGTTTAACAAGTTAATGGTTGTATAATATTCTATCATGTGCATATACTGCAATCTTCAACCAATCCTGTATTTGGACAATTAAGTTTTGGGGTTTTTGCTTGTTTGTTACTATTAATAAGAATGAGGTAGAACAATTTTGCCCCTTAGATATTTCCTTAAAATAAATTTCTAGAAGTAGAATTGCTGAGTAAAAGAGTTTTGGTCGGTTTTACAAAATGCCCTCCAGAAAGATAGAGTAAGTGTATCAGTGTTTCCCCATCTCTCCACACGTAGGGACAGTGACTTCTGTTCTTTCTTTTAGATGTGAACAGATTATATAAAACTAAAAGTTGTAGTAACAATTCTTCTTTTATACAATTTGCTGTTTGGAATGTTTTATTAAATTCTGCTTAAGAGAGCTGAGATGTGAAGTCTTCCACATTTGGTCCATCCTTCCTGCTTATAGCTGAATTTAGCGAAAAAAAGAAGTTAATGGTGTGTGCCTTAAAGCCAGGCAACAACAGAAATAAAAGCCTGGAACTCCAACTTCACTGAGAAACTCCACAAAGAAGTATTATGCTTGTCTGATTAACGGGGGGAGTGTGAACTTAAATGAAGTGGTGCAACTGTCACTATTACTGGAAACAGAGGGATTACTAGGACTTAAGACAGGGAGCTGTGCTCTCCAAGGAACTGCTTAGAACTGAGGAATTGGTTTCATTTTCAACCATGTATTGAAAGGGGATTTTTGTGCCCATCGTAATGGTATTTTGCCCTCTGAAAAAGCACTGGGTACAGACGTGATACAGATGTAGGCTAGGGTTAGTCTACAAGAGGCTACATGATAGGAAGGAAAAGGAAGTCCAACTTCCTCCAGGGAGCAACCAGCTGTACAAAGAGCAATCAGGCTGAGCTGCTCACTTAGGAAGGTAGCATAAGGATGGAGTTGACAAATACTGCCTTAGGACAGCAGAAAATCACACCTTTTTGTCCAGAGGGAGAGGGTGGGGCTGGGATGATTGACAGTCCTTTATATACCTTCAATAGGTTCTATCTCTTCTACATATTTCTTCAAAATATACTTAGCAAATGTTTACTATGTACTGACCACTGTACCTTGCACTTTTAATACATATGATTAGATTCAATCTTCACAACCTAGTGAAAGCCATCTTCTATCTCATTCTTGAGAAACTTAGTCTCAAGGAAATTGAAACAATTGGCTAAAATTACACAAAATAATAATTGAAGGGGCCAGGATTTGAACCCAGGATTATCTGATCCAATACCCATGTTCTTTACATCACACCAGGCTGCTTCTCTCAACTTTGGTATCTACAGACCTCTAGGATAAGGGGCTAGTGGAATTTTAATTTTTGGAGGCTCTGCTACATGTTTCAGAACACTTTAGTACACATCATGTGCAATAATCCAAACACTCATTGTCCTTTCAAATATAATTTAAAAAACACAACTATAACTATCAAAAGAAAAACAGTGTAAAAATGGAAAAAAATTACATTAAGTAGTATATTACATCTTCTAAAAATGGTTAAAGTGTGAAAATTACATCTTTCCCTCACTAATTATCTGGAAAAGCATATATTATAAAAAGGAGACATTATTCAGCTAAAAGAGAAAAAGATTCAAGTTGTAAATTAAAATTCCATTCCACCTTTAATAGGCTCCTTGAGTATTAGACCGATATAACACTTGAAATTCTAACTCAGCCTGGTATTGAGAGTTACACATAATAGATACTCAGTAAACATGTACTAACTAAGACAATTAAAAAAAATTTTAAGTCAGATAGTGGGAGAAGATATTTACAACTCATGCAACCAGCAAAAGATTAGCTTCCAGAAAAATATTAAACTTCAACAAATCAATAAGAAAAACTACCCAATAAAAAACAGGTCATGAACTAGCAATTCACAGAAGAATAAATGCTAATGGACCAGAAACAACAGGAAAAAAAATGTTCAGCCTCACTAATAATAGGGAATTGCAAATAATGGGAACAATTTCATATCAATGGAGGCTGGCAAAAACAGTGTGACAATATCATGTGTTGGTGAGATGTGGGGAAATGAGAATTCTCATCACTATTCAGAGCCACTCTGGAAAGCAATTTGACAATGTCTATCTAGTAAAATTACCTAGCCTCAATCTAACAATTCCATTTTCTGGGGAAACCTAGCACATCCCTGCACATAAGAAGATAAACATACGAGGATGTTCATTACATCACTATTTACAATAGCCAAAAATAGGAAGTGACACATCTATACACAGAACAAAGGATAAATACATATGGTATATTTATTTAATTTTATAAGTCAAAATGAATGATTAGATACTCAGATATGAATGTCTAAAATATTGATGAACTGAAAAACTCAATATGCAGAATGACATATGTATAAAATGATAACTTTAACAAAGTTTAAGAACCACAGAAACCTTACCCTATATTTATGAAATTTGGTATGCAGAAAAAGCATGAAAATGTAGACAGAACAATACATTTCAACCTCAGGATAGTGGCTGTCTTTAGGAGAGAGGAATGAGATGAGAAAGGAGAAAAAAGGGACTTCAACTACAACTGTAACATTCAATTTCTTAATAGAAAAGATGTGAGGCAAAGAAGGTAATTTTAAGATTTATTAAATTTGTAGAACACTCCCTAACACCATACACAAAAATAAACTCAAAATGGATTAAAGACCTAAATGTAAGGCCAGAAACTATCAAACTCTTAGAGAAAACATAGGCAGAACACTCTATGACATCAATCACAGCAAGATTCTTTTTGACCCACCTCCTAGAGAAATGGAAATAAAAATGAAAATAAACAAATGGGACCTAATGAAACTTAAAAGCTTTTGCAAAGCAAAGGAAAACATAAACAAGATGAAAAGACAACCCTCAGAATGGGAGAAAATAATTGCAAATGAAGCAACTGACAAAGGATTAATCTCCAAAATTTACAAGCAGCTCATGCAGCTCAATAACAAAAAAACAAACAACCCAATCCAAAAATGGGCAGAAGACCTAAATAGACATTTCTCCAAAGAAGATAAACAGACTGCCAACAAACACATGAAAGGATGCTCAACATCACTAATCATTAGAGAAATGCAAATCAAAACTACAATAAAGGATCACCTCACACCAGTCAGAATGGCCATCATCAAAAAATCTAGAAACAATAAATGCTGGAGAGGGTGTGGAGAAAAGGGAACCCTCTTGCACTGTTGGTGGGAATGTAAATTGATACTAAAAAACTAAAAATAGAACTACCATACGACCCAGCAATCCCACTACTGGGCATATACGCTGAGAAAACCATAATTCAAAAAGAGTCATGTACCACAATGTTCACTGCAGCTCTATCTACAACAGCCAGGACATGGAAGCAACCTAAGTGTCCATCGACAGATGAATGGATAAAGAAGATGTGGCACATATATACAATGTAATATTACTCAGCCATAAAAAGAAATGAAATTGAGTTATTTGTAGTGAGGTGGATGGACCTAGGGTCTGTCATACAGAGTGAGTATGTCAGAAAGAGAAAAACAAATACCGTATGCTAACACATATATATGGAATCTAAAAAAAAAAAAAAAAAAGGTCATGAAGAACCTAGGGCAAGATGGGAATAAAGACACAGACTTACTAGAGAATGGACTTGAGGACACGAGGAGGGGGAAGGGTAAGCTGGGACAAAGTGACAGAGTGGTAGTGTATATATGGACATATATACGCTACCAAATGTAAAATAGATAGCTAGTGGGAAGCAGCCGCATAGCACAGGGAGATCAGCTCGGTGCTTTGTGACCACCTAGAGGTGTGGGATAGGGAGGGTGGGAGGGAGACACAAGAGGGAGGGGTTACGGGGATATGTGTATATGTATAGCTTCACTTTGTTATAAAGCAGAAACTAACACACCATTGTACAGCAATTATACTCCAATAAAGATGTTAAAAAATTTACTAAAATTGGGTGGTAGGTACATGGATGTTTGTTAAATTATTCTCTATGCCCTTCTATATGTTTTGAAGTTTTCATTAAAACAACTGAGTATTAAATCGTATCTAACAAAAGTAGTAAACATTCTTAATATGCTTCAGTGTTTGATGCTGAGAGTCTATTACTCTTCGCAGAAATGTTTGGAAGTAGAGTCAGTTCTCTGGCAGACCGATAGTTTTTTATAAGAAGAGACTACAGATTCATTTAAGTGTAAGCTTTCTTAATGTATGTTATTTTTGTATAGCAAAACATGCAAATGCAATTTAAACTTTAAATAATTCTTGAGAGTTATAAGGATGGCAGGCAAAAGATAATTATGAAAAATAGTAATACAAAAAATGAATGCTTTACTGACTTTTATCTGGCATGCAAGAAAAATATTTTCGGGCTTCTCTCGTGGCACAGTGGTTGAGAATCTGCCTGTTAATGCAGGGGACACGGGTTCGAGCCCTGGTCTGGGAAGATCCCACATGCCGCGGATCAACTAGGCCCGTGAGCCACAACTACTGAGCCTGCGCGTCTGGAGCCTGTGCTCCACAACAAGAGAGGCCACGATAGTGAGAGGCCCGCGCACCGCGATGAAGAGTGGCCCCTGCTTGCCACAACTAGAGAAAGCCATCGCCTAGAAATGAAGACCCAACACAGCCATAAATAAATAAATAAATAAATAAAAAAGCCAAGCATTTGAAGCCCTTTAAAAAAAAATATATTTTCTTACAGAAAAACCAAGGAGACATTAAAATAATTCATAAAATTCAAAATTATAATCCATGTAATTAGTAGTAAGAGTAATTGCATATATTTATATATGTAGAAAACATTACGTATCAGCCATGCACATGAGCTCTAAACTGTTCAAATGAAAATTTGAGTAAGCAATTAATAAAGTACAGTGGATAGAATCACAGAGATCAGGTCAAAATTTTTCCAGGAAGAAAACAGTAGTTTTGGGGGGAATTACAATACTTATCTAAAAATGAAGAGCCCCAAGAACTATATCTAAATTATATTCACTACTTGATTACCATTAATGTGAAATATTTTTAAAGGATCTCAGGGTATCAAAATGATGTAAAAAACTATAAGACTATCTATATATTTGGAAAATACTTTTAATAAGTCACAAAAATAATGATATCAAAATTTTGACTTGGAACCAGAAGCGTATTTTCCATCACAAATTACACAAAGTAATCTGAGAATGAATTCAAAGAGCTTACGTCAAACTGAGTCCATGTGCATTGAGATGTTCTCACCTAACATAGAGAAAGCAAATAGCAAACATCATTCAAAACTACAAGAGACTAGTTATCTATAATGAAATCCAAGTACAGTAAATATGACTTAATAAAATAACAAATATATTAGTTAGTTCATTCCTAAGTTGATCTGACATGATGGAAGGAGATATTTACTCAATAGAAGCTAGGTGAATAGAATTTTTGTTTTTCTATTTGCTATATAAGCCTGAGTCCTAAGGCCTTGGGAACCCATCCATATGGATATAAAGGTTCCTACAATTGTTTTGTGATTTTATCTGAAAAGGGTCTTCTTCTTGATACATTTTGTCAGTTCTCAAGATCTTCCAGGTATTAAGACACAAAGAAACTTTATAGATTTCATCTGGAAGAAACTTTGTACAGAGTAAGACAAAAAATTAGTCATATCAGCATAAAGTATCCATGAATATCTATCAACTCATCAGTTCCTGTTATGGGCAAGGGTTTCTTCTGATTTTCAATAAATAGTATCATAAATGACCATGTTGAAGAAACATACTGGCATAGATTTTCATTAGCAATATGTTTTGGATAAACATTTTGTACACAGACCTTTTTGTTAAAAACAAGTATAGTCCAAATTATATATTCACATTTATTTCCTTCTCTCCTTAGCTGTTATTTTGAACGTCACAGAAGAAAGCTCTCGAACTCCCAACCCTCCACCATCATAAACAAATAAAGCAATCCAGTGGTAGAGTGAAAGAAAAACTACCTGCTGTTGATATCAGGAAAGATTGACATAAAAAAGTAACTTCTAGGGCTTCCCTGGTGGCGCAGCGGTTGGGAGTCCGCCTGCCGATGCAGGGGACTCGGGTTCGTGCCCCAGTCCGGGAGGATCCCACGTGCCGCGGAGTGGCTGGGCCCGTGAGCCATGGCCGCTGAGCCTGCGCGTCCGGAGCCTGTGCTCCGCAACGGGAGAGGCCACAGCAGTGAGAGGCCCGCGTACCGCCAAAAAAACAAAAACAAAACAAAACAAAAAAAATAAAAAATATAACTTCTAAAAGCCAGTAAAAATAAATGACAACACAAGCCCTTTGGGGAAGTAACTGAGACATAAATAAAGTAACAATAAATGAAAATTAGTTAAGAAGCACAGTCTCTGCAGATACCAGTTGTCAGATGAGGCTTTCTGAAATCATCACAGACCCAACCTAGAATTTGTAACCCCAGAGTTCTAGCGACTGTACACAGGGAAGTTTTAAAATCGTAAACGAGTAATTAGGCAATCAAGACATCTAGTGAACTCAGTGTCTAGAAAGTACATAACCAGTACTATTCCAGATGCACAGAACAGAAACTAACTCATTACAAGGAATTAATTCATTAGGCCCTAACATTTAGGGCATCAGAGCTTGATTCTCTCGCAGAACCCTGGTTGAGAAGGGCTGCTCAAGAAGGTGTTTGTTCATTTAAAATCAATATCTCACTCCCTTCATGAATATACAAAGAGAAACATCCTCAACCCATACGAAAATATCCCCATGCATTTTTGTTTACCACACAAATATTGAAATAAAGGAAAGTGTGGACTGTTTTCTAAAAAAAATAAAATAAAGAAGGTGTTTGTTCACACATAAGTGGAAATAATTAGCCATCAATGTGGCAACCTGATGACCTTTAACTATGAATCCATCATTATGTACTGGAAACACATTAAGTGTGGATTTCTGAAAACTTTATTATTTTATTCTGTCAGTTCTCTTAATCTTCTGCTCATAACACCATTGAGAATAAGTAGAATGCAAAGCTTTCCCAGCCCACCTCAAAACGGGCTAAAAAGAAAAAGCAAATGCTTTTTTTAGTTATAAGTTCTTGTTTAAGTTCTGATTTCATAGTACAGTGAATCAGGTGTAGATGATTAAGTAATTACACAAGTCCAACATACAGACTCTGAAAAACATGGACTTTCCCCCAAGACACTTCAATGTCTACCTGATACTATCATACACTTATTCCTCTTAAGTATCAATTATTTTCTCCCATTTATGGCAAATGTCATTATAGATCAAAATTCTTTCGTGCACCAGGTAAAGTTTCTAGCAGAACAAAAGACTAGAAATCAAAGAAGGCATTAAATTCACTTTCAGAAGCTAGTTTCCAACACTTTCTCAAGGATCTTCAGGGCCAATCTGGTCTTGGAAGCAAAACTATACAGTGGGGTGAACACGCTGCCCCTGCTCTACTCTGACACTGCACACGTTAGGGTACCCTTCCTAACATAACAAATTCATAAATGCACTAACGTACTAAAAAACAGACACAGAAAAGCAGCTTCACGCAACTGAAAATATGACTTGGCATTTGTAAAACCCAGTTTTAGATACTTTTAAGACACAGTGTGAAGAATTTATAATATTTTCATACGTGGAATATGGCCGTAATACAAAGAACAAACTTTTTAATGTGTGAATAAAATGTGGTCAAAATATAAGTCTACACTGAACATATGTGGAAAAGATATTTAATTGTAAAATAGAAAAGTAGGGCAGAGTACAGTTTTAAGGGTAATTGCTTCTTTATACAGTATAGGTAATCTAGAAGGGTCTTAGGGTTAAACATTTTCATAAAGCAATAAAACATTTAAAAATGAAACAAGAAAAAGAACTTGAAGTTATGTTTACAAAAAAGAAAGAACACTATGTCAGAGTTTAATGTCCATACATTGTGGAATTGAACAATATTGTGATGAGAGCCAGTCACAGCACAGACATACAGCTTTCACAGGGAAAGTAAAAGTTATGTCAGAAATATCTATAGCATCACCGTAGTACAAAAAGTTCCTGTTCTACCATACAAAAGCAATTTTTTTTCATAAGAATAATTTCCTGGGGAGGAAATGAGTCCACGAAATATTTCAGAAAGCCATATGCTTTGAGTTTTCTGAAAACATTATATTAAAATCCAGTGCCTTAAAGTGCTTTCATGTGGAAATCATGATGGAAGGCACAGAATTGTTTCACATCCCCACTATGAAATTTTCAAAAAAGCATAGATGTTGCAGTTTGCAAATTCAAGGTATCTTGTAAGCTGCTCCTTCCAAGAACATTGTCATTCCAATAAAACCAGCTGCTAGCTTACTTAGTTTCAATGACCTATAGAATAAAAGGGTTTCTTTCTTTCCTAGTAACTTTCATTATCTTTGTGGGAAAAATACCTATGCAAGTGATGCATTTTGAAATTATAAAACATGCAGAATATGTACAAACAGAAAGTTTTAAAAATATCTGCTTCATATACATGTAAATCTACGTGGGTATAGCTGAAATTGAACAAATATAAAAATTTGCTTTCTAAAAAATGTTTTCAGAGAATCTGAGACAACTTAAAGCTGTACAAGATTTCCTGGGAGAAATCTTCTCTTCATATAGAAGTTTATACCTACAGGAGTAATTCCAGCATCAGTCCACCACATAATTATTACACAACATTTGGTCTAATCAACAACGATCACCCTTAAAACTGTTCTGTTTCTGAGAAATTAAGGTTTGTACTAAAATCAAAAAGAATTCACAAAAAACAGTGGCTTATTGTGTTTTGGGATCTCTTCAACAATCTTTATCAACGCATTTGGAACTGTAAAAAAAAAAAAACTATTTACAGAATTCAGTTTTAAATACATTTCACAACTTCTAAAGTAAAGTTTTATGTTACAAGAATCCAGAGCTCATGGCTTAAGTCCAATTATCAAGCTGCAGTCTCTTTTATTATCCTGTCTTCCCATGACTGCACCTTACTGTGTACAGTTCAAGACTGTATTCTTTCTTGACCAAAAGTAAACTCAAACTATATGTTCATTTCAATTAAACAGCTTCTTTATTAGTCTGAAGACGAGTCATAGCTTCTAATTTCTGTCTGTAGGCCTCTGCTTCCTGTTCTTTCTTTAGAAGTTGCTGTCGATATTTTTGTGCTTCTCGATTAGCTTCATCCAGCTGTTTCTGAAGAGCTTCTCTCTCCTAATTTAAAAAAAAAGTTTTTTTTCAATTGTTGCACAAATACAATAACACATACAAGCATGCATCTTTCAAATAAAAAAATTTGTAGTTGCTAGAAGTAGCCATGTATTGGTATTTCAGAGACATCTTGCCTTTTTCGCCAATTCCCTTATAATTAAAGCCCTAGTTTTGAGCTCCACACTACGAGATACAGATTAGTTTCTGACCTCAAGGAAATTATTTTCTAATTAGAAATAAGACTAACATAATGAACCCAAATTGGGTACCTGTACTTTTATACATACTACAAAAACTAGTGAAGAACTTTAACAGGGAAATATACCACCATACCTCTTCACATCTTTATCTGGGATGTTAAAAAGCTACTAATTATAAAAAACTTAATATTTATTGAGCACCCATTATATATATAAACAAGGTAATTTCCAATAACAAGTCTCTAAGACAGACATTATGCCCATTTTACAGATGAGGAAAATGATGCTCAGAGACAATGTAGCTTTCTCATGGTAACACAATAAGGAGTCAGGGTTATGAGGTTCTAATATTACTGCTTTTAAAACTATCTTTCCCGGGACTTCCGTGGTGGCACAGTGGTTAAGAATCCGCCTGCCAATGCAGAGGACACGGGTTCGAGCCCTGGTCCAGGAAGATCCCACATGCCGCGGAGCAACAAAGCCCGTGCACCACAACTACCAAGACTGCGCTCTAGAGCCCACGACCCACAACTACTGAGCCCTTGTGCCACAACTACTGAAGCCCGCGTGCCTAGAGCCTGTGCTCCACAACAAGAGAAGCCACCGCAATGGGACGCCCGCACACCGCAACGAGTAGCCCCCACTCGTCGCAACTAGAGAAAGCAGCCAACGCAGCCATAAATAAATAAATAAATTTTTATAAAAAAGTAAATAAATAAAACTATCTTTCCCTATGACAGCAAGCAAGATTCCTCATCTTTAAAATGAACAGTGCTGGTCTAGATTAGTGTTTCCTAAATTATACCATTTTACAAACCAATAAAATACTAATTTCTCTACTGTGATTCATTATATTACATGCTGTAAAATATATGTATCAAATTCCTGAACAAATTGAGAGGAAAAACACAAATCTGGTCCAATGTAAGTAGTATTCTTTCTCCTCTCCTCACTCTGTCCCTATACAGTTGTCTAAGGGAAAACACTTCAAAGATTCCTTTCCCATACCTCTAGTAAGCACATGGACAAAAACTCAACTTGCCCAGGTCCAAGCTCAACCTCATTACAGAAGCCCAGGCCTTCTGCTTGGGGTGGGGGCTGAGGGTAGGACTACTAATGGCAAAAAGAGGCCAGGTTCACACTGGACAAGACACTTAAAAGAGAGAACTGAAGGTAAAGGCGAGGGGTAAGAAGCTTGCTGGGAAAGAGGGCACTGTGGTCTCTTCCACTGCCTCCTAGACCCTTGTCCGTTGTGAACACCGAAAGATTCCCTACCCTCCACTATTCACATGGTCCACAAGGAGGAACATGTAAAATACTCCTGCCTTCCTGTGATCCCACTGCCTTCTCCACACTGAGAATGAAGCTAGATCTAACATTTATTTTTCCCATGAGTCCACCAAATGTAAGAGTGATTGATTATACAAGTAGTCTCCAAATCTTCCAATTACACAAAATGTACAAGTAGAAGAAATGCCTACGCCCTACCCTGCTATCCTTTTCTCCTTACTTCAGGCAAGATGCCAGCCTCACGTAAGCAACTGACACCAGTCCCTGGCAGTGAACTATGCAGGAATTTGGGCACCAGTGGAAGGGTGGGAGCTAGACCCCTACCTCTGGCAGGAGTACAGCCTGTGAGTAGAGCCATGCATAAGTGTTTTATACTTTTACATGTACTAAGAAATAAGATCCTTTGGCAGCCAAAGTTTTGAATATGGATAAAAACTTGCCTTGATTTGGTTGGAAATATTAGAAAAGATTAACTCTAAGGCATCTTCTAGTATTACCTATTTATTCACACTTAGAAACAGCAAGAGATTCACAATTATTTCAGGAGATGAAAGCAGTAAGGAAGATACCTTACACTTCAACTCCAAGACCAAGCAATATATTATGATTACATTAGGCAACAGAATAATAGAACAAAGAAAAACTTCGAGTTTGCTTTTTAAATTCCAAACAAGATTCTTGAATTCTGCTTCAGCTATTAACAATTATCTTTTAATAGTTTTATATGTAATTTTCTAATATTCAAATTTATTTTACTTTAGCTATTATAAAGCAAAAACAAATCATTAAAGTGATTTATCTTCTACCATACCACAATATAAATTTTAGAAGATAATAATAATACAACTAACAGTTACTGAGCATTTACTATATGCTCACCACTGTACTAGTCCTTCACATGCATTCTCATTTAAACCTTACAACACTCTGATAATGTAGGTGCTATTATTTTCCCCTTTTTACTGATGGGGAAGCCAAGCCTTGAAAGGCTAAATAACTTGACCAATCACACTCAGAAAATTATCATTCAAACCTAAATCTGCTTCCAGACTCATATTCTTAACCATTAAATGTTTTTTTTAAAAAAGAGAGAAACTAGGCAGGGTGTATGAGCTCTCTCCTTGTCCATTGAGCTGTCCATTTTCTAACTGCCATGGGTCAAATATGATCCTATTTTTATAAAGTTTTACTGAAATACAGCCATACCCACTCATTTCCAAATTGCCCGTGGCTGCTTTCCTACCACAACTGCAGAACTGAGTGGCAAAACACACATTGTAGGATGTGTATAGTGTTTAGCAGCATCCCCAGCCTCTATCCACTAAATGTCAGTGGCATGTCCCTCATTGTGACAACCCGAAATGTATCCAGACATTGCCAAATGTCCCCTGGGGTCAAAACTGCTCCAGGTGAGAAGCACTGCTTTAGAGAAACTTTTTGGGTTAATGGCTAAGCAATCACTTAGAAAGGAATATAAAAGTATACCCCCAAGATAACTCTATTGGTCACCTCAGAAAATAAAATCAAAAGAACTCTTATGTACTATAAGGAAATGATTACCTGGTTTTAGAAAACATTGGAGGTCTCTCTTCATTCTGTATCCCCTGCCCACCTCTACCATCTCTTCTCACTGCATGCTTCAAAGTCTCTCTGTAATAGCTCTAACATCCTGCAACTTTGGCTTGAACATTTCCAGTGATGGAGAATAAGACTTCCATTACCAGAAAGCTCTAATTACTAAAATTAAGCTAAAACTAACTCATGAAGTTCTTTATATCAAGCTAAAATTCCATCTCCCTGAAGTTCTAATTTCCTTGGTTCTAGTTAATTTATATACCTCAATTCATACTTTCTTGTTATTTGCGATTATTCTCCTTGGTCTCTGAAAGACTGTAAGAGTGGAATTAGGTTGATCTTTGATGAAAACAGAAATTCTCACTGGTTGTTAGGTAAATAAAAGTACAGCCTGCACATTCATTATTTTGAAAATGTTGAATTGACATAAATCTACTATACTTCAATTAAAAGAAATGTTGAATTGAGTCAGTTTATGTTCAATAAAAATTCAAGTAATTTAAAAATGTTTTATTAAATAGTTAAAGCAAAGTACATCACAAAATCTTTCTCACCTTATATGCCAGAAAACAAGATCAACTGATTTATCAGTAAAAGACATTAAAGATTTTAAGTATACTGATACCATTCAATGAAATAAATGGTTAGCTTATAAAAACTTCAGTGTACTGAATATCACTTTAAATTTTGAAGAAATGAAACAACTCACCCTCAATAATTGAAGTCACAAGTTTATCAAACATTCTGGTTAAACCATGAGTCAAATTCTTCGTAACTCAATAATATGTCCTTTGAGATTGTGGCCAAAGATGTACCAGTCTTACATGTAAACGAATTTGGGCAAGGATATTTTCTAATTGTCCTCAGTCAGAATTATGTTGCCTTTAGATGGCATTTTTTTAAATCCTCTCTTTTCTATGATAACAAAGAATTCCTAAATATTCACCAACATTTATTATTCACACATATTAGATATTATGAATGTGTATATAATGAGTATGCTGACTTTTTCAACTCTCATAAAAACCCCAAAATACAGATATTGTTATCTTAAATTCCAATTTGGGAGAAAATAAACAGGAACTCAGAAAGGTAAGATAACTTGCCTCAAAGCTAATAGGGAGGGGCAAGAGGTGGGATTCAAATCCAGCTCATGTAATTTCAAGTCCAATATTCTTTTCTTTACACTGCAGTTGCTCTTTCAAAGTTATTCAAGAATGATCTTATTTTCATTTGATATAAGTTAATATCAACTTTGGAAAACATAACTTTATTTACAGTCATGTGAGAAAAAAATCTGTGAGGTAATAACTATGGTTTGGTTACACTTACAAACTAGTTTACAATTACAAACTAGTTTGGCAGAGGGAAAAGAAGGTGAATCCTATCAACAGTCTAAATTTAATTTCCTTAAGAGACTTAATCGTGAAATAAACAGTTACCTATGGCTTTTTACAAAATAACTCAGCTGACAAACTTCAACATTCTTTAAGAGCATCTTCCAGCCCAAACAGGCATTCGCCTTTCACTTTTGAAAGAAAAAAATTTTTTTAGTCAATATATAGTGACATTCCCTTTAGTGACTTGGGAGAATGATGTATGTAAATTTAATAGAAAATAAAGGATGCAGTACAAGAACAAAAGACATTCCAATGTTACCATGATGACAGACTTTGTTACAAACAAATTCTTTACTCATTCATTCATTCATTCAATATTTATTTATTGAAGGCTTGCTATATGGATAAGGCCAAAAAATTAGACAAAAAAGTACTCATGCTATATCAAAACAATACTGTCAGTAATAAATATAAAAGACAAAAAAAAAAAAAAAAAAGAAAGAAAGAAAAGCAAATGGAATTTATTTTGGATGACTGCAGCAAAACACACCGGGTAAAAGACTCCTTACTTCTATTTCTGCAGACTCCACCCGGTTTTCAATTATTTCAATACATTGTCTCTTGGCTGGTGGTTCTTCACTTATAACAGTTTCTTCAGCAATGTCTGTTGCTGGTACTGTTAATACTAAAATGAAAAAATGTACACATTACTTCATTTACAGATAGGTTTAGAAGAATTAAAACTAGTCTTGAGATTGTTGATGCAACTCATCTAAAATAAATATATTCCAAAAACAATAATTTCAAAACACTGATTTGCTGTTTATGAGATATGTCCATATTTGTCTTCAACTTCTTGTCTATTTACTGAAAACTACTTATTGTTTAAGGTACCTACTTATGTTTTTTAATTTTATAGATAATACATTCATTGGCTCAAAATCAAAATAATACTTAACAAGCATATTTTGAGAGGTCTGACTTCATCCTTGCTAAAACAGATACTTTTACTGGTTGCTTATACATTGTTCTTGTGTTCATTTATGTAAAACCAAACATGAATATACATTCTCCTTTTTCTCTCTCTTACACAAAAGGTAGCATACATACAAAACATACATTCAAACATACATAAGATAGATATATCGTTCTGTGTCTGCTTTTTTCACTCCATATATCTAGGGTATCTTTCACCAAGACACAGAGAGCTTTCTTTCATTTAGCTGCATTATATTCCACTGTGAGGATACACCATTATGAACAATGTCTGTTTATAAACTTTGCTTGTTTTTCCACTGGGTTGTTAGACTGTCCCAATTTTTAGTATCTCTTTACATAAATGTACATAAATATCTTTACATAAATATACAGAGAGCAAGAGGCTGTCCTTGCTTTGCATAACCAGTGTGGGAACATAAACATGACTGTGCAAGCTAAAACTATGCAAAACAATCTTAATCATCAATGGGAAAAATTACAACTGTCCTACAGCCTTTAAGGTTGTCAAAACATTAAAAACTCTCCTACTGTCATTTATAAATGTAAATAAATGAAAAAATAGTAAAACTATTATTTATTTAGTACAATGTAATTAAAACATTAGAAATATTGAGAATTAAAGTATTTCTTTTAACTCATACCATATTACATTACACTTATAAATTCACTCAAGAAGAACTGAGAATTATATCTGTTTCACTGGACTACCTACATAGTCTATATATTCATTTTCCAGTTATAATTTTTAAATTATGAAAGCTTTAAAAGTTTATTTTAATATTCAGTAGGGTCCTCTCATTGCTCTTCTTTTCTAGTTATCCTTATTCTTCTTCCCTCCTCCTCTATCAAAATAAACTTCAGAATCTGTTTGGCTAATTCCAGAAAAAGACCTATTGGTCTTTGTTATGGCTTGAATTGTGTCCCCCTCAAAATTCAAATGTTTTAAGTCCTAACCCCCAGTACCTCAAAATGTATTTGGAGATAGGGCCTTTAAAAAGGTTAAAAAGGTAAAATGAGATTTTGGTTTTATTTTTGGCTGCGTTGGGTCTTCGTTGCTGTGCACAGACTTTCTCTAGCTGTGGCGAGCGGGGGCAACTGTTTGTTGCAGTGCACAGGCTTCTCATTGTGGCGGCTTCTCCTGCTGCAGAGCATGGGCTCTAGGCACGCAGGCTTTGGTAGTTGTGGCTCGCGGGCTCTAGAGCACGGGCTCGGTAGCTTTGGTGCACTGGCTTAGTTGCTCCGTGGCATGTGGGATCTTCCCCGACCAGGGCTCGAACCCACGTCCCCTGCATTGGCAAGCAGATTCTTAACCACTGCGCCACCAGAGAAGTCCAAAATGAAGTCATTTAAGTGGGTCCTAATCCAATATGACTGGTCTCCTTATAAGAGGTTAGGTCGCAGACAACACACACAGACTGAGGGCTGACTATATCAGGACACAGCAAGAAGGCAGCCATTTGCAAGCCAAGGAGAAAGCCCTCAGAAGAAACCAAACCTGCCAACACCTTGATCTTGGACTTCCACCTTCCAGCACTGTGAGAAGATAAACTTCTGTTAAGTCACCCAGTCTGTGGTAGTTTGTTATGGCAGCCCTAGCAAACTAATACAGTCTTTTTTTTCCTATCACATTACATTTATCAATTAACTCAGGAAGAATTGAGAGCTTTATAATAGTGAGTCTTCCTATCCAAAAACATGAGTTTCTTTCCATTTGTTCATCAATGAGATTAGACTGTGTGTATAATGTCAGGTTTTGGAAACAATGTTATATCTGCTTAAAACAAATACTTTGAAAGTTTCTTCTTTTCTATATAATTAGAATTAGTTCTTTAAAGCTTTGTGAAAGTACCTGGGCTTGATCCAAATCTTGGACCACCAGCAGGAGATTTCTGCATAGCGGTGAGAAAAGCCTCCCAGGCTCCACAGGTCAAGGGTTTCCTCCTCCACTGCTATGGCAACAAAATCATTCCTTGAGACCTGGCCTCTCTGCAGGGCCATACCTCCACTATCACTCTAAACCAAACCTGGTTTAGGAGAACTTCTACCTCCAGCCCTTCCGTTCCCTAATTCCTTCACAGGCCATGAAGAGGCTTGGTCTCTGCAATCCTAGTCGTTTTCTAAAAGGTTATGTGTGCACATACTTTTTTTGGTGGGGGGTGGGGGAGTACAGAGTACTGGGTACTGGGATGCTTGTTCAGATAGGAACTTTCTGCACCTTCTCTTTCTGCTTCCTCCAGCTTTCATGCTCTAGTCTATCTTAATCCTACTTGCAGCACTTCCTACTCAGATTGGGCCCTGTCTTACTGGAAGTGTATATTTATTGCTGATTTCTGAGCTCAACCCCTTTTCTTGATGCACGACTGGGGGTTTCCCTGATACTGCCCTGGCTTAGATCTTAAGATGTTTTTGGCAAGCACTTAAAATATGGAATTTTGTGGTTTTCTCAGTCTTTTAGGTTCACTAAACATGAAACTGGGGCTTATGTTTCATCTATCTTATTACTACTCTCTTATTACTCAAAAGGAAAAAATTGGGACAATTATCAACAAAGCTGCTAAAAGTTGTCACTATGTTCCTACCATAACTCCTAAGTCCAACTTCTTTTTAAGTAGCTTTTTTTCACATGGTGTTTTTAAAAGCCCGTATGATATCTGAATTGCATTAAATGGCCTAGGAAAGTATTGTCCAATACTGATTTTGAATTATTTATTTAAGCTCATTTTCCAACCAGAATACTTTGGGGCCAATTCTTCTTTGTACCTAGTATACAACCAGAGAAAGCAAGCTAATTTTAACAGTAGCCTAAGCAAATAAAACTAGGCAATTAAGTCTGCTGCAAAAGGTTACAAAAACAAAATTTAAGGCAAAAATAAATGCTTTGAAAAACATGTCACAATTTCCTGAGGATTAAGAATAAATGCAAACTTTATGTAAATGCCTTCTACCAACCTTGTTGTCCATCTGGCATGGTCACAATGATGGGCTGACCTATTCCACTGGTTGGAATGGAGTGCAAATTTCCAAGCTGAATTCCATCTGTAACTATTGTGATGACTTGCTGACCCCCTGAACTAACTACTTGCTGAATTGCACCATCCACAGATTCTGCAGTAACTACTTCCTCCGTAGCCACTACTGGAAAAAAAATATATATGTAAAAATCAGTGAACATATATAAAAGTATGAACAGAAGTTTATTTTTGCTCTGCTACCTTTGCTGTCCGTCCTTCTTTCTTACACAGAAAAGCTTTTACATGATTTTTAAATTCAGTCTCCATTGGTGTTGTAGATACCTATGTAAACAGTTGACTACAAGTCCCACAATTTACAATAAGTGAGTTCCAACTATCTATGCATGCACATGTTTAAATAAACTATCTTCATTTAGTTCTATGAGGTACGAAATTTAGAAGCTCTCCTAAGGTCACAGATATGACAAAGGTTATGCCAGCTTAATAAGATTCCACAATCCAAAAAATAAGATATTGTATGTGGTTATACTCCATTCAAATTTACATATATGAGTTGATATACATTTCCTATCCAACAAAACATGGAAATTTGTATTCTTCAAGCAGAGAGAATAAACAGTATTCCCTTTTTGGATTGTGTGAGCAAGGGTTACGTTCATAATAAGTGGCAAATAGATCTGGTACTGTAGGCTATGAAAAAATATATTAACATTTACATAAATAAAATTCAAAACTATGTTCTCAATGTTTTATGAAAGGTTCAGAGAGGATTCTGGCAGCTGAACACAGCACTCCAGGTCTTGCCTAGGTAAAGAAATTGCCAAAATCCTTTCCCACAAGCTATGCCCAACTACTGATCCCAAAAGACTACACATAGCAGCTTTACTCATAATAGTCAAAAACTTGAAACAAATCAGATATCTGTCAAAAGTAGAATGAATAAACTGGTAGATTCATGCACTGGAATACTACACAGCAATTAAAGTGACTCCTGATGTGATGCAACAGGAGATTACAAAATATCCCTGTGTTCTTACTGGAAATGTTTGACCTGAATCTAATTATTAAGAAACAAATGAATCTAGAATGTGAGTGATCCTGCAGACAACTGGCTTAAACTCTACAAAGATTTCAGTGTCATAAAGAACAAGTGAGGCAGTAAGACTGTCCTAGATTGGGGGAGACTAAAGAGACATAATAATCGAATATAGTGTGTGAACTTTGATTGGATCCTGGGTGAAAACAAATAGTTATAAAGGACATTTTGGGGATAATTGAGGAAACTTGAATATGGACCATATGCCAGATAATATTACTAAATTAATATTGTTTTTAAGAAACATAATAGAACCGTGACTACATAGGAAGCTGTCCTTGTTCTTGGTAGATACATGCTGAAGAATTTAAGGATGAAGTGTCATGATGTCTTTAGCCTACTTTCAGATAATATGGCAAAATAAAAGCATGTGTCTGTGTTTGTGTGTGAACATGCAGGTGTGGCAAGATGTTAACAGGTGGTGAATACAGGTGCAAGGTATAAAGTTCATTCTCCAATTTTTCTATGGGTTTTAATAACTATCAACATTAAAAAAACATTTTAATAAAACTAATTCTGAAAAAAGAAATGACAAAAAAAACTATTTCTAAATGATATGGTTTTTTGAAATGTGTTATTTGAGGCAACACTTTACCAAAAGTGTAATGAAATAAAATCATTCTCTCCTGAAGTCACGCTACCCTTCAGATACACAGTTACTCTGAAACACGCCAAGTTGCTACCAAATTCCAGCAGAATGTCATGGATATTAACGACCAAGGGATTTACTAAATACAGAGATGCTCTAATTAAACAAACTCCTTTTTTAATAAAAGGCAAGATAAGTACTAGGACCCTAGTTTTCAAGGATGAACTCATGGTAACAGGCCTGGCTGCAACCCTGTTACTGTGTTATTTGGGTAATCAAGGGTCACTGCAAACCACAGATGATATTCAAAATGCAAAAACCTTTATGTTTTGAGTTCTCTCATTTTTGTTTGTCTTAAACCATAATTAGGCTTTATCACCAAGCACTTAAGAAAATTTCAGGAAGATAATTATTAAAATGACATGTAGGGCATAAAACAGTAATGTATTCAATAGAACAACTACTGAGGTTTTCAAAGACATTAACTATTGCTTTGATCTTGTAAAAAATATCCATATGAAAAACAAATGTTCACTATGGTTGAATGTTAACTATAAGTAGCAAGTATTTTTAAAAACATAATCATATGTAAGAAATTTCTGAGACCACATATGATCAAGGCACAACTCAAGAACTTTCATCTTTGCACTATTTGCAATGACTGTCATTAAGATAAGAGAGTTCTTGCCTTTCATCTAAAAAGCTTTCTTTTTAAGTTGTGCTATGGTAAGGTATTTAAGAAAAAATTATAAGGAAACCAATTATGTAAGAAAACAAAGAACCCCCTCAGTAATCCTAAAAACAACCCAGCAGTGAAATGTTGAAACATGTAAGAATAAAACAGAAAGCCTAAAAACTTTAAAAAGAATGTTATTTAAAAAAATATACATAGACAGATATATCCAAATATAAAACCCCCGGATAAAAAAATAACTAATAAATATTCATTGGTCTAATTTAAAAGTCAAGTTATAATATACAAAGAGAGCCTAGATAATCTACAGCATCTCTGAAAATGTTTGAGACCTCTTGTTCAACATGACTTTTGAATTTTAATGCCATAAAAGTCAACTAAGACAAGGAAAAAACTGTCTTTCAGATGTTACTAGAAGATTGAAAATTCTATATGCATATAAATATTTCAATAAAATAGAAACTAGGCTTACTGAAGAAAAAAAATAACATTTCAAAAGTAGGATTGCCTGCAATAGAACCTGACATTTTTTTTAAAAAGGCAAAAACAAGACAATCTTATGAAGCCCAGTAACATATACCTGAAAGCCAATTCACTTTTATTGATCTACTTTAGGAACAGACAAAAAAAAAACAACAACATGCAAAGGGGACCTGACTCAAATTTCACTATTAGGAGAAAGGAGGGAAACAGCCACCAGATGCATTATACCTTTGGAAAAAACCACCTTATTAACAATTAGCTGAAGTTGCTCTAAAGACAAAAAGAAGGGTAGTCACAGATGTCCATTTAATGGGATTATATAGCTGGGCCACAAGAAAGAATAAGGCTAAGCAATGCAAAATCAATGTAAAACTGTAGGTTAGAGCCATAAAATATTGTTTTATGAGAGTTTCATAAGGACTAAACTACACTGCAGATGTAAGGCCTACATCCAACCAATTTTAACTTCTGATTCTACAACTAAATAACTCTCAAATCTATTCACTTCTTATTATCCCTTTGCCAAATCCTAATCCACGCTACCATTATTTCTTCCCCAGGTGACTGCATTAGACTCCTAACTAAACTCCCTTCCAGAGCCCACCAAAGAAATCATTTTAAAAGTCCTATATAATCTTACCTTCAATTACCGTGACTTACTCTCCCACTTGCTGAGCTCAGCCACGCTGGTCTCTGAGTCCTCTGAAAGGACAAGCTTTCCTGCCTCAAAAGCTTCACATGTGTCCTCCTTCCTAAAATGTTCTTCCCCCAAGTTTTGCTCCACTAATTCCTACTTAGTCTTTAGTTTAAATGTCTCTTCCTCTAGAAAGACTCACCAACTTGGTCAAAATCCTGTATTCTTTATATATACCACGAATCACAAGTATTTATCTGAGTGAATAACTTTAATATCTCATTCTACTGAAAGACTACGTGTTCCACAAAGGTTGGGACTGTATATGATTGTTTACCAGAACATAAAAGATATTCAACAAAAATCTGTTCAATGAATGAATAAATATTTTTCTAATTGTAAATGAACAGCTATTTGTAAACCAATATATGGAAAACTTAGCTCAAGAACAGTTTTGAGTTATTCCTTTAACATAAGCATGATATATCCCTCCATGAATTTTTATTATTTGTACATTTTAATTTTGTTCTAAAGCAAGAAGTGAGAGTAAGGGTGACAGCTTCCTGGAATTTTGATTTTCCAAATAGGAAACACCTGTAACAGACTGGTGTGTAAGCTTTGGTAGAAAAATAGGACACATGATTGCCTCTGTTTATTAATAGTGTACCACTAAGGGGTGGTTTTCTTATGAGGAAAAAGGCAGCTGCAATTCCCAAAAGAAAATATTTACTTTTTTGTATCTTCATTTTGGAATACATTCCAAAATGGAATAACTTGAAATGAGTTCTTATCTATCTAAATCCTTAAATCCCATTCATTCTTTAGGGTACAACGCAACCTCACCCCACTCCCCTAACACCATGCCCCAACTCCAGCTAAAAGTAATCTCTGTCCTCTGAAGAACTATAGTGCCGACCGGCACTCACCAGCCCGAGAGGCTTGTTTGCTCACACGCCGGGGCGGGCGGGACTGGGAGTTGAGCCTCGGGCTTCGGTCGGAGCGCAGGGAGAGGACTGGGGTTGGCGGCACGAACACAGCCTGCAGGGGTTTAGTGCGCCACAGCTAGCCAGGAGGGAGTCCGGGGAAAAGTCTGGACCTGCCGAAGAGGCAAGAGACATTTTCTTCCCTCTTTGTTTCCTGGTGCGCCAGGAGAGGGGATTAAGAGCGCTGCTTAAAGGAGCTCCAGAGATGGGCGCGAGCCGCGGCTAAAAGCGCGGACCCCAGAGACGGGCAGGAGACGCTAAGGCTGCTGCTGCTGCCGCCACCAAGAAGCCTGTGTGCGAGCACAGGTCACTATCAACAACCCCCTTCCGGGGAGCCTGTGCAGCCCGACACTACCGGGGTCCCGGGAACCAGGGACAACTCCCCCGGGAGAACGCACGGCGCGCCTCAGGCTGGTGCAACTTCATGCCGGCCTCTGCCACCGCAGGCTCGCCCCGCACTCCGTGCCCCTCCCTCCCCCCGGCCTGAGTGAGCCAGAGCCCCTGAATCAGCGGCTCCTTTAACCCTGTCCTGGCTGAGAGAAGAACAGAGGCCCTCCAGCGACCTACACGCAGAGGTGGGGCCAAATCCAAAGCTGAGCCCCTGGGAGCTGTGAGAACAAAGGAGAGAAAGGGAAATCTCTCCCAGCCTCAGAAGCAGTGGATTAAAGCTCCCCAATCAACTTGATGTACCCTGCATCTGTGGAATACATGAATAGACAACGAATCATCCCAAATTGAGGAGGTGGACTTTGAGAGCAAGATTTATGATTTGTTCCCCTTTTCCTCTTTTTGTGAGTGTGTATGTGTATGCTTCTGTGTGAGATTTTGTCTGTATAGCTTTGCTTCCACCATTTGTCCTAGGGTTCTATAAGTCCGTTTTTTTTGTTTTTAATTTTTTTCTTTTTCTCTTAACAATTATTTTTTATTTTAATAACTTTATATTTTATCTTACTTTATTTTATTATACTTTATCTTCTTTCTTTTATTCCTTCCCTCCCTCCTTCCTTCCTCCCTCCCTCCTTCGCTCCCTCCTTTCTTTCTACTTCTACTAATTCTTTCTTTCTACTTTTTCTCCCTTTTATTCTGAACCGTGTGGTTGAAAGGCTCTTGCTGCTACAGCCAGGAGTCAGTGCTGTGCCTCTGAGGTGGGAGAGCCAACTTCAGGACACTGGTCCACAAGAGACCTCCCAGCTCCACATAATATCAAACGGCAAAAATCTCCCAGAGATCTCCATCTCAACACCAGCACCCAGCTGCACTCAATGACCAGCAAGTTACAGTGCTGGACATCCTGTGCCAAACAACTAGCAAGACATGAAAACAACTCCACCCATTAGCAGAGAGGCTGCCTAAAATCATAATAAGTCCACAGACACCCCCAAAACACACCACCAGACGTGGACCTGCCCACCAGAAAGACAAGATCCAGCCTCATCCACCAGAACACAGGCACTAGTCCCCTCCACCAGGAAGCCTACAAAACCCACTGAACCAACCTTAGCCACTGGGGACAGACACCAAAAACAACGGGAACTACGAACCTGCAGCCTGCAAAAAGGAGACCTCAAACACAGTAAGATAAGCAAAATGAGAAGACAGAAAAACACACCGCAGATGAAGGACCAAGATAAAAACCCACCAGACCTAACAAATGAAGAGGAAATAGGCAGTCTACCTGAAAAAGAATTCAGAATAATGATAGTAAAGATGATCCAAAATCTTGGAAATAGAATAGAGAAAATGCAAGAAACATTTAACAAGGACCTAGAAGAACTAAAGATGAAACAAACAGCAATGAACAACACAATAAATGAAATGAAAAATACTCTAGATGGGATCAATAGCAGAAGAACGGATAAGTGACCTGGAAGATAAAATAGTGGAAATAACCACTGCAGAGCAGAATAAAGAAAAAAGAATGAAAAGAACTGAGGACAGTCTCAGAGACCTCTGGGACAACATTAAATGCACCAACATTCAAATTACAGGGGTTCCAGAAGAAGAAGAGAAAGAGAAAGGGACTGAGAAAATATTTGAAGAGATTATAGTTGAAAACTTCCCAAACATGGGAAAGGAAATAGTTAATCAAGTCCAGGAAGCACAGAGAGTCCCATACAGGATAAATCCAAGGAGAAATACGCCAAGACACATATTAATCAAACTGTCAAAAATTAAACACAAAGAAAGCATATTAAAAGCAGCAAGGGAAAAACAACAAATAACACACAAGGGAATCCCCATAAGCTTAACAGCTGATCTTTCAGCAGAAACCCTGCAAGCAAGAAGGCAGTGGCAGGACATATTTAAAGTGATGAAGGAGAAAAACCTGCAACCAGGATTAATCTACCCAGCAAGGATCTCATTCAGATTGGATGGAGAAATTAAAACCTTTACAGACAAGCAAAAGCTGAGAGAGTTCAGCACCACCAAACCAGCTTTACAACAAATGCTAAAGGAACTTCTCTAGGCAAGAAACACAAGAGAAGGAAAAGACCTACAATAACGAACCCAAAACAATTAAGAAAATGGGAATAGGAACATACATATCGATAATTACCTTAAATGTAAATGGACTAAATGCTCCCACCAAAAGACACACATTGGCTGAATGGATACAAATACAAGACCCATATATATGCTGTCTACAAGAGACCCACTTAAGACCTAGAGACACATACAGACTGAAAGTAAGGGGACGGAAAAAGATATTCCATGCAAGTGGAAACCAAAAGAAAGCTGGTCTCATATCAGACCAAATAGACTTTAAAATAAAGACTATTAGAAGAGACAAAGAAGGACACTACATAATGATCAAGGGATCGATCCAAGAAGAAGATATAGCAATTGTAAATATTTATGCACCCAACATAGGAGCACCTCAATATATAAGGCAAATACTAACAGCCATAAAAGGGGAAATCGACAGTAACACATTCATAGTAGGGGACTTTAACACCCCACTTTCACCAATGGACAGATCATCCAAAATAAAAATAAATAAGGAAACGCAAGCTTTAAATGATACATTAAACGAGATGGGCTTAATTGATATTTATATGGCATTCCATCCAAAAACAACAGAATACACTTTCTTCTCAAGTGCTCATGGAACATTCTCCAGGACAGATCATCTCTTGGGTCACAAATCAAGCCTTGGTAAATTTAAGAAAATTGTATCAAGTATCTTTTCCGACCACAATGCTATGAGACTAGATATCAATTACAGGAAAAGATCTGTAAAAAATACAAACACATGGAGGCTAAACAATATACCACTTAATAACAAAGTGATCACTGAAGAAATCAAAGAGGAAATTAAAAAATACCTAGAAACAAATGACAATGGAGATACAACGACCCAAAATCTATGGGATGCAGCAAAAGCACTTCTAATAGGGAAGTTTATAGCAATACAAGCCCACCTTAAGATACAGGAAACATCTCGAATAAACAACCTAAACTTGCACCTAAAGCAATCAGAGAAGGAAGAAGAAAAAAACCCAAAGGTAGCAGAAGCAAAGAAATCATAAAGATCAGATCAGATATAAATGAAAAAGAAAGGAAGGAAATGATAGCAAAGATCAATAAAACTAGAAGATGGTTCTTTGAGAAGATAAACAAAATTGATAAACCATTAGCCAGACTCATCAAGAGAAAAAGGGAGAAGACTCAAATCAATAGAATTAGAAATGAAAAAAGGAGAAGTAACAACTGACACTGCAGAAATACAAAAGATCATGAGAGATTATTACAAGCAACTCTATGCCAATAAAATGGACAACCTGGAAGAAATGGACAAATTCTTAGAAATGCACAACATGCCAAGACTGAATCAGGAAGAAATAGAAAATATGAGCAGACCAATCACAAGCACTGAAATTGAAACTGTGATTAAAAATCTTCCAACAAACAAAAGACCAGGACCAGATGGCTTCACAGGCGAATTCTATCAAACTTTTAGAGAAGAGCTAACACCTATCCTTCTCAAACTCTTCCAAAACATAGCAGAGGGAGGAACACTTCCAAACTCATTCAACGAGGCCACCATCACCCTGATACCAAAACCAAACAAGGATGTCACAAAGAAAGAAAACTACAGGCCAATATCACTGATGAACACAGATGCAAAAATCCTCAACAAAATACTAGCAAACAGAATCCAACAGCACATTAAAAGGATCATACACCATGATCAAGTGGGGTTTATTCCAGGAATGCAAGGATTCTTTAATATATGCAAATCAATGAACGTGACACAGCATATTAAAAAACTGAAGGAGAAAAACCATATGATCATCTCAATAGATGCAGAGAAAGCTTTTGACAAAATTCAACACCCATTTAAAATGAAAACCCTGCAGAAAGTAGGCATAGAGGGAACGTTCCTCAACATAATAAAGGCCATATGACAAACACACAGCCAATGGTGAAAAACTGAAAGCATTTCCACTAAGATCAGGAACAAGACAAGGTTGCCCACTCTCACCACTCTTACTCAACATAGTTTTGGAAGTTTTAGCCACAGCAATCAGAGAAGAAAAGGAAATAAAAGGAATCCAAATTGGAAAAGAAGAAGTAAAGCTGTCACTGTTTGCAGATGACATGATACTATACATAGAGAATCCTAAAGATGCTACCAGAAAACTACTAAAGCTAATCAATGAATTTGGTAAAGTAGCATGATACATAATTCATGCACAGAAATCTCTTGCATTCCTATACACTAATGATGAAAAATCTGAAAGAGAAATTATGGAAACACTCCCATTTACCATTGCAACAGAAAGAATAAAATATCTAGGAATAAACCTACCTAAGGAGACAAAAGACCTGTATGCAGAAAATTATAAGACACTGATGAAAGAAACTAAAGATGATACATATAGATGGAGAGATATACCATGTTCTTGGATTGGAAGAATCAACATTGTGAAAATGACTCTACTACCCAAAGCAATCTACAGATTCAATGCAATCCCTATCAAACTACCACTGGCAATTTTCACAGAAATGGAACAAAAAATTTCACAATTCGTATGGAAACACAAAAGACCCCGAATAGCCAAAGCAATCTTGAGAACGATAAACGGAGCTGGAGGAATCAGGCTCCCTGACTTCAGACTATACTGCAAAGCTACAGTAATCAAGACAGTATGGTACTGGCACAAAAACACAAAGATAGATCAATGGAACAGGATAGAAAGCGCAGAGATAAACCCACGCACATATGGTCACCTTATCTTTCATAAAGGAGGCAGGAATGTACAGTGGAGAAAGGACGGCCTCTTCAATAAGTGGGGCTGGGAAAACTGGATAGGTACATGTAAAAGTATGAGATTAGAGCACTCCCTAACACCATACACAAAAACAAGCTCAAAATGGATTAAAGACCTAAATGTAAGGCCAGAAACTATCAAACTCTTAGAGGAAAACATAGGCAGAACACTCTTTGACATAAATCACAGCAAGATCCTTTTTGACCCACCTCCTAGAGAAATGGAAATAAAAACAAAAATAAACAAATGGGACCTAATAAAACTCCAAAGCTTTTGAACAGCAAAGGAAACCATAAACAAGACCAAAAGACAACCCTCAGAATGGGAGAAAACATGTGCAAATGAAGCAACTGACAAAGGATTAATCTCCAAAATTTATAAGCAGCTCATGCAGCTCAATAACAAAAAAACAAACAACCTAATCCAAAAATGGGCAGAAGACCTAAATAGACATTTCTCCAAAGAAGATATACAGACTGCCAACAAACACATGAAAGAATGCTCAACATCACTAATTATTAGAGAAATGCAAATCAAAACTACAATGAGATATCATTTCACACCAGTCAGAATGGCCATCATCAAAAAATCTAAAAACAATAAATGCTGGAGAAGGTGTGGAGAAAAGGGAACACTCTTGCACTGTTGGTGGGAATATAAATTGATACAACCACTGTGGAGAACAGTATGGAGGTTCCTTATAAAACTACAAATAGAACTACCATACGACCCAGCAATCCCACTACTGGGCATATACCCTGAGAAAACCATAATTCAAAAAGAGTCATGTACCAAAATGTTCATTGCAGCTCTATTTACAATAGCCCGGAGATGGAAACAACCTAATTGTCCATCATCGGATGAATGGATAAAGAAGATGTGGCACATATATACAATGGACTATTACTCAGCCAGCCATAAAAAGAAACAAAATTGAGCTATTTGTAATGAGGTGGATAGACCTAGAGTCTGTCATACAGAGTGAAGTCAGTCAGAAAGAGAAAGACAAATACCGTATGCTAACACATATATATGGAATTTAAGAAAAAAAAATGTCATGAAGAACCTAGGGGTAAGACAGGAATAAAGACACAGACCTACTGGAGAACGGACTTGAGGATATGGGGAGGGGGAAGGGTGAGCTGTGACAAAGCGAGAGAGAGGCATGGACATATATACACTACCAAACGTAAGGTGGATAGCTAGTGGGAAGCAGCCGCACAGCACAGGGATATCAGCTCGGTGCTTTGTGACTGCCTGGAGGGGTGGGATAGGGAGGGTGGGAGGGAGGGAGACGGAAGAGGGAAGAGATATGGGAACATATGTATATGTATAACTGATTCACTTTGTTATAAAGCAGAAACTAACACATCATTGTAAAGCAATTATACTCCAATAAAGATGTAAAAATAAATTAATTAATTAAATAAAATTAAAAAAAGAAAGCCATTCCTCTCTCCCACATCTTTTCCTTAGTAGAGATTCACCTATGCACCCCATAAACAGTTGAATAAATATTAAATTACACATAAAAATGAAATAAATAAGAAATATATATTATTCAAGCAAATCTTTGCTGTAGTACACTCACAATCTTTAGATATTTACTATACAGTCTATTAGTAGTAAGAAATAGAACTTTTAAAATTTGGGTCAAATTCTTAAATTTTGGTGTGCCATAGGATCACTTTTGAGAGCATGTTAAAATTATGGATGTCACGGTCCCACCCTAAAGTTACTGAATCAGAATCCACTGGGGTAGAATTGGGGCAAATGATTGTTGAGAAGGTGATTTTGATTCACACAAAATTTAAGAATGCTGCTCTTGTTGATATTATATTAATTCAAACTAACTGAGAGGAGTTCAAATTAGCAGAAAACTTGAATCACAGAATATTTAAAGTAACACAGCCTTCTAATCATTGGGTACATAAATTAACAAGATAATTTCCAACTATTTCCAAGCAAAAATTCTACTAGTTTGTTTGAAGAACCTAGGGGCAGGACAGGAATAAAGATGCAGACATAGAGAATGGACTTGAGGACATGGGGAGGGGGAAGGGTAAACTGGGACGAAGTGAGAGAGTGCCATGGACATATATACACTACCAAATGTAAAATAGCTAGCTAGTGGGAAGCAGTTGCATAGCACAGGGAGATCAGCTCGGTGCTTTGTGACCACCTACAGGGGTGGGATAGGGAGGGTCGGATAGGGAGGGTGGGAGGGAGGGAGACACAAGAGGGAAGAGATATGGGAACATATGTATATGTATAATTGATTCACTTTGTTATAAAGCAGAAACTAACACACCACTGTAAAGCAATTATATTCCAATAAAGATGTTAAAAAAATAATAATAATGTAAAAGAGGACAATTATTATATTAATGTTAGAGATGCCTGATACTTCTGAATTATTCCACTCCAAAATTATGAAGGATGTTTTAAACAAGTATCTTGAAAACTGTGTCTGCATACGTTTAAAGGCTGTAAATTTTTTCACTGATTTGTTTCAAAATGAGTAAGGTAATTTCATGTATCAAAAGACAGTTGTATCCTCCCTTTAAAAGAAATTAAAAATAAATAACTTAGTATTTTGATTTATGTATCACTTTCTTATGAGTTTGCTGAGTGTGAGTAGTCCTTTATATTAACCCAGGATATATTAATAAAATATTTCTGAAACCTCAGAGCTGAAAACTAAACCTCAGTCAATGATCAATGATAATATCTTAATTCAGATGACTATTGCGAGATGAGATAATACACGTAAAGCACTTAGCATAATAACAAGCTTATAGCAAGAACCCTATACATATTAATCATTATTTTTCTATAATTCATCATGCCAAGTTAAATTTATGACTTACATCAAGTGTTTCATGTTTTTCTGGCCTGGCCTGGACCTAGATAGACCTAATGATTATTTAATATAATTATGCACATTAGCATAGGCCTGTGGGCTCAGGAACTGAAATAAAAACTCCCAAAAAACCAATTTAATAAAAATGAACATTAGCAACAAACTCTTCAGGGTATACTGAGATTTATCAAATTTTTTTTTCTATCAAACAGACAAAGAATCATGAAAAGTATGCATGGAGATTAAAAATTTAACAAGTTAAATGCTTGGAAAAATAAAGTTTTATGAGAAAAGAATAAAACTGGAAATATTTACATAAAAAATGCTAGTAAGGAAGCAATTCAATCATCAAACAGTGACAATCTGAAGTTATATTTGCTTGTAACATCAAGAAGACATTTCGTTTCACAATGAAAGCATTATACTAGACTGATTTCCTTTATGATGTTCCCATTGGACTAACATTAAGATTTGTTTTATATGTCAAAGATAGTCCTAATGTAAACATGAAAGAACTATTTAAAGCCATAGTTCAAATGAAACAGCATGGTATTCTAGACTATCATGAGTACCTCCCCTCTGTATATAGGACCATGTCAGCCAGTTAGCTTCCATTTCAAATGCAGTCCATTTGCTGCTACACTGGCTATTTATTATCAGAAGATGTATTTACTGTACTACTTATCCAGTAAAAGAAAAGAATAAGAGCAGTACCAGTTAGTGTACTGATGGTTCTTATATTTTTTTTCAATCATTTAAAAAGGGCAAACAGGAGAACATTTATTTCAAAAGACTGCTCCAAAAGATACACCTCAGAAGTAAAACTAGGAATAGCGATGCTTTTGTTTCATACAAGACAAAGTGATGATTACACAAATATTTATTCCTATCACAAACCAAATTATAAACATTCTAGAAGAGACTCGGCCACTGATCACCTGAAGAAACTGCGTAGAGGAAACAGTATATTTAGTGGTCACAGACACACAACTTGGGAATCAGTCAGACCTTGAGCACAAACTTCCTTTCACCACTTAATAGCCATGCTACATTAGGCAAAACTATTTAACCTCCGCAAACCTCAATTTCATCATATATAAAATGGCAGTACTACTTCATTTCCCAGATCCTGAGATGTCCTTGAAAAAACATATAAACATTTCTAAATCAGGATGAGTCTGACAAATAATGTTAAAAGAAACTGGACGGCCAAGAGGCAGAGAAATAACTTGACTGAGCATGTGCAAACTGACCTGCGAGAAGATATTTCTTTATGTGATTACACAACTCAGCTGAGTTGTTTATACTGGCGGCAATGTACTCACCTGAATTTTAACTTAATTTAAGCTCTTAAAATACCTTCAGAAAGATTTCACTATGATGTAGTATTGAAATAAAAAAATTGTTGTGCTCACAGAAGACTGTAAGTCACATGCAATAAAAATCAACTAAAATTGTCAATTCTCTCACACTAGACCACACATAACATTTTCAAAGGTAGAAGTTAGAGAAGTTGGTATGACCAATTTGTGGAGTCAAACATCTAAATGTAAAAACTTCGAGCTGACTTTGAAGAAAAGATTAATTTTCAGAGATATGTACTTTAATAAAGGCAAAAATTTTACAAGTTTAATCAAATAGAAATCCACCAATGAAATTAATTTTCTTTGATATACTTATGCAATTACAAAGGTGCTGAAGAGATCCAGGCATAGGTCATAAAAGCAGCATGTCAATAGGATGATACACGTAGCTGTTAATGGCCAAAAGTGATTCAGAAAAATCTTAAGACTCCCAAATATAAAGGTTTAGATTCAAACATTGATTACAATGCTAAAGAAGCTGGAGAATGAATAAATGTTTACTATTACTAGTTGAGGGGCATAGGGGGAGAGAGGGGGGAGGGAGGGGGGAGGGAGGGGGGAGGGGGGAGACGGAGGGAGAGAGGGAGAGAGAGGGGGGAGAAAGCCGAGAGATAAGTAACCACCCCCCCACCACCAAAAAATACATCATCCAATCATCACCTTGAAGAGTCAAATCCAGTAATATCTACCTTCGATCTTTTTGGTGAGGATTAAATGAGACGTGTAAAACATCAGCCATAGTGCATAGCACACACAGTAAACATGCAGCGAACTGTTGCTGTTATTATTATTATTAGTCACATTTTGAAAAAAAATTAAATAATGACAACAAATTATTCTTTACTTTCTTAAGCATTGGTCCAAATAAAATGGCTTAAACTACAGTAAGAAAAATAATTTTGTGGAGTCTTTTAAATTCCCTAATTAAAAAAATATTTTACTTACATAATTATAGCAAGAATTATTTTGGTTAAGTATAAAGGTAAACCTTATCAAACCAGCTATTAATACTGTTTGTAATCATTTAACCCCAAGTTATACTTTAATGGTGGTTGTTGGTGTGCTATTTCCTAGTTTTGTCAGTCACTAAGATTTTATGTCATTCTAATAGAGCTGCCAAAAATTAAAAGTTATGAAAAAGACAGCAGGTTCATATATACTTAGCTAATTTATTTATACAAAAAGTCAGAGTAGTAAAACAAAGCCAAATGGGGTACACAGACATGTTTTCTGTGAACCACACAAGTTTGTTTTTAATTTTAATTAATTTTAATCTTAATTTAATTTTAAATAATTGCCAAGATTTAATGTTCTTTTAAAAATCCAGATTTTCAGCTTCCGTTGAAAAAAACAGAGTCTGGCAACACTAACTGAGCATTTTACTATAATCAGTTAGAGCTGAGTAGGAGATGCACCCTTGCCCCGCCCCACTCTCCTCAGATGGCCATAACCTCAACCCTGCCCCCTTTAGTCTTTTAAATTTCCTTCCTGGCCTGTGCAAATATTTGAATCTCCAACTTTCGATGTACACATTTGACTCGTTTTTCTAACCTGGAGTTTCTGAAGAATTGGACAATGGAGCAGATGCTTCAGCTAAGGCAGCTAATGTAGCTAATACTGATGTAGAGGAGTTTCCAAATTGAACAGCAGATACACCCGTTTCATCTACGATAAAGGAGAAAACATGTTTGAATTTTTAAGGAATTTAATCTAGTGAATTTTTCTGATCATCTGTTTTACTTTATTCAACTCTTAAATGAAGCTTAGATAATATTAGTTTTGTGAAAAATGAGCTTGGATAGCATTAACTTTTGAAAGGTAATACTGCAGTACATTTTGCAATATCACCTTTCTTTAGATTATTTTGCCTCATAAAAATTTTTTTGCCAATTATAACAAAGAAAACCAAGGTGGCTGATATAATCTTACCCTCATTCTCCAACAGTCCTTTCTTAAAAGGATGAATACCTACTAAAGCATAAAATCCCAACAGCTATCCTATATGCATCTCAATACCTGTTGCCTTGGATGAATTTTCTGAAGATACCAGACCTGTTAGGTTCACCACCCCTCCAGGTCCAATGATAAACTGTGGTGTTGCAGCGTGTATCGTCACAGTGTCGGGACTCTCTGGGTTTGTGTTGATTTGGTTCTGCATAGCAATCTAGAGGACAAATTACCACAGTGTTTTCAGAATTATAACCAGAACATATAGGACAGACTTTTAATGTAACATCCTGTAATCTAAGAATCATATAATACAAATGGAAATCTTTGTTTCTGGTCTACTGAAAGTATAGTGGTAAATCATAGATATGTATTTATATCCTGAGTTCCCCTATTAGGTAAAGCAGCAAAATCCCATGTGAGGCGAAGTAGGTATCTGAAAGGATTGTATAGAACTCAGTTGAGTGAATTCCCTGGTGGTCCAGCAGTTAGGACTCTGCGCTTTCACTGCCAAGGGCATAGGTTCAATCCCTGGTCAGGCAACTAAGATCCCGCGAGCCACGCGGTGGGGCCAAAAAAAAAAATCTGTGTTCTATATATAAATAGAACACAGTTGAAAGATATTCTGCTGCCCTGCAGCTACAGAAATTAAATTACTTAAATCAAATTATGTTCTCTACTATATTCAGCAATATATAACACTACCTATATAAAGCACATCCTTCTCAGTTAATTGTCCTCCATCCTCAACCCTAGGCTCCAAACTGCACTCTTGGGAGTAAAAGAATTGGAAGAAGCACAGCAAAATTTATTTTCCTGAACACATAACATCTTTTAAGTAACTAGATGAAGTTCAACAGACTCAGATAGTCTTAGAGAAGAGTTCTACTGGGAAGGAGAACAAGAAGATAGGCAAGAAGACGCAGTAAGTAAAGAAGAAAATTTACATCAATGTTGTCTAGCTAAAGAAAAGAGAAGTAATGTTGGTTAGTAGGAAAACTTGTCCAAAAACCATAAATAACTATGTTCACAAACAGATTTTTTTGAGGATGGTGAAAAAATAAAAGAAACCAATCAGAATGATGAAGACTGCATCACTCACTGAGGGGACATGATTATGATTCCTAAAAAAAAATGTTAGTGGAAGTATAACAGACTTGAAAAACCATAAGGTATCCAAACATGCATCAAAATAATTAATAGACTAAAATGTATAGAAGGGAATTCAGAACCTTACAAACACTGAAAGTAATCACTTTATCTAATCTTCTAATGTTACATGCAAAGACTGTGGTCTTACAATTAGGAAAATGAACAGCAATGAACAAAGAGGAAGTGAAAAAGGAATAGGACTGTCCAAAATAAGTCCAAAATGAAAAACTACAAGCTAAATAGTTCAAATCATCCATATGACAGAGATCCTTTTATTTTCTTAAATTAAAAGCCAAAAGTTACCTGTAGTATCTCTGCTAAATCTTCATTCCCATTGTCTATTGAAATATCAAACGCAGTTTTACAAAATTTACTTTGCGTGTGTACATCAGCACCATATTTGATTAAGAGTTCCACCACCTCTTGATGATTGTGTTCTGTGGCCCAGTGTAGAGCTGTCATCTTCAACATGTCCTTTGCATTGACATCAGCGCCATGCTATACAAATATTTCAAAATAAGAAATTTCTAAAATACGAAATATAAAGAAGTCCTGATATGAAAATACTAGCCACTGTGCTTTAAACCAAGACTTTGCTACTAATATGACCAACTCTTTATTTTTGTGTGTTGAATGATCTACATGTTCCAGGAATCACCACACATCTGTCACGTAATCAGTTTCCTATCATGTTGGCTTTCCTAATTGCATTCCTTCTAATTTCTTAGGCGTACAGCAATTATTTTTTCAGTCATCCAGCCATGAGTATGAAGGGCTAGAATGGCATAAGGTGCGAAGGAAAACTATGAACATTCCTCCAAAACCCTCCAGCTCCTTATTTACACAAAAATATCCCTTGCTTTCAAAACCAGTGCAATATAATGAATTAACAGGGAGCTATCAAGAGATACACTATCCATTACGGTTGTCACTAGACACGTGTAGCCGAATACAGTTATGCTGTGCATGTAAATACACACTGGAATTCAAAGACCTCACACCAAAAAAAGGATGTAAAACATCTCAATAATTTTTAAATTGATTTCATGTTGAAATTATAATATTTTATATATACCGAGTTAAATAAAATATAATATTAAAATTATTTTGTTTTTACTTTTTTAATGTAGCTATACAAAATCTAGAATTACACATGACTTGTACTTGTGGCTTATATTGTATGTTTTTTGGATAAGTTGATCTAGAGGCCAGAATAAAAAGAATTAAGAATATCTAAATCTATCACTCTCTGTTTCAGAATTTTCTCTTTGGCATTTAGATGATTAAAGAAAAAGCCCTGCCTGTATTATTTGTTTGTTAATTATTCAAGCCTAACATTCCCTTCCATGTGCGTTTTAAATATGTTGAGTAAGACAAAGCTGTAGTCCCTCACCACAGCAAAGACCAAGATCTAAGAAGTCAATTGTCTGACTTAACTAAAAACATACAATGAGGAAGCTTTTCCCCCCACAAAATAACACTTTAAAATAATTTTCACTCAAATGAATGCTTACACACAAAAAATGAGATAACATGGGGGAAAAAAGTAGACATTCAATAAAACAGAGACAGGCTCAGACCTGGGACCCTTTGCTGCAGTGCTTGCACCTGGACAAACATCTCCTCCAGCGACAGAATACAAAGAAACTAATATAAGGGACTAAAAATAACTGCGTGCATGTGCAGTTGGGGCAAATTATGAACAATTAAGATACAAAAGACCAAAAACCCAACTGCCACTTCTGCCAACTTCCAAACCCACTTGGGAGCAAAAGCAGGGTACTGCATACAGCACCACTAAGGGGGTGGGCAGACCACCCAAGCCACCCTTGCCACGTGACCCCTGGACTGGCCCCTACCCTCACTGCATTTAAGGGACCAGCTCCTCCCCTGTCAGGGAGCGAGCAAGGGAACCTGATACTTGTTTTCGCTCCCTAGTGCTACAGCACAAGTCCTAATAAAGCCTTGCCTGAATTACTTGTCTGGCCTTAAGGAGTCCAAGAACCCTGTCAGTAACAAAACTAGTTCCCTTCTCCCTCTTATAAAACCACTATGGTTTTATAGCCTTTGGGGTCTTACTTTCAAAAGCAAAGTGCAAAAAGAGAACACATACCTTAAGCAAAACCTCCACTATGCTGGCATGGCCCTCAGAAGCTGCCATATGCAGCGGCGTTCGGTCCACTTTGGTTCTGGCATCCCTACTTACACCGGCTCGGAGTAGTACTTCTGTGGTGGAATAATGTCCGTACTGTGCTGCCAGATGAAGTGGAGAAGTTCCAAGCTATACCACAAGAAAAAAAATCCACATCTATAGTCATTTTAAAATATACTTCTATCTTCTACTTTATATATTCTGTTTACAGAGCAAACAGATTCTCTTTATATCAAATGTTTACACAGTAACTCAAAACTGAAAAGGAATAATTTTTGCTGATCACAGTCTCTTCATAGGGGCCTTCAAGAATTCCCATTCATTTCTCAGTGAGGAAGAAATGACAATATTTCATTTAATTCAAACTTGCTTTCTTTATTTTGTTATCAGATAGTCTAAACAAAATTAATTTCATCAGGAAATAGACATAATTAGGGTCAGAAATTTTTGAGCATTAGAAAGTTTTCCTCACACCATTCACACAAAACTTTTCATCTATGAAATTCACATCAAATAATTGTAACAGTGTACATTTTTACATTAAACTATTTCTAGGACTTAAAAATAAATTAATTAAAGCACCTCAGTGATCTTTTTAAAGGAGTTCATATAGTCATTTTTCAAGGAAAAAATCTGATGTGAGGTGCACTTGCCAAAGGTGAGTTAAGACGGAACCAAAACATGCAGCAGAAACTAACACAACATTGTAAATCAACTATTCTCCAATGAAAATTTTAAAAAACGAACCAAAAGAGAGCCCAGTTCTCCTGAAATTGGTTCCATGTGGCCTAGTCATGCTACATTCAAAATATACAGAAGTACATACTAAAATGTGAAGAAGAGCCTTATCAGGGGTATAATTTTGTGTGTGCGTGTGTGGTACGCGGGCCTCTCACTATTGTGGCCTCTCCCGTTGCGGAGCACAGGCTCCGGACACTCAGGCCCAGCAGCCATGGCTCACGGGCCCAGCCGCTCCGAGGCATGTGGGATCCTCCCGGACCGGGGCATGAACCCGTGTCCCCTGCATCGGCAGGCGGACTCCCAACCACTGCGCCACCAGGGAAGCCCAGAGGTATAATTTTTAATAGGTGAAAACTAGAATTACATTATATCACATGCACTTAGAAGCACAAAAAGTCCCTACAACTCTCTGATTACCAAGCCACTCATGTTCTAAAGAACCAAGATAGTTCACTAGAACATGCAATTTGCTAAGACCACTGCTGTAATAATAGCAACTAAGGTTTTTATTTAAGCACTTTCCATAGCAAGCACTATTCTAAGACCTTTACACCTATTGTATCATTTAATCTCCTCAAAACACAGGTACTATTACTATCCTCATTTGGCAGTAAAAGAAACTAAGGCATGACCAGGGGATAAGGGGGGGATAAACTGGGAGATTGGGATTGACATATACACACTACCATATATAAGACAGATAACTAATTAGAACCTGCTTTATAGCATAGGGAACTCTATTCAATATTCTGTAATGGCCTATATGGGAAGAGAATCTTAAAAAAAAAAAAAAAAGAGTGGATATATGTATAACTGATTAACTTTGCTGTTCACCTGAAACTAATACAGCAATGTAAATCAACTATAATAAAAAGTTTTAAAAATTTTAAGAAAATAAGTAAGGCACAAAGAGGTTACTAATTTGCCTGAAGTCACACAAGTAAGAGTCATAATACAAAGCTAGGTATGTGCTCTCAATATATGGTAAAAATGGAAATCATTTACCCTGGGAATAATTATTTTATTACTATTAAAAGCCTTGTATTTTTAAGGGAAGGTCATTCCTGCAGATTAAAGAAGATTTTTAAACAATCCTTTCTTCCTCCATGCTCTATCATACTTTTCTAAAACTGGCCCTTTCTATACTCTTAAATTCTAATATTTAATGAAATATCTCCATAGCCTATTTAGCAACCATGAGTTCTGCTCAGTGTGATAAAATGGTTTCTTTTGTAATTTTTTCTTCTCGAGACCTTACCTTTTTGGTTGATGATACAAAATATATATATACGTACATATATGTAGTTTGAAGGAGGAAAATAAGGTAAATACCATCACAGTCTATAAATAAAACATAACCAGCAATTTAGAATCTTCCCACGTGCCACTCCCTAATAAGCCCCTCCCCCAACCCCTGAGGTAATTACTAGTCTGAATTTTGTAATAAAGATTGCTTTACTTTGCTTTTTAAAAAATTACTATGTATCCCTAAATAATATACTTTGGTTTTGCCTGCTCTGAACTTTATTTAAATAGAATCACATTGCATGTATTTCTCTGAGACTTGCCTTCTTTGGCTTAATATCATAAGATTCACCCACATTGATGAATATAAGTATAGTTCACTAATTTTCTCTGCTCTATGATTTTCTACCAAATGAATAAGCCATAATCAATTTAGCCAATCCACTGTTGAGCATTAAGGTTTCCAGTTTTTTATTATGAATAATGCTGCTACTAAAAACAGTCTTATACATGAACAAGAACTTCCCTTGGAAATATTCTTAGAAGTTCAATAGTTATGCCAGAGGGTATGTACACATTTAAATCTACTAGGTACTGCCAAACTGTTCTCTAAAATGTTTCTATCAATTTATGGATCTCCTCACCAACGGTTGGTGCTGAAAGACTTTTTTGTTTAGTTTTTGCTTATCTGATGGATAAGCAATAGTATTTCATGATTTTACTTTGCATTTGCCCAATCATTAATGTAGCTGAGCATCTTTTCACATTTATTGGTTATTCAAACATTCTCTTTAGTCAAGTACCATATCAAGTCATTTGCCCTATCTTCTTTGTCTTGTTTTTCATCACTGTCATGGGAATCCCTATGTATTATGGACACTAATTCTCTTAAGATTTTTGTCTTTTTTTTTCAGGGTTTATAGGTATTTTTTTAATTGAAGTATAACTGATTTACAATACTATATTAGTTTCAGGTGTACAGCATAGTGATTCAGTATTTTTATAGATTATACTCCATTTAAAGTCATTACAGGGGCTTCCCTGGTGGCGCAGTGGTTGAGAGTCAGCCTGCCGATGCAGGGGACACAGGTTCGTGCCCCGGTCCGGGAAGATCCCACATGCCGCGGAGCGGCTGGGCCTGTGAGCCATGGCCGCTGAGCCTGCGCGTCCGGAGCCTGTGCTCCGCAACGGGAAAGGCTACAACATTGAGAGGCCCGCGTACCGCAAAAAAAACCCCAAAAAACAGTCATTACAAAATAATGGCTACAATTCCCTGTGCTATACAATATATCCTTATTGCATATATATTTTATACATAGTAGTTTATATCTCTTAATCCTATACCCTATTTCATCCTTCCCCACTTTACTCTCCCCACCAGCAACCACTAGTTTGTTTTCTGTATCTGTGAGTCCAGTTTCTGTTTTGCTATACACATTTGTTAATTTTTTAGACTCCACAAATAAATGGTATCATACAGTATTTGTCTTTCTCTGACTTATTTCATTAGGCATAATACTCTCCAGATCCATACACATTGCTGCCTGCAAATGGCAGAATTTCTTTCTTTTTTATGGCTAATAGTCCACTGTACATGTACATACCACATCATCTTTATCCATTTGCCTGTTGATGGACACTTGGGTTGCTTTCATATCTTGATTATTGTAAACAGTACTTCTATGAACATTGGGGTGCACGTATCTCTTCGAATTAGAGTTTTCATTTTTTCCCGATATATACCCTGGAGTGGAATTGCTAGATCATATGGTAGTTCTATTTTTAGCTCTTTGTGGAACCTCCACACTGTTTTCCATAGGGGCTGCACCAATTTACATTCCCACCAACAGTGCACGAGGATTCCCTTTTCTCCATATCCTTGCCAACATTTATTTGTAGACCTTTTGATGATAGCCATTCTGACAGGTGTGACGTGATATCTCATTGGTATCTTGAAGGCTCTTTTTGTCTTGATGTACTACGGGATCACTATGATGTGTCTAGATATAGATTATTTTTATTGATTCTGCTGGAGATTTTCTGGGCTACTTAAATCTGTGAGCTGCCATCTTTCATCAGTCTTGGAAAAGCTAAACCATTATCTTTTAAAATTACTTCATCCCTATTTTCACTCTCCTTGTGGATTTATGATTAGATATATGTTAGACTTTCTAATACACTAGGCTTCATGACTCCTGACATCTTTTATATTTTTTTGTTTTTCTCTGCACCGCATTCTGAATGATTTTTTTTTTGTTTTTCAGTTTACTAATTTTCTCTTCAGCTATTCCTAATCTGCTATTAAAATCTTATCTAAAGTCCTTATAGGTCTGCTTATGTTGTCAGTTGTTCCAGTGGGTTATTGTCCAAGCTGCCTTGTGTCCTTGTGTGTTCAGTTTTTGTTGGGTTTTTTTCTTCGTTTGGCCGCACCACGTGGCATGCGAGATCTTAATTACCCGACCACAGATCAAACCCACACCCCCTGCAGTGGAAGCACGGAGTCTTAACCACTGGACTGCCAGGGAAGTCCCAGTGTTCAGTTATTTTTGACTGTTCATTTTCCTTGGAATTTCATTTGTAGATATGAAGCCTGGGAGGAAGGTAGGTTCCTCCAAAAAGGATATTCATTTGCTTGTGTCAGGAACCAAGGGTAACCTCTAGTCCAAAGATAATTTTAAATTCATTCTTCAGTTCAGAGTTTTGCAGAATACATAAGTATTTATGAGTTAAGGCCACAAATGTGTGCAAAGGATGGCTTTTGACTCCAAATTCTCGTCAACAACATTTTTCCTCTCTCCATTTGGTACCTTAGTTCAAGCCAGTTCATTTGCCTTGCAGTATCCTAACAACAGGGGCAGGGGCAGGGGCAGGATCAGATAGGAGGATGGAGGGGGTATTTCTGGTTTACCCTTACAATGAAGGTACATCTCTTTAGGATTCCAGTATTATGGGGAAAGGATCTCTAGGAGACTTCCCTCTATGAGCAGTCTCAGGTCTTTATCTTAAGTAACCTATGCCGGGGAGGTAGAACACCAACTGGCAAATTTACTGAGTTAGCAAATGTTCTAAGGGTGAAATTTCTCTGGGTTATGGCCTTTGCTTAGTTTTTCAGCTTGATAATCCCTTACTTTCTTTCTAACTCATCAGTGCCCTTAAGATTTTTTTTTAATATACTCAGTCAAAAAATCTTTATCTTTTAAAGACAGATGCTGAAAGCTATGGATGAAACAAAATGGTTCCTGAAATTTACTTTAAAATAATACTAAACAAAGAAAGTAAATGGGGTTATAGAGGAAATAAGATTCATTTGATTTGATAATTTTTGAAGGGTATACAGGGGTTGATTTATGTTTGAAATTTTCCATAATAAAAAAAAATTGTTTTGAATGAAAATTTAAAAAGAACATGGAACAAGTAAGCTAAAAACAACAAAATCAAAACTCTGGAGTTTTTAGTTGTTACCAGTGGGAGAGTTAATCCATATTCCTAACCCTCCACATTCCCAAGAATATCCCTTTTGATTTACCTGCAGAATTAAACAGAGTTATGGTTTCTGTCTTCTTCACAATTGCCTTCTGTAATTACTAAGAACTCCTTCTCATTCCTTTCTTCCTTCTGAGTGATGTTTGCAATAGTTTTACAAGTATCAATTGAAATGCAAACATTTTTCCTTTTTTAGAATCAATTATAACATTAACACCAAATTTGCTTTTTCTGAATTGTAAATTCTACCTGTGCTATTTATAAGGCCTTTAAATTAAATCCCAAGCAGCTACATTTTACATTCATCCTACATTACTGAATTCCGTAATTTAAAGAAAAACCCATGTGTGGACAGAATATTTGGATAAGGTGGTCTATTATAAAAAAAAAGTATATGAACCATTCTCTTTAAAAGCAAGCTATAATTCTAAAATTGCAAACAAATTTGCAAAAAAATTAAATTTTCACCACTTATAAACACAATACTGACTAAACTTTTAACTGGAAAAATTCAAAAATGAGAGGAAGAAGAAGAAGAAGGAGGAGGAAGAGGAGGGGGAGGAGGAGGAGGAGGAGGAGAAAACAAAAAACAAAAAAACCCCACAACATTAAAACCATTCTTTACCCAGTCTGTAGTAAAAGGAGCTCCATTAGCCATCAAAATACGAACTTCATCATCTTGACCTGCTCGAGCCGCTTCTAAAAGCTTCTTTCCCAAATCTACCAGGGACATCTAAACAGAACATAGATGAATTTAACATCTCCATTTATACATTATGACATAATTTTTTCCCTTCTATCTTCACTAATAAGTCAGTTCTCAATTAGACCTTCAAAAGGTTGTGATATAGTTCCTCTGAAACTACAGATCATATAAAAGCAATTTTTATTTGAATTTTGGGAACAGATTTTTCTTTCTTATCAAATTTTTAACTAGGATAATAAAATTAATTTGAATTCTCCGAACACAGCTGGTAAAAAATAGAAGAGGTAAGTGGCAAAGAAAGCTTGTCTAAAATTTAAAACTAGCAACAAACTGTTTTCACTGGAGGAGTTGCAGCAATAAAGTTTTCTCACAAATGTAAATAGAAATAAGGTAAATATATTATCCTCTTTAAGTGGTACAAAATTTAAAATAAATCTACCATAAATTTTTTTAGCAACAGTGAATGTGCTCAGAATTTGAAAATAAGTATTTTCAACCCTCATACAGGCAATGTGCATGTAAGTTCTTTCAGAAAAAGGCACAATTCAGGGCTTCCCTGGTGGTGCAGTGGTTAAGAATCCACCTGCCAATGCAGGGGACATGGGTTCGAGCCCTGGTCCAGGAAGACCCCACGTGCTACAGAGCAACTAAGCCCATGCACCACAAGTACTGAGCCTGCGCTCTAGAGCCCGCAAGCCACAACTACTGAGCCTGCGTGCTACAACTACTGAAGCCTCTGCAACAAGAGAAGCCACTGCAATGAGAAGCCCATGCACCGCAATGAAGACCCAATGCATGGGACTTCCCTGGCAGCGCAGTGGTTAAGAATCCGTTGCCAATGCAGGGAACACAGGTTCAAGCCCTGGCCCGGGAAGATCCCACATGCCGCGGAGCAACTAAGCCCGTGTGCCACAACTACCGAGACTGCGCTCTGGAGCCTGCGAGCCACAACCACTGAAGCCCGCTCACCGCAACTAGAGAAAGCTCGTACGCAGCAATGAAGACCCAATGCAGCCAAAAATAAGTAATAAATAAAATAAATAAATATAAAGAAAAAAAGACCCAATGCAGCCAAATAAATAAATAAAATTTATTTATTTAAAAAAAGGCACAATTCACATTCAATGAAAATAATGAAAAGAGAATCTAACAGTATTATCAATAGAGTATGTGTCTCACTAAGAACCTATAAAGGTAAGTATGCCCCACATCCTGAATACAAGATATCTGAAAATGTCACAGCCTAGGATGGGTGTGTGTGTGTATGTGTGTGCGTGTGTGTGTATGTGTGTTTGTGTCATCTTGAATAAGAAATATTGAAATATGTGTTAAGGAAAGATCATGTCAGGAGTACATAGGGGAAGAAAGATTTGAAAGTATCAGAAATGCTCAAATTCAAAAGATGACACTTCTAGAAGAAGAAAGTTCCCAAATCCAGAAAGACTACTGAGTGACGTTATATGTATCTGGAAGAAAGGCAAACAGGTGGAATTTGAAGGTCGTGGGGATGGGAAGATATGGAACCCCTGAAATTTACACAAGAAAAAATGTGCCTCAGGTATGAATTTGTCTCAAAAAGTGAATACTCTTTGAGTTGAGGGGAAATAAATTATAACAGAGGAATGTCAGGTTGATTAGTATATCCCAATCTGGTATGAACAGGAATTACTCAAGAAAAGAGGGGAAAGGAGTATGTGTGTGAGAAGAACGTTGACAGAGCTTGGAGAGGTTATTTATACCAGAAAGGAACAAAATGCATCACATAATTAGAGGTGTTAGGAAATCTAAAAGGGTTTATTAAAGGTTGATTAAAAAATGTCCCCAAAAGAACACAAGTTTGTGCTTAAATTATTGTATTTTTTAGTAGATTTCATAACACAGAAATAACCAAACATAAAAAGAGTGACCAGGAGCAGATGTTAATACTGGGAGGCTCACACAATGATTAGGTGAGATGTACATGTCCAAAACAGGCATTTGTCACCAAACAGGAAAGAATTTTTTATAGTTGTTCTCTTTGTAAGAATAGAAATAATTCATAATATATCCTATGGTGAAGAATAAGAAAAATAACCACATGCACTTGTGGGTTTTATGTGGGGGGTCTTTTATGCCTTTTTGTGACATTCACAACGTTTTCACCCTTGAATGTCTGATTTCCTTTCCTTTTTCCTCCCATTCTCTCATTCATACATTGGTGGAGTCACTGGAACCCAAAATATTCCTTAATCCCACTAAAAGCACTAAAATCAAGAGATTACTGTTCTTTAACGAAGGATTTTTCCGAGGTAATATGTACCAGCTGGATATAAATTAATAGCATATTCAATAGGCAAAAGAATCAGAAATAATAATGTCCTACTAAAGGCAGAATAAGGTAAAAAAAAACTGATCTCTCTTCTACAGAAATACAGTAAAATCTAAACTGGCCATACTAACAAAGACAGTGTTCTATAGTCTGGATGACCAAATTTTAATATTAACCTGGTTTTACAATGAAGTAAGTATTTCCCCCAAATACACATTTTTAAATATGTCTTACACAGTAATATAAAATCAATCTGCATTCATTCAGCATACATACTGCCAGATGGTTTAAATATCTGGATATCTTTTATGAAGTGGTGGTTTAGGGCTTTTCCTCATTCTTTAGAAATTGGATTGTCTGCCTTTTTCTTAATGATTTGTAAGCATTCTTTTTTTTTTTTTTTTTAAGTTTTCAATTAGCAATAATCGCGCCTCGGATAAACCTCATTGGCTACGATACTGCCACTGCGCAAAGCTGTAAGCATTCTTATATACATTCTGGATATGAGTGCTTTGTCAGATATAATATGTATTATAAATATTTCCTTCCAGAACCCTGATTTCTTGACTCCACATCCATGTTCTTTCCTTGATATCACATACTATCTTGTACAAGTAGATAACTGTCGTCTCATAAAAATACAAATAAAATAATCAAACTAAAATCAAAGATAGCATAAAAATGAATGTAAGAAACATTGAAATATTATTTAAAAGGTCTGATTCGAAAAGAGAAAACAAACAAACAAAAAAAACCACCAAGCACCCAACAGATCAATAGTCAAAGGGCAGACCACATACTTTCTAAAAGAGAAAATAGAAATAATTCACTAAACATGTTCAGTATCACTGATGCTCAAAAAATGTGAACTAAATAACTTTTAAAGTCAATTTGCAATATTTAACAGAAGTTATAAAAAAAATGTAACTTTTGTTAAATATTAGCCTAATCCTAATGACCTAATAAATGACCCCAGTTCTGAAGACCTATCCTAAAGGAAAAATGAAAATATACTGAAACAGATAAAAAATATGTGTGTATGTTTTTATAATGTGAACAAACTAAAGGTAGGAAAATAGTTAACTTGTGGAACCTAACAGAATAGGATGCAGTAATTTAAAATAATATTTTTGAAGTTACATAATAATATTGAAAAGTTATGCCATGTTGAGTGAAAAGACACAAAACTAATTTTTGAACGTCAAAATATGCATATACAGAAAAAAATACTGATAATATTAACAGTTGTTAGGGTGGTATGATTATGGGAAAATTTGCCTCCATTTCACAAAGTTTCTGTAATATCTTCCAAATTTAAACAATGGGGTTTTTTTAAGGGACAAATTGTGTGACTGTTAAATAAGTAAACAGTGACATTACAGAAAGTTATATACTACTGACTTACTAAACAGAAAGAGTGGAAAAAATAAAGACTATGGAGGCTACTAGGGACCTAAAATAGCAAACATATTGATCTGCTTATAAGAACTGCAACAAAACAGTGATGCATTTGAACAAATCAACTTCTTACATAATTCTGCAATTTTCTTAACTATTTAAAACATCATATTTAAGGACCTAGGATGCTTAAGTTACTTTGGTTTTGAAATTCCATGAGAAATACAGGTGTGTAGATTAATGTAGCTAGATACTTTTAAATTGGTGGTTCTCAATGTTAGCAGCACTGCCCCCTAGAGGATCCTCTGGATTTATATAGAGGCATTTTAGGGATTACTGGGAAGAGGGATGGGATGAATACTTTACCAGCAATTAAAAGGCAAGTGCCAGAGATACTAGAGGTCCAACAATGCAGGAAACAATCCGGTATGGCAAAGAATTGTCATATGTCTTGTTGACTTTCAAAGGTCCCACTGAATATATCTAAGACTAGAACTTAACTAATATGTAAACAAAACGAATTTTCCCACATATTAATGCACCCCAAATTTTCTAGACTGCAACAATGCATCTCTTTGTTTTATTCAGAACTTTACTAAGAGTTTTTCACCATTTTGGAAAATCATGTCACCAATGCCAATGCCACTTGGGTATCTGAATCACCAATATGTATTATAATCAGCTTTCACAGCTATCCCATTCACAGTGATTCATAGTCATTCTATGTACAGGCGCAAGCATTTGACTACCTCTTGTTTCATCTAGTGTAGTCTGCTCCAGTACTTACATATTGAAATACACATTTTATTATAAATTGCTTTCCTTCTACTTCTCCTTTACATTAAAATTAGGGCATCATAATGATTTGTTGAAATTGTGCAGATAGATAATATTAACTATGATTTTCATTTCAAGTTAGTAAAATGGGCAATACAAAATATTTATTATAAAAGAGCAATAGAGGTAATAATATTGAAAATCAATGGAAGAAAATACATGTGAGATCAAGTAAGACCAAAATCAAAGATGTTCTAATTTTCTTGTCAAGAAATTTAGTGAAAGTTAAGATGACAAAAATACCAAACTGTAGCAATTTCACTCCTGATTCTCACTGGACAGGAACATGCACATCATAGTAGAATATTTCGGACCCTTAGAGGAACTCAATTGAGTTAGGACAACAAAATTGACCAAGGGGACCATAGTTCCATGTCGAGCCCTCAGTTTACTTAGTTCGTTACCTCTATATTAAATCTTCAGCGATAAAGTGTTGGATTTACATAAGATCAGTTAAAGGCTTAGCAGAAAAGGTTGCTTTTTTGGTGTGGCAAATAAGTTTTCCACAAGCATATGGAGAAGTCTAATTAAATTCAATAAATTTTAATTAATGTTTAAAATACTTACTGAAAATATATTATGTGTATGGTACTGAATGCCATTTAGTTTAACACTCCGTTCTTCTTGAGAAGAAAACCAAAGAACTCCCACTAATAAATTCCACCTTGAATTTCTTTACTACTTCTAAAAAAGCTTATCATATAACCTGATATAAACCATTTTTAACTCCAATTAAAATGTCTTTTAATAAGATCTATAGAGGAAATTCAAACTGTCTATAAACTTGCTACTTTTGCTCAAAAGTACATGCTGAGAGGGCCATCTAGTGGTAACAGGAATTATTACCAATAATTACATTTGCAAAGTTTAAAGTCTATTTTGTTGTGATTTTCTATAATTCATAGTTCGAAGAGCTATTGTGAGAATTATAGCATCTATTGGACATGAAAAATCTCTCTAAGACTACAAAGTACTAGTTCTATGCAAATTGTTATTAGCACTCAAAAAAATAATATGAATAAAAACACTTAGAAAATTTAAGCCTACTATAACATTCTTAATGACAAACTTTGTCTCACTAAAAATTTTAGAATAGGACTTCCCTGGTGGCGCAGTGGTTAAGAATCGGCCTGCCGCAAAACCATAGAGGCGGACGAGGGGAAGATGGGGGAAGAGTAAGACGCAGAGATCACCTTCCTCCCCACAGATACATCAGAAGTACATCTACACATGGAACAACTCCTACAGAATACCTACGGAACGCTGGCAGAAGACCTCAGACCTCCCAAAAGGCAAGAAACTCCCCACGTACCTGGGTAGGGCAAAAGAAAAAACAGAGAAAAAAGAATAGGGACCTGCACCAGTGGGAGGGAGCTGTGAAGGAGGCAAGGTTTCCACACACCAGGAAGCCCCTTCGCGGGCGGAGACTGCGAGTGGCAGAGGGGGGAGCTTCGGAGCCGCGGAAGAGAGCACAGCAACAGGGGTGCGGGGTACAAAGCGGGGAGATGCCCGTACAGAGGATCGGTGCCGACCAGCACTCACCAGCCCGAGAGGTTTGTCTGCTCACCCGCCGGGGCGGGGGGGGGCTGCGAGCTGAGGCTCGGGCTTCAGTCAGAGCGCAGGGAGAGGACTGGGGTTGGTGGCATGAACACAGCCTGCAGGGGGTCAGTGCACCACAGCTAGCCGGGACGGAGTCCGGGGAAAAGTCTGGACCTGCCGAAGAGGCAAGAGACTTTTTCTTCTCTCTGTTTCCTGGTGCGCGAGGAGCGGGGATTAAGAGCGCTGCTTAAAGGAGCTCCAGAGACAGGCGCGAGCCGCGGCTAAAAGCGCGGACCCCAGAGACGGGCAGGAGACGCTAAGGCTGCTTCTGCTGCCGCCACCAAGAAGCCTGTGTGCGAGCACAGGTCACTATCCACACCTACCTTCCGGGGAGCCTGTGCAGCCCGCCGCTGCCAGGGTCCTGGGATCCAGGGACAACTTCCCCGGGAGAACGCACGGCGCGCCTCAGGCTGGTGCAAAGTCACGCCGGCCTCTGCCGCCGCAGGCCCGCCCCGCACGCAGTGCCCCTCCCTCCCCCGCCGCCTGAGTGAGCCAGAGCCCCCAAATCAGCGGCTCCTTTAACCCCGTCCTGTCTGAGCGAGAAACAGACGCCCTCCGGCGACCTACACGCAGAGGCGGGGCCAAATCCAAAGCTGAGCCCCTGGGAGCTGTGAGAACAAAGAAGAAAAACGGAAATCTCTCCCAGCAGCCTCAGAAGCAGTGGATTAAAGCTCCACAATCAACTTGATGTACCCTGCATCTGTGGAATACATGAACAGACAACGAATCATCCCAAATTGAGGAGGTGGACTTTGAGAGCAAGATTTATGATTTTTTTTCCCCTTTTCCTCTTTTTGTGAGAATGTGTATGCTTCTGTGTGAGATTTTGTCTGTATAGCTTTGCTTCCACCATTTGTCCAAGGGTTCTATCCGTCCGTTTTTTTTTTTAAATTTTTTTCTTACTAATTAATTTTAATAACTATTTTATTTTACTTTTCCTTCCTTCCTTCCTTCCTTTCTTCCTCCCTTCCTCCCTCCCTCCCTCCCTCCCTTCCCTCCTTTAGACAATGAATCATCCCAAACTGAGGAGGTGGACTTTGAGAGCAAGATTTATGATTTTTTCCCCTTTTCCTCTTTTTGTGAGAATGTGTATGCTTCTGTGTGAGATATTGTCTGTATAGCTTTGCTTCCACCATTTGTCCAAGGGTTCTATCCGTCCGTTTTTTTAAAAAAAATTTTTCTTACTAATTAATTTTAATAACTTTATTTTATTTTACTATTCCTTCCTTCCTTCCTTCCTCCCTTCCTCCCTCCCTCCCTCCCTCCCTTCCCTCCTTTAGACAATGAATCATCCCAAACTGAGGAGGTGGACTTTGAGAGCAAGATTTATGATTTTTTCCCCTTTTCCCCTTTTTGTGAGTGTGTATGTGTATGCTTCTGTATGAGATTTTGTCTGTATAGCTTTGCTTCCAGCATTTGTCCTAAGGTTCTATCAATCCGTTTTTTGTTTTTTTAAATTTTTTTCTTAATAATTATTTTTTAATTTAATAACTATTTTATTTTACTTTATCTTCCTTCTTTCTTTTATTCCTTACTTCCCTCCTTCCTTCCTTCCTTCCTCCCACCCTTCTTTCCTTCTTTCCTTCTTCCTTCCTTCCTTTTCTTTCTCTTTCTTTCTTTCTTTCTTTCTTCCTACTTCTACTAATTCTTTATCTCTACTTTTTCTCCCTTTTATTCTGAGCCGTGTGGATGAAAGGCTCTTGCTGCTGCAGCCAGGAGTCAGTGCTGTGCCTCTGAGGTGGGAGAGCCAACTTCAGGACACTGGTCCACAAGAGACCTCCCAGCTCCACATAATATCAAATGGCAAAAATCTCCCAGAGATCTCCATCTCAAAACCAGCACCCAGCTTCACTCAACGACCAGCAAGCTACAGTGCTGGACATCCTATGCCAAACAACTAGCAAGACAGGAACACAACCCCACCCATTAGCAGACAGGTTGCCTAAAATCATAATAAGTCCACAGACACCCCAAAACACACCACCAGACGTGGACCTGCCCATCAGAGAGACAAGATCCACCCTCATCCACCAGAACACAGGCACTAGTCCCCTCCACCAGGAAGCCTACACAACCCACTGAACCAACTTTAGCCACTGGGGACAGACACCAAAAACAACGGGAACTACGAACCTGCAGCCTGCAAAAAGGAGACCCCAAACACATTAAGATAAGCAAAATGAGAAGACAGAAAAACACACCGCAGATGAAGGAGCAAGATAAAAATGCACCAGACCTAACAAATGAAGAGGAAATAGGCAGTCTACCTGAAAAAGCATTCAGAATAACGATAATAAAGATGATCCAAAATCTTGGAAATAGAATAGACAAAATGCAAGAAACATTTAACAAGGACTTAGAAGAACTAAAGATAAAAGCAGCAGCGATGAACAACACAATAAATGAAATGAAAAATACTCTAGATGGGATCAATAGCAGAATAACTGAGGCAGAAGAACGGATAAGTGACCTGGAAGATAAAATAGTGGACATAACTACTGCAGAGCAGAATAAAGAAAAAAAGAATGAAAAGAACTGAGGACAGTCTCAGAGACCTCTGAGACAACATTAAACGCACCAACATTCGAATTATAGGGGTTCCAGAAGAAGAAGAGAAAAAGAAAGGGACTGAGAAAATATTTGAAGAGATTATAGTTGAAAACTTCCCTAATATGGGAAAGGAAATAGTTAATCAAATCCAAGAAGCACAGAGAGTCCCATACAGGATAAATCCAAGGAGAAATACACCAAGACACATATTAATCAAACTGTCAAAAATTAGGGCTTCCCTGGTGGCGCAGTGGTTGGGAGTCCACCTGCTGATGCAGGGGACGTGGGTTCGTGCCCCAGGCTGGGAGAATCCCACGTGCCGCGGAGCGGCTGGGCCCCTGGGCCACGGCCACTGAGCTTGTGCGTCCGGAGCCTGTGCTCCGCAACGAGAGAGGCCACAACAGTGGGAGGCCCGCGTACCACAAAAAAAAAAAAAAAAACCTGTCAAAAATTAAATACAAAGAAAGCATATTAAAAGCAGCAAGGGAAAAACAACAAATAACACACAAGGGAATCCCCATAAGCTTAACAGCTGATCTTTCAGCAGAAACCCTGCAAGCAAGAAGGCAGTGGCAGGACATATTTAAAGTGATGAAGGAGAAAAACCTGCAACCAGGATTAATCTACCCAGCAAGGATCTCATTCAGATTGGATGGAGAAATTAAAACCTTTACAGACAAGCAAAAGCTGAGAGAGTTCAGCACCACCAAACCAGCTTTACAACAAATGCTAAAGGAACTTCTCTAGGCAAGAAACACAAGAGAAGGAAAAGACCTACAATAACGAACCCAAAACAATTAAGAAAATGGGAATAGGAACATACATATCGATAATTACCTTAAATGTAAATGGACTAAATGCTCCCACCAAAAGACACACATTGGCTGAATGGATACAAATACAAGACCCATATACATGCTGTCTACAAGAGACCCACTTAAGACCTAGAGACACATACAGACTGAAAGTAAGGGGACGGAAAAAGATATTCCATGCAAGTGGAAACCAAAAGAAAGCTGAAGTAGCAATTCTCATATCAGACAAAATAGACTTTAAAATAAAGACTATTAGAAGAGACAAAGAAGGACACTACATAATGATCAAGGGATCGATCCAAGAAGAAGATATAGCAATTGTAAATATTTATGCACCCAACATAGGAGCACCTCAATATATAAGGCAAATACTAACAGCCATAAAAGGGGAAATCGACAGTAACACATTCATAGTAGGGGACTTTAACACCCCACTTTCACCAATGGACAGATAATCCAAAATGAAAATAAATAAGGAAACACAAGCTTTAAATGATACATTAAACAAGATGGACTTACTTGATATTTATAGGACCCATCCAAAAACAACAGAATACACATGTTTCTCAAGTGCTCATGGAACATTCTCCAGGATAGATCATATCTTGGGTCACAAATCAAGCCTTAGTAAATTTAAGAAAATTGAAATTGTATCAAGTATCTTTTCTGACCACAACAACATGAGACTAGATATCAATTACAGGAAAAGATCTGTAAAAAAATACAAACACATGGAGGCTAAACAATACACTACTTAATAACGAAGTGATCACTGAAGAAATGAAAGAGGGAATAAAAAAATACCTAGAAACAAGTGACAATGGAGACACGACGACCCAAAACCTATGGGATGCAGCAAAAGCAGTTCTAAGAGGGAAGTTTATAGCAATACAAGCCCACCTTAAGAAACAGGAAACATCTTGAATAAACAACCTAACCTTGCACCTAAAGCAATTAGAGAAAGAAGAACGAAAAAAAACCCTAAGTTAGCAGAAGGAAAGAAATCATAAAAATCAGATCAGAAATAAATGAAAATGAAATGAAGGAAACTATACCAAAGATCAATAAAACTAAAAGCTGGTTCTTTGAGAGGATATACAAAATTGATAAACCATTAGCCAGACTCATCAAGAAAAAAAGGGAGAAGACTCAAATCAATAGAATTAGAAATGAAAAAGGAGAAGTAACAACTGACACTGCAGAAATACAAAAGATCATGAGAGATTACTACAAGCAACTCTATGCCAATAAAATGGACAACCTGGAAGAAATGGACAAATTCTTAGAAATGCACAACATGCCAAGACTGAATCAGGAAGAAATAGAAAATATGAGCAGACCAATCACAAGCACTGAAATTGAAACTGTGATTAAAAATCTTCCAACAAACAAAAGACCAGGACCAGATGGCTTCACAGGCGAATTCTATCAAACTTTTAGAGAAGAGCTAACACCTATCCTTCTCAAACTCTTCCAAAATTTAGCAGAGGGAGGAACACTCCCAAATTCATTCTACGAGGCCACCATCACCTTGATACCAAAACCAGACAAGGATGTCACAAAGAAAGAAAACTACAGGCCAATATCAGTGATGAACACAGATGCAAAAATCCTCAAGAAAATACTAGCAAACAGAATCCAACAGCACATTAAAAGGATCAAACACCATGATCAAGTGGGGTTTATTCCAGGAATGCAAAGATTCTTCAATATACACAAATCAATCAATGTGATAAACCATATTAAAAAACTGAAGGAGAAAAACCATATGATCATCTCAATAGATGCAGAGAAAGCTTTTGACAAAATTCAACACCCATTTATGATAAAAACCCTGCAGAAAGTAGGCATAGAGGGAACTTTCCTCAACATAATAAAGGCCATATGACAAACACACAGCCAACATAATCCTCAATGGTGAAAAACTGAAAGCATTTCCACTAAGATCAGGAACAAGACAAGGTTGCCCACTCTCACCATCTTATTCAACATAGTTTTGGAAGTTTTAGCCACAGCAGTCAGAGAAGAAAAGGAAATAAAAGGAATCCAAATCGGAAAGGAAGAAGTAAAGCTGTCACTGTTTGCAGATGACATGATACTATACATAGAGAATCCTAAAGATGCTACCAGAAAACTACTGGAGCTAATCAATGAATCTGGTAAAGTTGCAGGATACAAAATTAATGCACAGAAATCTCTGGCGTGCCTATACACTACTGATGAAAAATCTGAAAGTGAAATCAAGAAAACACTCCCATTTACCATTGCAACAGAAAGAATAAAATATCTAGGAATAAACCTACCTAAGGAGACAAAAGACCTGTATGCATAAAATTATAAGACATTGATAAAAGAAATTAAAGATGATACATATAGATGGAGATATATACCATGCTCTTGGATTGGAAGAATCAACATTGTGAAAATGACTCTACTACCCAAAGCAATCTACAGATTCAATGCAATCCCTATCAAACTACCACTGGCATTTTTCACAGAACTAGAACAAAAAATTTCACAATTCGTATGGAAACACAAAAGACCCCGAATAGCCAAAGCAATCTTGAGAATGAAAAACGGAGCTGGAGGCATCAGGCTCCCTGACTTCAGACTAAACTACAAAGCTACAGTAATCAAGACAGTATGGTACTGGCACAAAAACAGAAAGGTAGATCAATGGAACAGGATAGAAAGCCCAGAGATAAACCCACCCACATATGGTCACCTTATCTTTGATAAAGGTGGCAGGAATGTACAGTGGAGAAAGGAGAGCCTCTTCAATAAGTGGTGCTGGGAAAACTGGACAGGTACATGTAAAAGTATGAGATTAGATCACTCCCTAACACCATACACAAAAATAAGCTCAAAATGGATTAAAGACCTAAATGTAAGGCCAGAAACTATCAAACTCTTAGAGGAAAACATAGGCAGAACACTTTATGACATAAATCACAGCAAGATCCTTTTTGACCCACCTCCTAGAGAAATGGAAATAAAAATGAAAATAAACAAACGGGGCCTAATGAAACTTCAAAGCTCTTGCATAGCAAAGGAAACCATAAACAAGACCAAAAGACAACCCTCAGAATGGGAGAAAATATTTGGAAATGAAGCAACTGACAAAGGATTAATTTCCAAAATTTACAAGCAGCTCATGCAGCTCAATAACAAAAAAACAAACAACCCAATCCAAAAATGGGCAGAAGACCTACATAGACATTTCTCCAAAGAAGATATACAGACTGCCAACAAACACATGAAAGAATGCTCAACATCACTAATCATTAGAGAAATGCAAATCAAAACTACAATGAAATATCATCTCACACCAGTCAGAATGGCCATCATCAAAAAATCTAAAAACAATAAATGCTGGAGAGGGTGTGGAGAAAAGGAAACACTCTTGCACTGCTGGTGGGAATGTGAATTGGTACAGCCACTATGGAGAACAGCATGGAGGTTCCTTAAAAAACTAAAATTAGAACTACCATATGACCTAGCAATTCCACCACTGGGCATATACCCTGAGAAAACCATAATTCACAAAGAATCATGTACCAAAATGTTCACTGCAGCTCTATTTACAATAGCCCAGAGATGGAAACAACCTAAGTGCGCATCATCGGATGAATGGAAAGAGAAGATGTGGCACATATATACAATGGAATATTACTCATAAATAGAATAAAAAGAAACGAAATTGAGCTATTTGTAATGAGGTGGATAGACCTAGAGACTGTCATACAGACTGAAGTAAGTCAGAAAGAGAAAGACAAATACCGTATGCTAACACATATATATGGAATTTAAGAAAAAAAAATGTCATGAAGAACCTAGGGGTAAGACAGGAATAAAGACACAGACCTATGAGAGAACGCACTTGAGGATATGGAGAGGGGGAAGGGTGAGCTGTGACAAAGCGAGAGAGAGGCATGGACATATATACACTACCAAACGTAAGGTAGATAGCTAGTGGGAAGCAGCCGCATAGCACAGGGAGATCAGCTCGGTGCTTTGTGGCCGCCTGGAAGGGTGGGATAGGGAGGGTGGCAGGGAGAGAGACGCAAGAGGGAAGAGATATGGGAACATATGTATATGTATAACTGATTCACTTTGTTTTAAAGCAGAAACTGACACACCACTGTAAAGCAATTATACTCCAATGAAGATGTTAAAAAAAAACCAAAAAAACCCATAGAGGCAAAATGTAGAATGGTGGCAGAGTGACAAAAAAAGAAAAAAAAGAATCTGCCTGCTAACGCAGGAGACAGGGGTTCAGTCCCTGGTCCGGGAAGATCCGACATGCCGCAGAGCAACTAAGCACATGTGCCACGACTACTGAGCCTGCGCTCTAGACCCCACGAGCCACTACTACCATGCCTGCGTGCCACAACTACTGAGCCCACGCACCGCAGCTACTGAAGCTCGCATGCTCTAGGGCCCCGGGTGCCACAACTACTGAACCCACGTGCTGCAACAACTGAAGCCCTCACACCCTAGAGCTCACACACCGCAACAAGAGAAGCCACTGCAATGAGAAGCCCACATACCACAACAAAGAGTAGACCCCGCTCGCTGCAACTAGAGAAAGCCCATGCGTAGCAACAAAGACCCAACGCAGCCCCAAAAAAGAAAAAGTTAGAATAAAATTTGCAATATCACCCCTATGCTCAATGAGTACAATTATAAATCCAATAAAATTCTTCTAAAGTTTTGCATCAAGAAATTTAGCACTGTGTATGCATCTAAAGTTTTTATTTATTTTTTGTATAATTTTTAAAAATTTATTTATTTTATTTATTTATGTTTGAATGCATTGGGTCTTCGTTGCTGCACGCGGGCTTTCTCTAGCTGCAGCAAGTGGGGGGCTAGTCTTCGTTGTGGTGCGCCGGCTTCTCATTGTGGTGGCTTCTCTTGTTGCGGAGTACGGGCTCTAGGCACACGGGCTTCAGTAATTGTGGCACGTGGGCTCAGTAGTTGTGGCTTGTGGGCTCTAGAGTGCAGGCTCAGTAGTTGTGGCACACAGGCTTAGTTGCTCCGCAGCACATGGGATCTTCCCGGACCAGGGCTCGAACCCGTGTCCCCTGCATTGGCCGGCGGGTTCTTAACCACCTAGCCACCAGGGAAGCCCTGCATCTAAAGTTTTTTTAAATGTTCATACTCTTTCACCTAGTAATTCCACTCATATAAATCATAAGAAAACTATTTAAAATATAAATATATTAACAGCAATGTTATTTAAAATAGGGAAAAAACTGAAATGCCCTACTACAAACAATAGTTAAATTAAGATAGATCATAATGGAATGTTGTAGTCTTTTATTTATATTTTTTACTTTTTATTATGGACAATTTTGAGCATATATAAAAATAGACACAGCAGTATAATGAAACTCCACATCGCCACCACCTAGCTCAAATATAGATTATGCCCAGCCCATTTCCCATCCACACTCACAACCTTGTAATAGAGGAGAACAAATCTGACTCCATATTGGATCTGTTTCTTTTACTTTAACCTTTGTATTCTATTGCTTTTGCTACACGTTAAGAATGTTGTCTATAGACTGAAATGTACAGGATAGCCCATTCTCAAGGCTCTGACCTTTAAAGGTATAACACTTTTCCATTCACACAGAGATATAAAATTGCAGAACAGATAATAGCATTTGTCTTATTGGAGGTTTACAGGAGCATCAATGACCTGACCTACGTGGACAGATGCAAGAACAAAGGATTCCGACACAAAGAAGTTTGCAACAACCAACCACGCCCCCTCCCCTTTTAGTATAAAAGAAGCCTGAATTCTAATTAGGGTAAGATGGTTCTTTGGGTCACTAGTGCACCATCTTCTCAGTCTTCTGGCTTTCTGAATAAAGTCACTGTTCCTTGCCCCAACAACTAGTCTCTCAATTTACTGCCCTGTTGTGCAGTGAGCAGTACAAGCTTGGACTCAGTAACAACATCGTATCTTTTTTTTTTTTTTAATTTTTGGCTCTGTTGGGTCTTTGTTCCTGCGTGGGCTTTGTCCAGTTGCAGTGAGCGGGGGCTACTCTTCATTGTGGTGCACAGGCTTCTCATTGTGGTGGCTTCTCTTGTTGCGGAGCACGGGCTCTAGGCGTGCGGGTTTCAGTAGTTGTGGCTCGCGGGCTCTAGAGCGCAAGTTTAGTAGTTGTGGCGCATGGGCTCAGTTGCTCCGCAGCAAGTGGGATCTTCCCGGACCAGGGCTTGAACCCATATCCCTGCACTGGCAGGTGGATTCTTAACCACTGCGCCACCAGGGAAGTCCCCATACCGTTTTATCTGTAAATATTTCAGTATGTCTGTCCAAATGATAAAGGTATCTTTTAAACAAAATAATGTAGTTATCTACAAATATTATTTACAAAGAATATGTAACAGTATAAGAATCAGGATTCTAATTTGAATACATCATGATCTTAACTACGTAAAAAATCCATAGAAAAATACCTAGAAACAATATACCATGATAATGAAAATTACGGATTTTTTCTCCTTCTTTCTAGTCTTCCCTATTTCTTAAGTTTTCCATAACGTGCAGATATTGCTCATGTAATTAAAAATAAACTTTTAGGCCCTTCTCACCTTCTGAGATGGCCCACACCCTGTCTGTGGAGCGTGTTTCTCCCAAAGCCGCTCTCGCTTTCTGAGATGGCCCACACTCTGTCTGTAGAGCGTGTTTCTCTCTAAATAAATCCCCCTCAGGACTTCCTGAAGAGTAGCCCCTGCTCGCCACACTAGAGAAAGCCTGCGCACAGCAATGAAGACCCAATGCAGCCCCAAAATTAATTAATTAATTTTCTAAATAAATAAATAAATCCACTTTTACCTATCAAATAAACTTTTATTAAAAAGTTTTTCATCAAAATTAGATTACATATAAGCCTTTAATGTAGAAAATTAGATGTTGAAAGAACATTAATGGTAAAAAGATATAAAATGGGACTCCAAGTAAAATTAAGCATATTATTAACCATGTGTATAACTATATGTATGAAGATATTCTTGGGCATCAGATTTTACATTCTCATAAGCAAACAACTTCAGTAATAATAAAAGTAGTGCCTGGCATCTTGTTAAGTCTTAATCTGCATCTAACCTAGACAGTTATCGACTCCATTTTGCAAAAGAGGCAAGCGAAAAGTAAAAACCAAAGAACACTGGTTTTGGTCAAAAGATAAGATGCATATTATGACCTCCTTTCAATGTAGAAAACATTGGGAATCTGCTGGGATGTAAAATAGCATGTCCTCCACGGACTTAAGCTTAGTCTCTCCCTGTGTAATTCCTTTGAAGGGAAAAATCATCATATGAACTCCAATATATTTGGATTTTTCTCCCATTCCCATTTTGTCTAGTGGAATTTTTCCCGCTTTTTAACCTTAAAAATAAAAAGACGTTTTCAAATATACCTTAAAAAAATGATCTCCCATTTACTTTTTTTTCAGAAAACCACTAGAAGATATGTTTCACCAAAGCCAGGAGTAAACAAGAAAGAAGAATTAAGGGCTTCAGGAAACAAGGGATCGAATATAAACAGAGTGGAGGAAGACCCCACAGATGATGGTAAAGGGAGACCCCAACATCCTGCAGACTTGGAAAGCAAATCCAGGCTGGAGCCAGAGGACAGAGTTTCCAAGGAAGGAGGTTCCCAAGGAAAAGACATGCTGGTAAATCTCCTAAGAGTAAAGCTTTTCTCTTTTTTGAGGTGGGTTAATCATGGGTCTAAGAAATCTCAGCAAAAGAAAAAGACTAGACAATTTCTTTTTCAGAGGGAAAAATAACTATACAAGAAAGGAATTGTAATCCCAATATATACATATATGACAGGGGTTAGCAAAGAATAATAGTTCTAGGGCTGTAGTAAACAGTGAAAACTAATCCAAGAAAAATTTTTGGTGTAATTCTATTGAGAGGATAAAGGGCAAGGAAAATATGCATAGAGATTGTTTGGTTTAAAAGAACTAAAACTTCATCTTCATAAGTAGGAAGTCAAAGATATCTAAAATAGAAAACTCAAGAAATAGCATACCCTTGTGATTTAGAAATATGAAGGGAAGTACTAGAGGAAAAAAAAAAAACTAAAACATAAGATAGATGCCTCTGGGAAAGAGCGTTCTGGAATGGAAAGGGATGACACAAGGGACTGCAGGTTTTTTACCATAAGTCTTGTATTTTTTACTTTTTCAACTATGGACATGTACACTTTCATAAAAATAAAATTACAATAATATGTGTTCACTGTATACAAGAAATGTATAGTTCAAAATCAAAGTCATCCCCACACCTCCTTGTGTTTTTACTCCTGAGAAGTAACCACTATTTAAATGTTTAGTGTGTATCCTTCCTGATCTCTTCTACGCATGTTGAAACACACATACACACAATGCCTAGTTCTTTTTAAATAAACAAACCAAAAAAACACACACAAAAAGGGAACATATTACATTGTTTCGCAGCTTGCTTTTTTTCACTTACCAGGGATTCCCTTTTTTATCAGTGACATCTTTCTCTGTCAGTATACACAGACCTAAACATCCTTTTTACTGGCTGCACAATATTACGGAGTGTGGTAGGTAGGCTGAATAATGCCTCCCCAGCCCCAGACATCTAGATCCTAATTCCCAGAATCTGTGAATATGTTAGTTTACTTGGCAAAAGGGACTCTGCAGATGTGATTAACTTAAGGATCTTGAGATAGGAAGATTATCCTGGATTGTCCAGGTGATCCTAATGTAATCACAAAGGTCTTCGTAAGAGGAAAGCAGGAAAGTCAGAGCCTGAGAGAAGGAAGCACAGATGAAAGAAAGGGAGATCTGAAGATGCTACAGATGCTAACCTTGAAGACAGAGAGAGGGGTCACCAGCCAAGAAATGTAGGCAGTTTACAAACTAGAAAAGGAAAGAAAATGGATACTCCCCTAAAGCCCCCAGAAGGAACACAGCACTGCTGAAATCTTAATTTTAGGTCTCCTGACCTCCAGAACTGTAAAGTAATACATTTGCATTGTTTTAAGGCACTAAGTCTGTGGTGATTTGTTACAGCAAATAGGAAACTATTACACTATAGACAGAGGAGACAAATACACGGAGTATGAGTCCATTAATTATTCTATCCTATTTTAAATTTTCATTTTTACAAATAGTGCTGCAACACTACATACATAAAACATTCACTTGTGTTTGCATTTTTATAGAAATTATTATGAAAAGTTTAGTTGCTAGATTTTTTTAAATCACATTTTAATTGTAACAGACACTGTCAAATTATCTACCAGAAGATTATACCAATTTACACTCCCACTATCAGTGTACAAGAGTGACTGTTTCTCCATAAGGTTCCCCACTCCCCTAAGAACTTGATCATAGGTCAAGATCTCCTCAAGTTAAGGCCAAGGATCCAGTGAAATCATATTCACAAAGCTGATGAAAAAACTTCCTTCCATAATAACTTTCTTCAGGAATCATGACCTGAAGAAATCTCACTACTACACCAGGAGAGCAAGACTTAAGTACAAGACACAACTCTTTACCATCTTTAAAGCCTCTATTAAAAGGACATTCTTTGCCCCCAGCTGGGAGTCAAGGAGAAAATACCCTTCTTGGATTCTCCCATGACATTTTTCACCCACTTTACCAGTGAAAGCCTGCTCAAAACCCTGTGTGTTCTCATTTGACCCACCAACTCACCAATTATTAAATGGCAATAATTCCTGACATTTTACACATATTAACTCATTCAATCTCCCATAATATAATAGTAGGAATTATTATCATCATGATTTTACAGATGAGGAAAGCAAGGCACAGTAGATTACACTGCCCAAGGTCAGTCTGCTAGTGGGGATCTGAACCAAGGCAATCTGGCTCCAGAGTGCAGACTCATAGTCACTATGCTCTACCCCTGGTCTGAGCCTCCTAGTAACCATAGGCCAGACGTCCCCACTGAATGCAGGCACTACCAGTGCTACTCCCTGGCCTAAACACTAACCACTATCTCTATCCACCTAATTTTATTTCACATTGAACATACAGGTAAAACAATAAAACTCGCCACCAAATTATACTCTGATTTGCATTGGTCACCAAATAGTTCATGTTTATGTGTCTTATCTAAATTACAAAATGCCTGGAGGCTAGGATGGTAGCTAATGTGTCTTTCCACAGGATTCCTTTTCTTTTCCCCTTAAATACTGGCAGTTCCTCAGTGTTTCATTTTTTAGCCCTTTTTTCCTTTCTCTACATTCTCTCCTCTAGCAGATTTTATCTTTCTTAGCCATGGTTACCTGATGACTTCCAACTCTATCTTCAGTCCAAGCCTCTCTCCAGAGCACTAGACCCAAGTATTCACCTGCATAGACACCTCCACCTGTACATCCCAAGGCACTTCAAAATTCAAATTGTCCAAGTACTGGCTTGTTCCCTAGGGTCAGAAACTTTGGAGTTGTTTTTGACTCCGACTCCTTCCACAACCCCCTCAATTCCAAACAATCATCAAGACCTGCCACTTTTACTCCCTAAATCTCAAATACTCTACCTCTTTCCACTGATACATAGTGGGCCTTCAATAAATATTTGTTGACTGGATTTTCTCCTCTGCCACAACCCTTGCCCATGCTTCCAACCTTTCTCTCTTAGAGCACATCTAAACTAGTGTCTATGCCTCAGTCTTGCCTTCCTCTAATTTATTCTCCACTCTGTTACCAAACTTCTTAATCATTCTTAAAGAGAAATCATGTCCCTCCTCAGTTAACTCAGATAAAGTCAAACTCTTTGCCATGAGATTCAAGGCCTTTCACATTTGGCATCTGCTGCTGTTGCCCCCCACTCACACTGAATTCTATACTCCAGACAATATGTTGCACTAGGCTCTTTTTCTCATCTTTGGGCATCTATACACAACATTCCCTCTGCCAAAAACAGTGTTCTTCTCTCCATACCCACTTTGCCATATTTATTCCTACTTGTTTTTCAGACTTCAGTTTATCTCCTTGGAGAAGTCTTTCCTGATGGCCCCCAAATTAACTCAGTTATCTTTCCTGTGTGTTCTTCTAGCATCCTAAATTTATCTCTATCATGGCATTTATCAAACCACATTAAATGTGCCCATTTACTTGGCTACAACTTGTCACTGAGCCTGGGCTATGGTGCCTGGTAAATGCTCAATAAGTATTCTTTCACTGAATAAACAAACAATGTTTGGGCACTGTAGAAACTGCAGAAATACTTGGGATAACCAATAAAGTCACAACATTTGACTTTTTAAGTGTAAATTAGGCTGAGAGCTTCACAAATTCTAGAAAATAGCAGAATCAGTAGAATGCTCAATGAATTCCTATCAACCTTGTAACTAAGTTCCTCATAACTGAATGAGGCTGGGACTTGCCTGGATATTCTCCTTTTACTGGCAGCAACTCAAATTGACAGATTTGATCCAAAATAATCTGAGGTCAATTCTATGTTTGCTGAGTCAAAGGAGAAAATTGTGAACATAATCAGTAAGTATGGATAATGGCTTCGTCTGGGACCCTCAGAATCACTCTTGGACCTGCCAAGTTAGTAATCTGGACAGCAAGCCAGAACTTATCTAATAACCAGCAACAGGAGAGTGAAGCAAGATCAGCTCAGGGCCACTCTCAATGACAGTGGATCAAATCCGTACCAAACTGAGTTCAAAGGTTTCAACTCAGTATGTCCTAGAACTGAACCGTCCAATACAGCAGCCACTAGCCATATGAGGCTACTGAGCACTGAAATGTGGTTAGTCCAAACGTAAAATATCTCAATAATTTTTATACTGATTACATGTTGAAATATTTTGGATATATAGGGTTAAATAAAATATTTTAAAATTAATTTCACCTGTTTTTATTTTTAAATAAATTTTACTTTATTAAAATTTATTTTAAATAAATTTTTGTGGCTATAAAAAGTTTTAAATTAAACATGTGGCTCACATTATATTTCTATTGGACAGAGCTGTTCTAGAACCACTAGTCAAAAATTCTTACAGGCACCTACCTTAGAATTTGCAAAAAGTTGCAACATTTTAAAGTAAGATATGGGGCAGGGGTATGCTGTGGGGAATGAGAGAAATAAGTAAGGGACATTAAGATGCACAAACTTCTAGCTACAAAATAAGTGAGTTATGGGTATGAAATAGACAGTGGGGAATATAGTCAATAATAACATAATATCTTTGTATGGTGGTAGATGATAACTTGACTTATTGTAGTGATAATTTTTAATGTATAGAAATATCAAATCATGATGTTGTGTACCAAGAAACTACCACAGTGTTGTAGGTCAATTATACTTCAAAAACAAAACTCGTAGAAAAAAAGATCAGATCTGTGGTTACCAGAGGCAGGGGGTGGGGGGAGGGGGAATTGGATGAAGGCAGTCAGAAGGTACACACTTCCAGTTAAAAGGTAAATAAGTACTAGGGATGTAATGTACAACATGACATTAATGTTGTACAATATTAATGTAATGTACAACACTATATTAACATGGGTTAATATAATTAACACTGCTATATATCAATATAAAAGGTTTTTTTGAATTTTTTAATCTTATTTTATTTTTTCGTACAGCAGGTTCTTATTAGTTATCCATTTTATACAGATCAGTGTATACATGTCAATCCCAATCTCCCAATTCATTACACCACCACCACCCACCCCCCTTCTTTCCCCCCTTGGTGTCCATATGTTTGTTCTCTACAACTGTGTCTCTATTTTTGCCCTGCAAACTGGTTCATCTGTACCATTTTTCTAGGTTCCACATATATGCGTTAATATACGATATTTGTTTTTCTCTTTCTGACTTACTTCACTCTGTATGACTGACTCTAGGTCCATCCAGGTCTCTACAAATGACCAAATTTCATTCCTTTTTATGGCTGAGTAATATTCCACTGTATATATGTACCACTTCTTCTTTATCCATTCGTCTACCGATGGGCATTTAGGCTGCTTCCATGACCTGGCTATTGTAAATAGTGCTGCAATGAACATTGGGGTGCATGTGTCTTTTTGAATTACGGTTTTCTCTGGGTATATGCCCACTAGTGGGATTGCTGGGTCATATGGTAATTCTATTTTTAGTTTTTTAAGGAACCTCCATACTGTTCTCCATAGTGGCTATACCAATTTACATTGCCACCAACAGTGCAAGAAGGTTCCCTTTTCTCCACACCCTCTCCAGCATTTGTTGTTTGCAGATTTTCTGATGATGGCCATTCTAACTGGTGTGAGGTGATACCTCACTATAGTTTTGTTTGTTTGTTTGTTTGTGGTATGCGGGCCTCTCACTGTTGTGGCCTCTCCCGTTGCAGGGCACAGGCTCCGGACGCACAGGCCCAGTGGCCATGGCTCACGGACATAGCTGCTCCGCGGCATGTGGGATCTTCCTGGACTGGGGCACGAACCCGTGTCCCCTGCATCGGCAGGCAGACTCTCAACCACTGTGCCACCAGGGAAGCCTCTCACTATAGTTTTGATTTGCATTTCTCTAATAGTTAGTGATGTTGAGGAGCTTTTCATGTGCTTCTTGGCCATCTGTACGTCTTTGGAGAAATGTCTACTTAGGTCTTCTGCCCATTTTTGGATTGGGTTGTTTGTTTTTTTAATATTGAGATGCATGAGCTGTTTATATATTTTGGAAATTAATTCTTTGTCTGTTGCTTCATTTGCAAATATTTTCTCCCATTCTGAGTGTTGTCTTTTCATCTTGTTTGTAGTTTCCTTTGCTTTGCAAAAGCTTTCAAGTTTCATTAGGTCCCATTTATTTTTGTTTTTATTTCCATTACTCTAGGCGGTGGATCAAAAAAGATCTTGCTGTGATTTATGTCAAAGAGTGTTCTTCCTATGTTTTCCTCTAAGAATTTTATAGTGTCCAGTCTTACATTTACGCCTCTAATACATTTTGAGTTTATTTTTGTGTATGGTGTTAGGGAGCGTTCTAATTTCATTCTTTTACGTGTAGCTGTCCAGTTTTCCCAGCATCGCTTATTGAAGAAACTGTCTTTTCTCCATTGTATATCCTTGCCTCCTTTGTCATAGACTAGTTGACCATAGATGCATGGGTTTATCTCTGGGCTTTCTATCATGTTCCATTGATCTATATTTCTGTTTTTGTGCCAGTACCATATTGTCTTGATTACTGTTGCTTTGTAGTATTGTCTGAAGTTGGGGAGCCTGATTCCTCCAGCTCCGTTTTTTTCCTTCAAGACTGCTTTGGCTATTCGGGGTCTTTTGTGTCTCCATATAAATTTTAAGATTTTTTGTTGTAGTTCTGTAAAAAATGCCATTGGTAATTTGATAGGGACTGCATTGAATCTGTTTTTAAGTTTTTAAAGGAATAAATCCTAAAAGTTCTCATCACAAGATTTTATAACTATATAAGATGATGGATGTTCACTAAATTTACTGTGGTAATCATTTCATGATGTATATAAGTCAAATCATTATGCTGTATACCTTAAATTTCTACAATGCTGTATGCAATTATATCTCAGTAAAACCAGAAGAAATATATATATGGCATTCTTTTAGAAAAACTGCATCTGATGAATTTTCCCTGTTATGTTCCTGGATAGACTTTCCCTCTAAAAACTATAGGAGGATATAGCCTTTGCCCTTGTAAGACTTCACAAACTGATTTGGGGATGAAGGCATCCATAGATTCTACTAAATTCTCTTCATCTTTGCAACCCACTGTCCCTTTACCCCATTCAACTACTAGTGTCTTTTAAATCACATGTATTCACCCAAGGAAGAGACTGAGGCTTGAAAGGATTATGAGCAGAGAATGAAGATAAGGCTAGAATTCTATTAGACCTGGACCATTAGATGGTTTTGAATTAATCAGGAAAGCATACCTTACCTGTTTACTATAAAGTGAAACCAACAAACTGATAGATGTTGTAAGTCACAAGAGTGAACCATCAATATCCTGCCCAACGATAAGAATGCATACACTTTGATCTTTTCTCTCCAAGATTTCTCTCATAGTCATCCCTTCCTCTCCACTACCTCTAGTCTTACACACTCACTGCCTCATACTTTAAACAACACAGTAGCCTCTTAGCTGACCTAACTCTAGTTTCTCCATCCTGCTACCAGGCAATCCCCCTAAAATACAATTTCATTCAATTTAAACATTTCTATATGGGTCTCTACACAGTACCTACCCTCAAAGAATTCACCATCTAGTAGAGAAGACATACGTTTCATGATCCCTTTGTCTAAAATTCTTAACAGTATAATCATTTTGAAGAACAATTCATTGATATCTAGTAAAGTTGAAGAAGCATCTACCCTTTGATCCAGGGATTCCACTGCTAGGAAGCTAGCCTATTTCCTTGTGTACTCTACAATATGCATACATAGGAGAGGAACATGTGTAAGAACGTCTATAGAAACATTATTTGTAATAGAAAAAAAGAAACTACAAGCAACTTAAGTGTCCATCAACAGAAAAACATTTTTAAAGTTTTTATTCTAAAAATTTTCAAATACAGAAAAGTATATGTATATGCATATATGTGTATATATGTGTGTATGTACACAAACACACATACCCATATGCCTATCACCCACATTCTAAATTAAAAGTTGGCCATCTTGCTTCATCCTACTCCTTTCTAAAAAAAGTACTTTACAGCTGACACACACTGCAGTTGGTTGTTACATCTCTAAATTAGTTTTATTCTAGGTAAATTTCCCTTTCCTCCATCTACCCCAATGTTTTTCTCCCCCGTGACATTAAATGACTAGTTCATCTGTATCTCACATTCTGGATTTTTCTAACTGCTTCCTCAAGGTAGTACTTAATTTCTTTCATCTTCCATATTTCTTTATAAACTGAAAGTCTTAAAAGTTTGACTAAACTCAGATTTTAAATTTTAGACAAAAATATTTCAGATGATGCTATATACTTGATATTGAATCACATCAGGAAGCATACATTTTTTGGTTCATTTTTAGTGATGCTACAATTAATAATTAGCCTGATCTTTCCACTGATCCAAAGTTTTATCGTCTTACTTTGAGACCAACCAGTACTCTGTGGAGTTGCTTTGGTTCCATGTGAATATCCAGTTCCCAATGAACCTTTTGCCTAATGGTTTTAGCATCCATTAATGATCCTGGTCCAAGTCAATTATTGCATAACAGCTTGTAATAAATTGTGATTTCTAAATCTATAATTCCTTCTATATTTATTACCTGGCATTCCTCATTATTTGTAATATAGTTTCTACCAGAAGGGCAGTTCGAATGTTTAATTACCAATTTTCAGAGTAAAGAACAGGTATAAAGGCCATTTCCATTTGTTTTGTTTTGGTTTTTGTTTCAATAAATACTCTCCTTATTCTTTTTTGTTTTTTTGTTTGTTTTGCAGGCCTCTCACTGTTGTGGCCTCTCCCGTTGCAGAGCACAGGCTCCGGACGCGCAGGCTCAGTGGCCATGGCTCACGGGCCTAGCCGCTCCGCGGCATGTGGGATCTTCCCGGACCGGGGCACGAACCCATGTCCCCTGCATCGGCAGGCAGACTCTCAACCACTGTGCCACCAGGGAAGCCCTCCTTATTCTTTTTGATATTCAACCTGTCCCAATTTTGGCCAACAAGAGCTTCTCTGGGTTGGCTTTTTGTTATCTTTGAAAGCTTTCTTGCTTCTGGCAAAACATGTTCCAGTTTCACTATGTATGCTCCCTGCCCCAGTCCTGGAATCAGTCATTTCTTTGAGGAGTGCTGGATTCTAAGTAGAAGTATTTAAAGACCAAAATTAGAGTGAGAGCAGTACTCATATCTACCAAAGGGACACACTGTTTCTAGGTCATTTCAATGGACAGAGATAAGAAAGAAATATGTATTTGGATAGAATTAAGAAATAAATATTTTAAATCATGAATTCATATTGATATTTATAATTCAAGTTCAACATTGTTAGGTTTTTTGCTTAACTTCTTTGATTGTACACAAGTATCTCTACTGCCTCCTAATATATAAACATAAAAACTTATGGGCTTTATCCTAACAATACATAAAAAATGCTGTCAAAATAAAAATACCAATAATTCCTGAGCATATATCCAGAGAAAACCATAATTTGAAATGATACATACACCCCACTGTTCACTGCAGCACTATTTATAATAGCCAGGACATGGAAGCAACCTAAATGTCCATCAACGGAGTAATGGATAAAGAAGATGTGGTACATATACACAGTGGAATATTACTCAGCCATTAAAAAAGAATGAAATAATGCCATTTGCAGCAACATGGATAGACCTAGAGATTGTCATACTAAGTGAAATAAGTCAGACAGGGAAAGACAAATATCATATGATATCGCTTATATATGTGGAATCTAAAGAAAGGGTACAAATGAACTTATTTACAAAACAAAAATAGAGTCACAGATGTAGAAAACAAACTTATAGTTACCGGGGGGAAGCAGGGGGCAGGGGAGGGATAAACTGGAAGACGGGGACTGACATACAAACTATTATATATAAAATAGACAACTAATAAGGACCTACTGTATAGCACAGGGAACTCTTCTCAAGACTCTGTAATGACCTATATGGGAAAAGAATCTAAAAAAGAGTGGATATATGTATACATATATTGATTCACTTTGCTGTATAGCAGAAACTAACACAACACTGTAAATCAACTATACTCCAATAAAAAAAATTTTTTTAGGGCTTCCCTAGTGGCGCAGTTGTTGAGAGTCCGCCTGCCGATGCAGGGGACACGGGTTCGTGTCCCGGTCCGGGAAGAGCCATGGCCGCTGAGCCTGCGCGTCCGGAGCCTGTGCTCCGCAGTGGGAGAGGCCACAACAGTGAGAGGCCCGCGTACCGCAAAAAAAAAAAAAAAAATTTTAAATACCAATATTACAACTAGCAATAAAATGAATGAATAAGATTTCTTTGCAGTTCTTTTTGTCTTTAGCATATATGCCATTTAGTGTTGAGCTCAAAAGTCACTTGAGATACTGTTTTTCTTCATGTATTTAAATAACTATTTTGATATATACATTGGTTCATTTGTTCAAGTTCTCAATTTTAGGAATTGTTTTTCATCTACTTTGACTTAGTGTAATTTTTGAATATGTAAAATATTTCCACATTTCAAAAGTCAAAACTAAATAAAAAGGTAAACCCAGAAATCTCACTTCCATCCCTGTTTCCTTCATGTCATTCCCACCCACCCCACCACAGGGCAACAATTCTGTTCTAGTTTGTCTTTTCGGTTTTTCTTTTTGCGACATAAGGAAATTAGTATATATATTCTTATTCCTCCCCCCCACACACCTCTTAACACCAAAAGAGCATAGTACATACATTGTTCTGCACTTTGCCTTTTTCTACTTAATATATAACCTTGAAAATCTCCTTAGAGATTTTCGTCATTCTGTTTTACAGTAGCATAGTACTCAGCTATGTGAAAATACCAGTTTATTTTTAATTTAAAAAAAAAAACCCCTAGCAATCGTTTACTCTCCAGCAATCAAGTCAAGACTTCAACTTACAATTCAAGGTCCTGTATCAACTGCTTCAACCTCACATATTCACCTCATCCAGTTTTCCCACCTCCCACTTAATAACCCCCAACAGTCATCAGAATCTAAACAGTTTTTCCTCATCCCATACATGCCCACCTTATTCCAGACCCAGTGCCTCCCCTCATGCTATTTTCCCAGTTTGGAATGGCTTCATCCCTTTTCTCCAAATCCTAGACTCCAACCAAAACCCATTTCAAAAATTCCTCTTCCCCAATAAGCTTTCCTTAAATGAGCTAATCCTTCCTTTCCATTTTTTCTGAGCAATTTATGCCATAGTTCATGTATTTCCCTTTCATTCATTACACAAATGTTTACTAAGCATACACTATCTGCCAACAGAAAGGTGAACAATGACAGACAAATCCCTACCCTCATGGAGCTTGTGGTCTGCAAGGAGAGCCTGGAAATCAACCAATCAATCAGTAAAAGTAGTAGTAGTAGTAGTGATAAATGCTATGAATAAAATCTAAGAGAGGGTAAGAAAATATAAGGCAGGGTAAGAAAATGGAGAGTACTGGATTAGGGACAGAGAACTGCCATTTTAGACAAAGTCTAAGGACAGGCCTCTTTGAGGAGGTGACATTTGAGTAGAAACACAAATGAAGGGAAGAAGCAAAGCAAGGAAGGATTCCAGAGAAAAGCATGATGGATATGTCACTCTTTTAGCTGCTCAACATCAGAACACCTTCATATATCTAGGGAATTCTCCTCTTGAGTCTTGAAAGGCAGAAATGGCCACCTATTACTAAAGCTAGATATATACTTTCCCAGCTTTCCATGCAGCTAGGGCACAGTCATATGATCTCCTCTCAAACAGAGAAGTAACTATACTGGAATTTAACTTAGATGATAATGCATAAAAAAAGCAGGAAGTACACAGAATCCATTATGGCAAGAGTGGCAGCAGATTCCAACGACAGTAGTGGTAGCAGTTTCTTCCTCTGATAAATTCCTTTTCTGCGAAATTAACCAGAGGCAGTTTCTGGTGCTTAGAACTAAGAGTTCTGACTGTTCCTGGTGAACCAGGGAGATGCAATAGCAAGTATAAGGGCCCTGAGCTAGAGTGAAGAAGAAGAGCAGGATATGCAATCACAGAGATATGAATGGGCCACTTCACGTAGGGCCTTATAGGCACTACTAAAGCGTCTGGATTTTATTGAGTTTACTAGGAAGCTGTTGGAATATTTTAAACGTGTTGTGATGTGGTTGATCTAGTTTTTAAAAACTACTCTTGTTATTATGTGGGTAATACATAGAAGGTGGCAAGAATTGAGGCAGTAATACTAGTTAGGAAAATATTTTGGGCTGATGGTGCCTTGTGCTAGGATGATACCTGTGTGATCATTTAGACATTTTACCTTTAAGTACTATCTATCTAGGTTTAAATCTAGCATCTTATTTTGTGCTTTCCATTGTTCCCTGTTGGGTTTTTTTTCTCTCTTTCTTGCCTTCTTTTGGATTGATTCATTTTTTTTTTTAACATTCTATCTGTTTCCTCTAGTGATTTGGAAGTTATACCCTCTCTTCTTTCAGTGGTTCCCTAGATATTATACCATGCATTAAAGTCTAAATTTAATCAAAATCTTTAGTTCCCGCTTCCCCAAAGAGCCTATAGAGTTTAGAAAACCCAAGCAACACATCAACCAAATGACATGTGTGGACTCTGGATTCAATTTGAAGAAACTAAGTGTACATTTTTAAAAGTCATTTTTTTAGGGCAGTGAAAAAATACTTATATGAGACCATAATGATGGATACTTCTCATTATACATTTGTTCAAACCCATAGAATGTACAACACCAAGAATGAATCATAATGTAAACTATGGACTTTGGGTGATCATGATGTGTCAATGTAGGTTCACCAATTGTAACAAATGTACCACTCTGGTAGGGGATACTGACAATGGGGGAGGTTATGCATATATGGGGAAAGATGGTATATGGGAAATCTCTGTACTTTCCCCTCAATTTTGCTGTGAACCTAAAACCGCCCTAAAAAAATAAGTTAAAGAAATCATTTTGGAGATTACTGGGGAAATGTGATCACTGCTTAAATATGTACTGATATTAAGAAATTATGTTGACTGTTTTTCTGGATCTGATAATGATACTGCAGTTTAAGTTTATATCTTTTTAGAGATTAAAAACAATATATTTACAGATTAAATGATGTGATACTTGGAATTTGTTTTAGAATAATTGGGGGATATATCAATATATGAAACCAGATTAGTCATGAGCTGATCACTGTTGAAGCTAGGTAATGAATGTGGGGTTCATTATACTCTTTCCTTTCCTTTTATATATTTAAAGTTTTCCACACAGTTTTTTTTTAAAATTTACCCTCCTACTAGATAAGGACCCTAAAACCCCACTTATCCCCCTTCTCCTATTGCCTTGTTTTTTAATCCATTAGATATTTTTTACTGTTTTATGCAGTCCATATTCATTTTCATTTTCTAAATATACATCACTTTCTTTACTTTTCAGCCCTTCATACGTTTTATTCCTCCCATATGAGGTTCATTCTGCCTGATGTATATCCTTTAGAACTGCACTAATATGGTGCACGTGACCATTTAAATTTAAATTAATAAAACATTCAGTTCCGGGCTTCCCTGGTGACGCAGTGGTTGAGAGTCCGCCTGCCAATGCAGGGGACACGGGTTCGCACCCCAGTCTGGGAAGATCCCACATGCCGCGGAGTAGCTGGGCCCGTGGGCCATGGCCACTGAGCCTGCGCGTCCGGAGCCTGTGCTCCGCAACAGGAGAGGCCACAACAGTGAGAGGCCCGCGTACTGCAAAAAACAAAACAAAACAAAACAAAACATTCAGTTCCTCAATCACAATAACCACATTTCAAGTGCTCAATAGTCCTACGTAACTTATAACTACAATATTGAACAGCACAAAGAATATTCCTATCATCACAGAAACTTCTATTGAATGGTGCTGGGTTAAATTATTTATTTATTTATTTTGCAGTAGGCAGGCCTCTCACTGTTGTGGCCTCTCCCTCCCGGTGCGGAGCACAGGCTCCGGACGCACAGCCCCAGTGGCCATGGCTCACGGGCCCAGCCGCTCCGCGGCATGTGGGATCCTCCTGGACCAGGGCACGAATCCATGTCCCCTGCATCAGCAGGTGGACTCTCAACCACTGCACCACCAGGGAAGCCCTTAAATTATCTTTAATAAATGTTGGTAACAATCTGTTTTAGTTTAAAATATCTTTATTTCACTGTCATTCTTCAATGATATTTTCACTGGGTATAAAATTCTAGGTTGGCAGAGTTTTTTTTCATTTCATATTGCAGACATCATTTCACTATCTTTTGATTTCTTTGTTGTTGAGAAGTCATCTGTTAGCCTAATTCTTGCTACTTTGATGGTTATCTTCTTTTCCTCCAGCTACTTTTAGATTTTTATGGGACTGGTTTTCTGCAATTTCATTATGCTGTGTCTAGGTGTGGAATTATTTCCATCCTAATTAGGATTCATTGGGATTCTTGAACCCTGGTTTGGAATCTTTCATTGTTTCTGGAAAACATCAGCAATCACCTCTTTAAATGTCCTATTTTCTCTCTCCTCTTCTTTTGGAATTCCAATTAAGGCTTTCTTACTCTATCCTCCATATCTCTTATCCTGTCATCTATATTTTCCATCTTTTTGTCTTTAACCTACATCCTGGATAATGCTGTCTGATCTATATTCCAGTTCAGTAATTTTCCTGATGTGTGTAATCTGCTGCAAATTATATCATTAAGTTTTAATTCAGTTACTCTATTTTTTATTTCCAGCAGTTGTATTTGGTTTTTTCAAATCCACAACGCAACCTTTTTTTCCTGTTTCCTGTCTTCAAGTTTGTTATTTATTTCTATAAACACAGTAATCATGGTTGCTTTGTCATGTAACTTCTAATTCTAATACTAATATATGATGCCTATGACAATCTTTTTCTGCTATTGCTTCCACTGGTTCTTGCCCATGTTTCCTTGTCTCCTTGTATGCTTGGTTATCTTTGACTATGTGCTGGTCATTGTCCTTCAAAAATTAATTGTGGGGAGGCATAAGATGAAGGAGCATTCCTTAAAGGAACATTTGCATTTGCTTCTGCCAAACACCTGAGGGATAATACCAGTCAGGGACCAATCTAAATTAAGTCGTGATTTAAGTTTCCCTTACATAGCTAGGCTGTGATCACAGTTTTGTAGAGAGTTTTGTTTCCTTTTTTTTCTCCTGTTCTGCTCAGTACCAAGACAACCTGCCCTGAAGTCCCTTCATATTTGACTGGGAGGTAGGCAATGAAAGGGGATCAGGAGTTAGTTCTGGTTCATCCTTCCCTCTCAGGTGTAGACATATGGAGTTCAAGCCTAACAAGGAAGGATCTCTTAAAAGACTTTACCTGTCCACATGTGGGTAGGCTCTGAGTCTTGATTTCTGTCCATCTCATCCCACAAGGCTGATAAAGAGAAACCTAAATTTCCTGGTATCAGCAAACATACTCAAGGCAAAAGTGGCTTTAGTTCTCTAGGTATTCTGCTAACCTCTCTTGGTTTAGGCTTTCTTCCAGAATTTGACTTACCAGATTCCACTATCTCCCCAGTTCTTCAAAGCTCTTAAGGTAGTGCTTTATATATCTTATCCAGCCTTTTCAGTTGTTTCCAAAAAGAGAACTGGTTTAAGTAATCTATCCCACCATTACCCAGATTCAAGGTATATTTCAAAGTAGAGTTAACAGGTCTTCCTGATGTATCAGATGTCAATGCACACACAAAAAAGAGGAGTCAAAGATAATAACTAAGTTTTTAGTCTGAACAACTTGATGAAAAGTGGGATTATTTACTGAAATAAAGATGGCAAAGTGGGATAGGGTGGGTCATGTGTTAAGAGTTTGGCCACAGACTTGTTAAGTTTGAGATGCTTTAGCTAGGTTTAAGTTCTTATGGGGAGAGACAAAACTTTCTTTTAGTGTCATTTGCACCCATAACTACTTTAGAGCAGTGCTACATACATAGTGGGTATTCAACTAGCAAGGCATTCTCCACATTTAGCAGCATCTCTGGTCTCTACCCTTAGATACCAGTAGCAACCCCCTCCCCATTTTATGACATCAAAAAAATGTTTCTTGATATTGCGAAATCACTCCAACTGAGAATCACTAACTAAATCCTTCTTGAATTAAAGTTAATTTCTATACACTGTGCTATCACCATCCTTTCCATCACCGTCCACTCAACTGGACATATCAAAGACATATAAGATATATATGAGTTGATCCAAGCCAAAACTGTAGCCAAGCCCAATTCAGCGTTTCCCAAAAGCTCCAGAGGACTGCAGTACTGAGAAAAACATAGGGTGAAGGAGTAAGTACAGGTTGGAGGCTACAAAACAGTTTCACCCTCACTCAAATAAGAACATCTCCAGGGACTTTCCTGGCTGTCCAGTGGTTAAGACTCCACGCTTCCACTACAGGGGGCATGGGTTCGATCCCTGGTTGAGGAACTAAGATCCCACATGCCACGCAGCGCAGCCAAAAAAAAAATTTTTTTTTAAACAAAAACAAAAGAACAAGGCCATCTCCAATTGTTACATGATCCTATGTAACATTATTTGTAAATTTTAAAGCATTTTTAAAAGAAAACTATTGCCAGTTCAACATCTTTTCATCAGATATAAAATGGTTAAAATTTTAAATCTCAAGCAGGAATTACTTAACAGCTCTTTTTTGTTGCTACTCCACACCCAAATCCCTGTTAACATAAACCCAGAAAAGAACTACTAATTCATTTGCAAGTCCTGGCATGTATGTACTTTATCTGTGCTCCCCTTTTATTTTTTTTATTTATTTTTTTTTGTGGTACGCGGGCCTCTCACTGTTGTGGCCTCTCCCGTTGCGGAGCACAGGCTCCGGACGCGCAGGCCCAGCGGCCATGGCCCACGGGCCCAGCCGCTCCGCGGCACGCGGGATCCTCCCGGACCGGGGCACAAACCCGTGTCCCCTGCATCGGCAGGCGGACTCCCAACCACTGCGCCACCAGGGAAGCCCTCCCCTTTTATTTTTTTCACTCTAGCCAGATAGAAATCAAAACTCATATGGATAAATTAGGGCCTCTAAAATCAGATTCTGAACTATAACTCATTCAAATAAAGTTTAAACCCAAAATTATACAGCAAGAGCTTGTTTTAGGCAACATCCATGCATTTCATGATTCCTTTCCTTCATTAGGTTAAAACCTCTTTGTCTTACACAGTTACTCCCCAATGTACCATATTAAAAAAAATACTTTTATGATCTCCTATAAAGTTCCTTAACTCAGCTTTAATATTGTTTTAAATATTATAATATAATCTCAAATACCTTAAAGATCACTTTGTTATTCAAAAGCCATTTTTATTTCTTTGAATTTCAGGCATCAAAAGATGTAATTAATTTGGACCCATGCTAATAAATTCCTACTTCCCATATAAGCTATGTATTTGTCAGACATACATCCTTCTATCTACATTCTATCAGTATCTGTGCACACCAATGTCCCTATTTGACTGTAAAATTATGACATCATTACAAAGCTGTTCTCAAAAAAAAAAGAATATGTCTGTAATCTAAGCATAAAAAATGTTTATTTATGACTGTTTACTATTCATGTTTAACCTCTAGTACCATATCTAAAGCACATAAATTATACACACACACATACACACAACAGAAAAGGAGTAAGCATTCGTCAATTGGCACGACCAGAACTTCTCACGCACATGTCAAAACCTAGTCTTCCTCTTGTATCCCTGATGACACTACCACCACGTTTACCTCCCAAATTAGAAATCCAGGAGCTATCCTCAACTCCTTCCTCTCTCTCATGTCTCTACATACAGTTGATCAAGTCCTACACAGGCTACTTCACTTCTCCTTTTCTGTTTTTTCAACAGTTCAAAAATCCAAAACACAGAAATGTATACATTGAAAAGTCTCAATGAAAGTATTTATGCTATTCCCATCTTCCTCCCAGCCACAATTATTCACCTTTACTAGTTTCTTGGGTATCCTTCCAGTATTTCTATAGTTACCAAAAGATTGCATTACTATATACACTGTTCTGCACTTGCTTTTCTTACTTAACACATCCTGAAGATCTTTTCCTATTAGTTCATAGAGAGCTTCCTCATTTTCTGTATAGCTGCTTAGTATGCTATTGTGTGGATATGCCTGTTTATTACAGGTGGACATTATTGCTATTATAAACAACACTGCAATTAATAAGTTTGTAGATGCATCATTTCACTTCATATAACTGTAGGATAAATTCTCTTAAGTAGGGTTGCTGAGACAAAGGTAAATACAACTGTAATTCTGATAGATACCAAACTGCCCTCATGTCATTTTTTTTTTTTGCGGTACGCGGGCCTCTCACTGTTGTGGCCTCTCCCGCTGCGGAGCACAGGCTCTAGACATGCAGGCTCAGCGGCCATGGCTCACGGGCCCAGCCGCTCCGCGGCATGTGGGATCTTCCCGGACCGGGGCACGAACCCGTGTTCCCTGCATTGGCAGGCGGACTCTCAACCACTGCGCCACCAGGGAAGCCCTGGTTTGTTTTTTTTTTTAAGTGGGTATGTACCACACATCCGTGTTTTTCAAACTGTGGTCATAACCCATTAGCAGACTATGAAATAACTTTAATGGGTTAAAACCAACACTTTAAAAAATATCAGCATATATCAAATATAGTAAAGTCATGTTTCATGAATTTCTTCCAGCCATACGCATGTGCACACATACACACAATACACAAACAACAATACATTTGTATGCTAACAATGTTAAATACACTTCTTACCATGGGTCACAATAAAAAATAATTTGGAAGCTACTTCCATAGTTGCTAAATGGGTTTGGAGAAGCTTTAAATTAACAAACAAAAGTATATAGTCAGGAAGGCTTCTTCAGTGAAAGACTTAACCATCTGAAGCATCATCTGGCTCCCTACTACCTCTCTAATCTCATCTATCACTTCCCCTTATTTATTCTGCTCTAGCCACACAGGTCTTAGTAACTATTCAAACAAGCCAAACATGTTCCCAGCTTAGGATCTTGGAGACGTTGTTTCCTCTGACTAGAAAGCACTTTACTTGGATAACTGCATGATTTACTCCCTCATTTCAGGACACCCAAAGAGAGAAGCTTTCTCTGACCATCTAAAATAGGAGTCACTTCCCACCATTCTATCCCCTTATCCAGTTTTACTCTTCATTGCACTCATTACCACCTGACATTTGTTTACTGTGCCCTCTCCCCCCACCCTGAATGACAGCTTCAAGAAAACAGACTTTGTCTTCTGTGTTGTTCATTACTGTAACACTAGAGATTAGAACAGTGCCTGGCACAGAGCACTGTTAAGCTGAATAGGTTTTGACAAGCAAGGAAAAGGAAAAGGAAGAGCACATAGAGTTATGCCTAAGCATGGTGTGGTACAGAGAGGAAATACTACCTTGGTAATGTTAAGGAGTAAAGAATAAGGCTGAAGAAGCAGACTGTAATATGAAAAGATCTGAAAGCCAGAAAGTAGAGTTTGGACTTTATCCTGCAGACAATTGGGAGTCGTTCTATGTTTTGAGCAAACGGTGATCCATTCAAACATTTATTCAGCACAAGTTCAATTCACTTTGCTTGGCACAATGCAGAGTGCAAAGGTCAACAGTACATGTTCTCTCTTCAGACTGCTTAGGTTTAGCAGCAATGGGTTCAAAAAAATTTTTAGGAAAATTATTCTGGCAGCCATATGAAGGATGGATTGGAGGAAGGTGACTCTAAAGTTAGAAAGGGCAAATAACAGGCAATGCAGAATCCCAAAAACAGAGATCCAGGAGAGAAATCTAAAGAATCATGCTGACTGATGGATATACAAAATAAAGGAGAAACATGTATCACAGACAACTTTAAGATTTAAGCATGGGGACTTCCCTGGTGGCGCAGTGGTTAAGAATCCGTCTGCCAACGCAGGGGACACAGGTTCGATCCCTGGTCCGGAAAGATCCCACATGTCGCAGAGCAACTAAGGCTGCGCATCACAACTACTGAGCCTGCGCTCAGGAGCCCATGCTCCGCAACAAGAGAAGCCACTGCAATGAGAAGCCCGTGCACCACAACAAAGAGTAGCCCCTGCTTGCTGCAACTAGAGAAAGCCCATGCGCAGCAACGAAGACCCAATGCCGCCAAAAATAAATAAAATAAATTAATTAAGCAAAAAAAAGATTTAGGTATGATGATAAAACAAAGAAAAACAGAGTAGGTGGAAAGTGGGTAATAATAAATCAAAAAGTGAAGGAAATTCCTTGAGCCTCTCAATGGAAGTATTCAGTAAACCACTGGAGATACAAACCTGGAGAGTACACACTGATGAACATATAAACATATAAAACATCCATGGAGAAGAGACAAAGAGAGGTGAGCAGAGGGCTAAGTACTGAGAAGAATAACGACTGTGGTTAAGAGGATCATGAAACAACAACCAAAAGAAAAAAAATAAACGTAGTAGCCAGAAAATCAGGATGCACACTAACATGAAAAGCAAGGAAAGAAAGTTAAGAAGCCTAGGTGGAAGTCAACAGTAACACATATACACTAACTGAATAAAATCAGGATGAAGCCAATACCATTGGAAAAAAGGATGTCCTTTGAAGCAGCAGTCTGAATACGTCACATTCACATGTAATGTCATTACAAAACTGCAGTAAGTTAGGGAAGAAGTAGTAAAAGGGCTGAGGGCAGCAAGAGCTGAGGGCAGAAATTTTAACTAAGATCTTAAAATTTTTGAAATAAAAAAGAGAAATGAGGAAGATAGCTAGAAAGAACAGTAGCAATAGTTAATCAAAGTTTATTTTTTTCTCCCAAAATATGGAAGTCTGTATATACTTGAAGGTAAGGAGGAAAAACCCCTGGAGATAACCATCGAAGTGATCAGAGGAAAAGTTAAGTATAGCAGCAAGATTCCTCTTCCATTCAGTTTACAAAATAAGGTGAAAGAATAGAGATTTGTCATGGTGAAAACAAAACAAAAAAAATGCAAGCTTGTATTCTATTTTCTTTTTCAATTAAGTAGAAGTCAATGGCACCTTCTGAAAGAGAGGAAGATATATGAGACAAAAGCAAAATATTAGATTAATAAAATGATTGCCAAGTAGCAAGCATCCATTGGATCTGTCCAGCATAAATTTATAGTGGCCAAAAATTTTCATAATTACCCACCTTCCTCCACAAATACACTGTGACCTATGAGGAAGAACAGAGGAAATAGATGGGTAGGAAAATTTGACAACAGGAGCCCAGTAAAATATGAAAAAGTGACTGATACAAGTTCAGGCTATATATAATGCACACAGGAATAAGCTAAGGGAGAGAAATTGAGGGTCCCTATGGAAAAAAAATAGATAAAGGAACATAGGTGGAGTAATCGCAAAGATCAGAGTTCACACGAGCCAGTTAGGATGTAAGAAATTTTTTAGATCATTCACTTACACACCATACTGTATGCTATGGTCTGAATATTTGTGTCTCCCCACCCCTCAATTTTATGTTGAACTCCTAATGCCCAAAGTGATGGTATTGGAAGTGAGGCCTTTGGAAGGTGATTAAGTCTTGAGGGCAGATCACGAATGAGATTAATGTTCTCATAAAAAGACCTGAGAGAAGTCCCTTTGCCTCTTCTACCATGTGAGGATACAAGAGAAAAGTCTGCAACCCGGAAGAGGGTCCTCACCAGAGCCCAATGATGCCAGTACCTTGATCTTAGACCTCCTAGACATGCTTTAATATTAAAAATGTTTTAATATTAAAATAAAATAGGACTCAAAATTGAGTAAATTCCACAGGTTCCTTAACTGCAATTCCAAAACCAAAAAACAGCTCTGAAACCCAAAATAATGCATTTGGCAGTGAAACCTTACCGAAACTGACATGAAGCTATTTATAGTCTTTATTTACCCCACTTAGTGTAAACATTCATACATTTTGCTGCAGAAATAGTAACTTGTTTGAAGAAGGCTACTGCACTGGACTGTTGAAAGGTTACATAACACTACCTTAGCTATATCCAAAAAATTCTTAATTCCAAAACCTATTAGACCACAGAGTTTTAGTTGACTATGATCCTACAATAATTGCTAACATTTACTGAGCTATTAACCATGTGTCAGACACTGTTCTGATCACTTTATATGCAGTAACTCATTTAATCCTTCCAAGCACCATGAGGTAGTTATTATAATTATTCAAATTTTACAAAGGAGGAAAGTGCGGCACAGAGAGATTAAGCAAGTCACAGAGCCAGAGAGTGACTAAGCTGGGATGAATACAACATTTAAAATATTACACTTAAGGTGAAGAAAACATTAACAAAATATAGAACTGATTATAGTAGGGTGGTAGGAGTCAGTGATATTTTTCTCTATTCAATTAATGTATTACTTTTAGAATGGTAAAGATTCAAACACTTCATGTGTTCATTAAATACAGAACACTTCACACTTACAAATTCTCATTTATGTGCAATTCCTTAGTCAACTTGCATAAACTGCACAGTATAAAATCCAAACTCCTCAGCTTATGCTAATATTTTTAATTTTTTATTGAAATATAACACCTTAATATCTTTTTAATCACAAGCAATACACAATAATACGTATTCATTGTAGAAGTAAGAAAATTTGTATAAGTAAAAAGAAAATAATCACCTATAAATTTACACTCAAAAATAACCACTTAACAGTTTGGCACATTTCCTTCCAGATGTCAATGTATGTTATTTAATCAAAATAAAATCATGTTTTTAAATTTACTTTTTTCACTTAACATACACCAAGACATAATTTCAAGTTTTTATTCTTCTAACCATCATTTTAATGGCTAGGCAGTACCCCACTTTAGGGATGTACCCTAACCATCACTGTGAAATATTTAAGTTGTTTATAATTCCACAGCATTGAGTCACCGGCTCTGGGAGTCAAACTGTTTGGAATCAAGTCCATGCTCTACATTACTAACTCTGCTACCTTGGGCAAGCTACCTAATTTCTCTATGCCTCAGTTTTCTCTTCTGAAAAATGGGGGATAATATAACCTACTACATTATTAATGTGGGGAGGAGGGTCAAATGTGTCAATATACAGCTTTTATTATCAACAATGCTGCAATTGGTATGTAAACAGCTACCAATTTATTGGCATATCTTTACTACCCCAAAATAAATTCATTTAAATAGGAATTTCCACATCAGAAGGTATGCCTATTTTTCAGGCTTTGAATCTGCCAAATCACAGCTGGGTTTAAAACCTTCATCAAATAGCTCTCTCACTTAATACTCATTTCTCTTTATCCAAGAAAATGAAAACTATGATCCAGTTAAGCTAACCAGCTTGTTTCAATTAGTTTTTGCTCTTCCACTTCTGTACATGCAAACCTAGACGGATTTCATAAAATCTCAGTTTGTAGGGAACTTAACGAAACCTGGCCCAAATCCTCATTCAGCACATCATTTCCTCTACCCTTGAATCCCTAACTTTAACACTGTCAGTGGGAGGGGACAGCCTGCCACCCAAAACAACACATTATATTTTTACTGTTTTGAGGAAATTTTTCTTGGAAGAATGCTGAAATCTGCCTCCTTCTAACTTCTACCCCTTGATCCTACTTCTTTCTAGTCAAATCAAACCTGATTTTTCTGTGTGACAGACCTCCAAATATTTAAATACTACTATCATTTCTTAGATGAGCTCCTTTTTTGGGGGCCAAACATCACAGTTTTTCAACTTTTCCTCCTTTCCATTTCCCCCATGATCAGAATTCTCTGGCTATGCTCTATAGTTCAGTGGTTTTTAAACCTGATTGTCTGTCACCTAAGGAATGTGAGAAAAACAGAGTGGCCCAGTTCCTATCTTACTTAAGCTTGGGCCTCATGGTTTTTTTTAATTAGCTCTCCAGGTGATTCTGATACAAAGTCTGAGAACTGATTGATGCAAGGTCCCACTTACAATATGATATATCATATGCTACCTGAAAATCTGACATAATACCCCAGGTATAACACAACTAGTAAAAAGTAAAGTGGGGCTAACACCTTGCTCTTTCTAATGCTGTTCTACCAACTTCAACATGACATTTACTTTTAAAAAAATTATAAGTGTTGATTCTTATTAAATGTACAGTTAAAATGATCAAGTCTTTTCCACACTATTTGTGCATTAGCATCTTGGGCCCTAACTGCCAACCTTTATAATCATTCCCATTAAAAGGTAAGAGAACTCGGGCTAAGAGTTTAGATTTCTATTTCTAGAAATCTAGATCAATGGCCCTGCATGTGGATTTACCTTCAGTGGAGAAATCACTTCATGCTTAAGCCTCTACACTTACATTATGGACATACTCAGCCCAAATAAAAGTGCACTAGCCCACCAACGACTGAAATGACAGTTGACTGCACCAAAGCATCTCCTCTGTGCAGAGCACTGTTGTCAACATTATGAGGTAACACATAGGCACTAATACTAATAAATTGACCTTCTAGAGAGCATGATGGAACAAACATCTTCAGAAAAAGTTAAGTATAATACTAATTATCGTTGTCCCAAGGTAGACACGTTAGCGCTGTAGAAACATATGATTACTAGTTGGAAAGCTCTGGAACCAAAGAAATGATTCATTAGAAAACTAAGTTGCCCTGAACGCTAAGGTTTTGTTTCAGTTTGTTTTTTAGCAATTGCAGAGAAGAGATGGAGCCCATCCACACTCAAGCTACTTGCAAAAGGGCACTGCACCCTCAAAATTAATTCATGAGTCAAAATTTCTTGCAATGACTTCTGAATCCCTAACGATTTGTTTGCTTTACTTGTTACTATTTCTAACTTGAGGTACTCAAGGGCCAAAGAAAAAAGTCCATTCTATGGACAATGAGGCCCATTATAAATATATCTTAGAGTTGAGGGTAGGGGGGACAAACCAAGATCCAATCTATTTATTTTCATTTGAATAGCAAACATCAAAAATATACCTGGCATTTTCTAACAATTACATGAAGAATGACCAGATGCTTCCTGTTGATGGAACAGAACTACAGACTGACAGAATCAGACTAAAGTTCACAAAACAACTAGAAGTGAATTTAGCTTCATTTCAAAACCATTAAACCAAAGTAAGTATGGCCTTAAATTTTCACACATCTACAATTTAATTGCCCCCCAACCTAGAAAACCCAGATTGATTCAAAGAGATAGACAATTCGAACTCTAAGTTACAGACAGTTAACTCTAAGTTTGTATACACACTACAATACAAAAGCACTGTTTCACCAAAGGTTTCACTGCAGGATTCCTTTTAAATCTGGCACTCCTATATTGCTTTGAAAGTGTCCTATCTTCAAAAATTACATTTACATACAAGTTTTCACAAGCAAATCTAACACGGAATTCATGGTTTACTTGTGTACATCATTAAAAATAAGTTGTGGAATTAAAAATTAAGTTTAATCACTTAAAATTTTTTCAAATGTTCTAAATCCCAAACTGAAAAAAAGTTGGAGTCCAAGAAAAAAGCACAGGAATCAACCTTCTTATCCATATTTTTTAAGTGTGTCTTGTATAATAACATCCTGATTTGACTTGTGAGACGATAGAAACGACACATTTTTTAGTTTTTTAAAAAAGGCATGAGCATACAGTGTTTTCCAGTGGTTACATGGTGTGACACCACATCAGACTGAATGCAGAAGTAGGTTTAAGAATCTAGCTATCTTCTGTTAAACCTGACATTAAAGACTTGCAGAAATGCAAAACAATGTCACTCTTGCCTAAAAGGTCACTGATGTGAACATGCAATGGATTTTTCTTTTGTTATTTTTGGAAAAATAAATACTTCAAAAGAGAGAAAAGAAAAAAGATAAAGCCGTCTTTAGTTTCCTTAAATTCAAAATCTGAGCCTGAAAGTGGAAGTGTCAAGGTCGATGGTTACAAGTCAATGAGAAGAAATTTAAAGTAAGCTGGCTGGGTCTATGTGTGAGATAAATATCTGCAAAAAGAACTTTTGACCACGAACTTCTGCATAATAAACTATGGTGCTTCTTTAATTCTGGGATGGCAAACTACTGTACAAGGATCATTTACTCACTACATCAAACCATTTTCCAAATAAAAACTACTTCAGAAAGTAACCTGCCTGAATCGAGACAGCAAATCAGTGTCCAGAAACAGCACTTAAAATATTTCCATATTACCAAGCCCCCTTCAGAAGTACTGTGGTCTCTGCCCCTCCTTTGAACAGATGTCTGTTCGCCAGAGTCCAATCAGCTTTAAAGCAACAGTCTGTGTACTGAAAACAGGCTTCAAGTGGGAAAACACACACAAAGCAGGCCTATATCGTTCCTTTGGTTTCAGTTTTCACGATGCACTCTTGAGGCTAGGCACGCTGGTTCAACACGGTAGGAGAGTTTCAACGAAACACACTAAATACACACTGATTAACTGTGCCCAGGCAGAAATGACCTGGCAAAATTCCCAACTTCTTCCCCGAGGCCCTGCACCCGCAGATCCCGGCGGCTAAGTCCCAAGAACAGAAGTGCCCCAGCATCCTGAGCGGCTGGCTTCGTCCCCTCAGAGACTCGAGTCCCCAAGGCTGAGGCAGTCGACGGCGCGGCCCAGCGCAGGACCGGCCGGGCGCTCCCGTTAACCCTGTCCGGGCCGGCCGCTCCCGCCGCGGCCCGTGCGCCACCCGGCCCCGCGGGCCCAGCAGCACAGCTCACCCGAAGCCGGCCGCCCCCGCCGTCCCTTCCCCGCTCCGGCGAGCCAGGCGGTGCGATCAGGCCGCCCAGACAAAGAGAGCGGCGGCTCCCGGGGCGGCGGGCGCCAAGGCCGTGCCGCGCCTGCCTGCCTGTCTCCCTCCCTCCCTCGCCCGCCTCCCGCAGAGCCCCCAAAGCCCCGGCCCGACCCCATTCCGCCCCGGGGCGGCCGCTCGGGACCGGCCGGGCTATGAGCCGCGGGGAGGCCGCAGCTCGCCAGGGCCGAGGAGGGGGCGGCGGCCGCCACCATGTCTGCCCGCCCCTCCCAGAAGCGGGGTGCGAGCGGACAAAGCGCGCCGGCGGCGCGGGCGGAGCGGGGTCCCAGGCCGACCCCGCCGACCCCCGCGGAATAAGCGGGGCCAAGAGCCCCGGAAACCCGGCGCCTTAATGCAATAAACAGGAAATCGCGGGGATGATCTGGGTTCCGGGGGAAGTGGAATTATTTTTTACCAGCGAAGAGATCAACTTCCACATCCGGTGGTAACAGGGCCCTACACAGACCCGCACTGACCTGGAAAAGCTTCGGGAGCGGCGGCCGGGGAGCAGCAGGAGGTGGTTCGGGGACCCGAGGCGCCTCGTACCCGGCCGGGCTGACGCGGCCCAGCTAAACACAAAGCGCTTCAGCTGCACAAGGCGCTATTTTCCGAAAATGCCGCGTCTGGTCGGCGCCCAAAATCCCCACCGAAAAGTCCCCCGTGCTGCGCGCGGAGGGACACATGGTGTGCGAGTGAGTCAAAGCTCCCAGCATCCCTCCCGTACCCGGCCCTCGTCAGCCCCTCTTCTGAGCCTTTCCGCCCCTGCCCTGGTCAGCAGATCCCTCTCCCACCCACTCCCCGATCCCATTCCGGCGGGAGGAAGGGGGCGAGACGGCCTGGTTTTTCTTTTTTAACAAAGGGGAGGAAAATATGCCATCTCTAGAACTTGAGCCACACAAAGAAAGCGGCGGAATGATCCGTTGTCGGCGACCGCAAGTCCCGGCTCGCCCGGCGCCTGCGCGGCACAGGGGTAGGAGCTGCAGCCGGCCATGTGCGCGGCGGGGCTGCAGGCCGGCCACCTAGCCTTCCCGCCACTTTCTGCGGGGCTAGTAGTGGGAGGCTGAAGTGCGTGTGCTAACGTTATGTCTTCGGCATGAAAGCTGAGAGATGGGGAATCCTGACTCCTTTCAGGTTAAGCTGAGACATCTAGCAGAGTCCTGGGAGACGGAAGGGCAGTGAAAAAGCTAGGATTTAACTTGAAGCCGCCCTAGATTCCACTAGGCTGACTGGGACAGGAGTCGCTGTTGAGGTACAAGGGGAGGAACTACGGATGTTATTTCTCCACTTCACCTAAACTGAGCAAGTCAAGTTCGTGACGAAAACGTACATATTCCTGTAGCCACCCCCGCCTTTTTTTTTTTTCTTAAACATTGTTTTGATGCCTTATACTTCGTAGACCTTTCGTAACTGCTCGCCGAATTCCCTTGGATTACTGTCACCTCAGAGGTAGAAGTCTTGTTTTTTCGTGGCTGGAATGTCAAGATTTTTGTTGTGTTGTATTTTATTAAGAAAGCAGCAAAAGTTTATTTGTGGATGGTGATTTACAAAGTAAGAGTCTTAGGAGTTTAAATTACTTGTGATGATTTTGCTAAAATACCCACCACACTGGTAATGTTTTTAACAGATGAGCCTGGGAATGACTTTTCCAACCTTCTAACCGTACAATTTTTGGCTTCCTATATTTAGGAATTGGGAATATGTGAGAGAGCGCCAAGATTTTAATCTAGAAGAGTTTACAAACAAATGAAATAACATGTTGTCTACAGATTTTGGGTGGCCTCAGATAAACAGTCTTTCTCTACTTACCCTTTTGTGTTATTGATGTAGAGATTTGTAAAGTCTTTGTGTAACTTATTAAAGCGTTGTGCCTAAAATAGAAACAAAGTGAATGGCATAGGAGCCTGTATTCTATTTTTCTTTCAATTTAATATTTTCAGTGCTTCTTTCCATAGTCACATGCTTCTCTTTTAACATTGAGTTTATCTGATTAAACATTCAGCTAATGGTTGTTGTAGAATCCTTGCCCTCATTAATCTTATGCTGTAGAATGCAGACAAGTAGGCATCATCAGTAGTATAATGAGGGTAAACTGCTGAATGCTGTGAAATTTTTTATAGGAGGAATCCCTTACTTACCTGTCAGGGAGGCATGGAATGGGACTGGAGAAGCAATCAGCTTTAATAAGGGAGTCGGGGAAGAACCTTCCAGACAGGTGAAGCAACAAATGCAAAGGTTAAAAGGAAAACTCTGGAGAAATTGTTGGGCAAAGAAGATAATGCTTTTTCAGGAATGCCTAAAGATGTGTCTGAAGAGGTCTAGTCATAAAGGCCTTGAATGCCATTTGCAGAAATTAGCTTTTGAGAGCTAAGAGGATGGCATTGAAAGATTTTAAGTAGAAGCATAATCAGATTGGATTTGTATTTTAGACAGATCACTGTCATGCAAAAGTCAGAGGCAAAGAAAACAGTTTGGAGAAAACAGCAATCTATGAGAGAGTAATGACTTGGACTGAGATAGTGGCAAACAGGAGTGAAGAATATGACCGAAGATGTTGAGAGCTTGGTGATTTGGTTGACTGGATACAGAATGACTGAAAAGATGTCAAAGATGACTCCCAAGTGTGTTGAGGGAGCATTTAGGAGGATGTCTTCACTGAGATTGTATGTCTAGTAGGCACTTAGGTATTCTTTCATGTGAGTTGTCTCGAGAGCAACTGTCACTGGCACTGTTCTACACATTAGAACAGATTAAGCAGGAACAAGACCAACAAGGTTCCTGCTCCTGTTTCCGTGGAGGGAACAGACTATAAACAAGTTTTATAAAAGAAGAGGAAAGATAATACCACATAATATCCTTTATGAAGAGAATAAAAGGGTATTTGGATGAAGCATTTCTCTGGGAAGAGAGAGCAGGCATAATTTTGAAGATTGTTCAGAAATGGCCTCTCTGGGAGTTTCCTGGTTGCCTAATGGTTAGGATTCTGGGCTTTCACTGCTGTGACCCAGGTTCAGTCCCTGGTTGGGGAACTGAGATCTGGCAAGCCGTGTGGCACAGCCAGAAAAAAAAGTGGCTTCTCTGAGAAGGTATTCTTTGAGCTAAGACCTGAATGGGAATAAGTTGAGGGCAGTGTTCAAGACCAAAGGGAATAGTAAGGCAAAATCTTTGGTGAGAAAGCAAGAAAGGCAATGTGGCTAAAGTCTAGAGAGCAAAGAAAGGAATGGCAGAAGATGAAGTCTGCAGCCTTGGTAAGTTTCAGAGCTCTAGAAGCCACTGAAGGGTTTTAAGGTATGGAGTAACATGGATAGTAACAGTAGAGATAAAGTGGATGCATTGAAGATATATTTTGTGATTAGACCCGACCTATATTGCTAATGAATCAAACAGGGAAAGGGAAAAATCAAGAGTGATTCCTAGGTTTGGGGCATGATTGTCTAGGCCAACACTCCAATATAAATATAACACAAGCCACATATGTAATTTTACAGTAGCCACATTAAAAAAGTGAAAGAAAACAAAAAGAAATTTAAAAAATCTTATTTGACCCGATATATCCAAAATAGTATCATTTCATATGTGATCAGTATTTAAAAGTATTAAATATTTTGCATTCTTTTTCTCATTACCAAGTAAGTGTTCAAAATCTGGTGGTTTTTTACATTTATAGCATATCACAATAATTGATTTCAGAAAATTTACAGCTGAAAAAGTAGATTCACATACTCGAATCATTCCAAACATATTTCAAAAGTTTTGCAGTAATTGAATTATGTATAAGATTTTTTATTTTAAATTAAAGTTAAGATTAAAATTTTACTTACTAAATTAGCCACATTTCAACTGCTCCATGGCCACTTGTGGCTAGTTGCTACTATATTGGACAGTGCAGGTCTACTAGAATAAAGAATAGTGGAAAATCAGACCAAAAAAGTTGTGTGGAACCAGCCTGGAAGGCCTTTGATGCCATGTTAAAGGATTGGGATCTTACCCTTTAAGACGGAGGGAACAGTGGGTCGTTTTTAAGCTAAGGAGTGACACAGCGTTGTGCTTAAGGCTAGAAAAAGTCCAGCAGGCGACCAACTGATGACTCAGGTCCAAGACTAACCCTTCAGTAGAGTCTCCACATTCTAGGACCTACCTCAGCCCTTCAAATTCAGAAGTCTGATTTTTGTCAGTGCGCTAGAGCAGTGCTACCAAAAGTATGGGCCACGGGCCACCGCCGATCTGTAAACCCTTTGTTATTGGTCCAAGGCATTTACAGAAATCGAGAGTAAGAATTTAGAAACTTTTATAGCAATTAGTGTTACACTAATTTTATGTTTATGGTTCTAATAAAAATTGGGGGCTTGTATTGTTGTATCTTGTATATGCCTTTGTTTTATTTCCCTTCTCTAGTTAATTTATTTTTATATTTTATAGAAGTGTCTATGATCTTTCACCACATATTATTTTTGCTTTTGTTTTTGTTTTTGTGGTACACGGGCCTCCCACTGTTATGGCCTCTCCCGTTGGGGAGCGCAGGCTCAGCGGCCATGGCTCACGGGCCCAGCCGCTCCGCGGCATGTGGGATCTTCCCAGACCGCGGCACGAACCCATGTCCCCTGCATCGGCAGGCGGACTCTCAACCACTGCGCCACCAGGGAAGCCCACCACAGATTATTTTTGAAGCACTGCTCTAGAGACACTCTGATGAAGGGAGTCAGAAGGACCAAGTTCCCAGAAGACTAATCTAAACCCAGTGCCTTTTTTTTTTTTTTAACTTTATAGTGAGAACTATAACGGCTAAGAGGGGAATGGACATCTACTCAGTTTCTCCCACTATACCGAAATGGCAGGCTACATGGAAATAACCAAATTTATAATGGTTACCACTTATTAAATGTTCCTATTTGCCAGCCACTATGCAAAACCTGTTACATATTATTGTCTCATTTAACCCTCATAACAACTCTTAAAATAGGTATTATTAGCCCCATTTTTCCAAAGAGGATACTGAGGCTAAAACAGTTTAAATAACTTGCGTAAAGTCACCAAGCTGGTAAATGTTAGAGACAGGATTCCAATACAGGTCTCTTTTCAAAGCTGTTGTCCCTAATCACTTTTTTTGACATTATATTCCAAGTATCTAGCAGATTCCATGGCACAATAACTCTACATTGGTTTAGAGAGAATGCGCAAAGTTGACTGCATTACCTCCCAGAGCGTCATTAGTGAATTTGGGGTTCTGCAGAGTAAGAGGAGTTAGTGGTATTCTAATAGCATCCAACAAATGCATTCATTTCTACAATAGAAATATGTCTGTTTTGCTGCCATTCAGAATTTATAGACTCCCACAAATCAGTAAAAAATAGAGACAACCCAACAGAAAAATTGGTAAGATTTAAAGTCACTTCACAAAAGAGGATATCTAAATGGCCAATAAACATGTAAAGGTGCTCGACTTCTGTAATCATTAGGGAAATGCAAATTGACATCACAATGAGATACTGTGGCACACCCACAATAATGGCTAAAATGGAAAACAAAATGTCAAGTATTGGAACAAATGAAACTGTACACTGTTGGTGGGAATGTATATTGGTATAGCCATTTTGGAAAATCCACAGTTCAAGAAAACACATGAAACCAAACTAGATTTAGGGATACAGGTTTAGGTAGTAAAATCTATGAAGAAAAGAAAGGAAATGATTAGCTTTGGGTGGGGGAGTAATGCTTGGGAGGGTATGTAGGGGTGCTTCTGCAGTGCTAGCAGCGTTCTGTTTCATGACGTGAGTGGGGGTTGCATAGATGTTCACTTTGTGATTCATTGAGCTGTCAGTTTTGAGGTGGATGACTTTTCAGTATATGTATTATATATTTCATGGTTTTAAAATTTTTGCTGAAGTTAACAAGTTAGAAAAAATATCCCATGCTGGATACAGACTACCAACTATTACCTTACTGAGCCAAGCGTTACGGATGTGAAAGATAAGGCAGGCTTGAATTCTGAGGTTGGCAGTGGTGAAGGAGAGGAGAGACAGATGCAAAAAAATGCTGCAAAACTTGAGGCAGTATGAGATGGTGAAAGAGCACAGCAATTGGAGTGAGGAGTCCCAAGTTCAGGACTTAACTGGTTTTTCATCTAGACTAACCACTCTCTAGCTAATGACCTGGGCGTATCTCCTAACTTGCCTTAATATCATTTTTCCCACCTGGGGCTCAGGGGAGTTTGATAAAACGTACATTTTTGTTTTGTTTATAACACTTCGTAAGCTATTAAAATGTCATATAAAATTTTTACTGATGTTCAATTGGATGTGATGGGAAAGGGGGAAGGAGTTAGGATGATTGATATTTTGAGTCTGAGTGATGGAGGTTACGGTGATAGCGTGAACTAAATGATTTGGAGAAAGATTTTACTTAAACTCTATTTTATACATGTTGAGTTTAAGATCATGCCAGAACATCAAGGTGGAATTTTCAAACAGATTTAGAACCTAGGTTTTGGTACTCTGAAAAAAGTGTCAGAATTGGTGATAGAAATTAGAAATTACCCACATAAGGGTAATAATTAAAGCCATGGGCGTGAATACGATCATTGGAAGAGAATATAGAAAAACAGTACTGAGGACAAAGAAGGAGAGAGGTAAAGGAAAAAGAGGAAATCCGCACTTACTGAGCACCTGTTGAACTGTGTGCCAGCTGTTCTCTATTTGTTATCTCGTTTATTCCCCTCAAATTCCAGGGTAGCCAGTTGAGCTTCATTTGGTAGACTGACTTTGTAGACTCACAGTAAGGTAAAGAACCAGCATTTAAAACCAGCTTGACTCCAGCTTGTATGGTGCAATACACCATGCCTGTAGAGCCAAGTATCTAAGTCCATGGGGAGAATTTGAGTCAAGGAAAGATATGCCCTGAGAAAAGACCATTGGATTTTTGTGATTTGCGACCAAGGGTTTCTGGAGCATAAAGCAGTGCCTGTACTGTCATATTTGTTGTGCTTCTGTGAGCATGGTTAATCCAGACAAACATTCGTGTTCTAGACCTCTGGCAATGAGAAAAAAGTCAAGGTGGTAACTGTGAAAACCAGTATAATGAAAACAAAGTCAGTTATTAAAGCCTAGCTAGATACTTTTTTGCCAAGTGCATTAAATCATGCCAAAGCATGAAAGAAACGGGAATAACTCATACGTGATTCATTGTTGTTTGCTGCTTTGTTCGCATACTGCCAAGAACCATCTCGCATATCATCAATGGTATGGGTCCTTCACATTGGAAAACGCTGAAATGTTATATAATAGTGTTCACTGTTCACAGGGCATTTTCAGTCACCTGAAATTTTAAGGGAAAAGATCAAGATGGCTTTGCCAGCCAAGGACATTATAACTTAGAATGAAAGATAATTTTGCTGGTGATAAACACTTGCCTTTTGGAAAGCAGCAATATCTCCTCAAAATTTAGAGTAATCCACTGTACCTACGAGGACGACTTTTCCCTACTAGGTTTACTAAAACTATTTACTCTTAGAATAGCATCTTAACATTAAAAAAAAGTAAAAGAAGAATGTTTCGCCACAATACAATTACCGGTTTCTTACTGTGTGTTTTTAGATTTACAGATGAATAATGTGTGCGTTTTTGGAAAACAGACTGTTGAGGAATTTTAACTTGATTGCAGGAGCATGATGTCTTCTGTCTTTACCTACTCCCTCTTTCCAAGTTCTAGAGAAGACCTCCAGTAAGCAAGTGAAACTCTTTGGCATAGTCACTGATCTCAGAATCGCTTAGGAGCACCGAGAACTTTGATTTCCAGGAATTGGTTAGGCACAGCCACTTCACTCAACCTTATATTTTACACCCCAGAGTAAAGGTTGCATTTGGGCAACCTGATTTTCTTTCTTTCTGTTTTAAGGCGGTGGGCAGTTAATAATTGTTGGTTGGTTACAGCCTCCAGCCAGATTTGTTAAAATAGATAATCCACCCACAGGTGCAAAAAACTTTTTAAACATCATCACTGTCTTCCATCTATACATTTCCCACCCCCAAGGTAACCTCTACTCTTACTTTCTTGTGTATTTTTCAAGAGTTTTTCTTCATGCTTATACGTGTAATTATTTTCATGCCTTTACATGTTATTTTTCCCCATTTTTATATAAAAGGGAGGATACCGTATACAATATTCTGCACTTTGCACTTAAGACATCTTGGGCTTTTCCGTATAAATGCATCCTTTTTTCTTACCCCTGCAGATTATTTAACCAGTCATTGTCCAATTGAAGAACATGAGTTTCTTTTTTCTTTTTTCTTTTTTTTTTTGGCTGTGTTAGGTCTTCATTGCTGCATACAGGCTTTCTCTAGTTGCATTACGTGGGCTTCTCATTGCAGTGACTTCTCTTACTGTGGAGCACGGGCTCTAGGAGCACAGGCTTCAGTAGTTGTGGCCCGCAGGCTCAGTAGTTGTGGCGCATGGGCTTAGTTGCTCCATGGCATGTGGCATCTTCCCGGACCAGGGATCAAAGCCATGTTCCTGCATTGGCAGGTGGATTCTTAACCACTGCGCAACCAGGGAAGTCCAGAACGTGAGTTTCTAATCTTTTATATTCTAATTAGTGCTTGGATGGGTATCGTTGTACACAAATCTTTTCTTGTATATTTAAGCATGTCTCATCTCAGTTCCCAGACTGGAATTACTCTGCAAAAGGGCGTATGTGTATTTTTAATTTTAATAGGTACTGCCATATTGCCCTCCATGTACCAAATGTTTCTCCACAGCATTGCTGATAGACTAGAGTATTACCAAATTTTTGGATATTTCCCTGTGAACTTTTGAAGGGTAGATTATTTCAAGTCCTACCTAATATTTTCAGGACCAGTAACAGAATCATTTGGTTAAACTGGGGGAAATGAGATTTGGTTTACACAGTTTGTTCAGGACACAAATTATTTGCTGCAGATCCTGCAGCTACACACCCACGACTAGTAAAAACATGGCTGCTTATGCAGTGGAAGCAGCCAGCAAAAACCTGGAAAAGTGCCAAGAATGACTACAAACAGCTCCACCTACTCTTTTTGTGTGTGTGTGGCAAATTTGCAAGCTTAGCAGTATCTAAAAAGATCCTTCAGCCTTTGTTTGAATTACAGAGAATCAACCTGGTAAGAGGGAGGGAGTTACTCATTTCATGGAAAATTCCCCTGATATTATAGGAGCTGAAAATGATTTTTATTTAATTTTGCTTCAGTGCTGAAGTGACACAGGGAGGGAGAAAATAGAGCTGTTAGGCTGTGGGGTCCACCTGCACTGGGGTTTATGTTAGAGTGTGAAGAAAGATTTCCAGGAATGATAATCTCAGTTACTTGGAGCCAAGGTAATTTACAGAGGAAAAAACAGAGTTCAATGTGGTATGCTAGCTTACTGGCTTTTCAGACTTTTTTTGTTTTTGTAACATTTTTCTAAATTGAAGTATAGTTGATTTACAATGTGTCAGGTATACAGCAAAGTGATTCAGTTATATATATATATATATATATATATTCTTTTTCAGATTCTTTTCCATTATAGGTTATTATAAGATATTGAATATAGTTCCCTGTTCTATACATTAGGTCCTTGTTGGCACTTCTAAATCATTTTACAAATTTGTAGGCTTGTTATGGACTGAATGTTTGTGTCTCCCCCTCTCCCCCCAAAATATTCATAACTCCTAACCCTTAATGTGATAGTATTTGGAGATGGTGCCTTTGTAAGGTAATTGAGGTTAAATTAGATCATGATAGTGGGGCCCTTATAATGGGATTGTGGCCTTATAAGAAGAGGATGAGAGAGATCTTTTCCAGCTGGAGCTCAGAAGCACAGAGGAAAGGCCATGTGAGGACCCAGTGAGGAGGCCATCTGCAAGCCTGGAATAGAGCTTCCTACCAGGAACTGAAATGGCCAGCACCTTAGTTTTGGACTTCCCAGCCTCTAGAACTGTGAGGAATAAATTTCTGTTGTTTAAACCACCTACTCTATGGTAGTTTGTTATGGCAGCCGAAGTTGACTAAGTGTATTTTTAGTTTTCCACAGATTCATAAAGATCCATCCAAAAAAAATTGTGATGATTATTAATAGTGTCACGTCTTTCGTCAAATTAACTACAACCAACATATTGTCTGTGTAGTTCCTGCAAAATTTGGAAACTGTTACCTCTTTAGGCATGGCAGGTGACTATTGGGGAATCCTTCCATTTATTTAATATACCCAAATGTTAACTTGCATCTCAGGAGTAGCTTAGAATTTGGAATCCTTCTGTCTCTTGAGTTTGAATAAGAGGCATATAAATGCAGGCCTAAACTCATTCACTTGATGGGCTGTAAGTAGTGGTACACACTGGTGATTGATTGGATATTCGATGATACCAAGAAAACATATTACTTTTATTGAACTTTGGTGTTTTGTTATGATAATAGTATTATGATTAAGTTTTTTAATCCAGAGTCTTTTAGACATGATATCTGGGGTTTGTTTCAAAAGAATGTGGTGTTGCAACAGGGTGTAAACTGTTGGCAGTATCAAGGAAGTAATAGTGGTCTAGGGTATGATCATTGGAGAAGCTAAATGATGGATACTTGGGGGTTCTTTGTGTTGTTCTGTACTTCTGTATATGTTGACATTTTCTGTACTAAAAAATTGTTAAAGTAATTTATCATTGTGTATAACTAGTGACTCATAATTTTACCTGCTGAAATTAACATATAAAGAATCTTCAACTTAAATGTCTTCTTAAGCATGGAAATTTAAATGCTGGCCATGAACATGAATTGGACTTCACTTACCATGCATTTATTTAGCAGCTACTAAATGCTTTCCTGTAGATTTTTCTCATTTAATCTCTGCAAAGGTAGGTGTCATCCCCATTTTACAAATGAGGGAAATGTAAACTCTAGATAACTAGTACACAGGTAGAAAATAGCATAATTGGAATCTTCCCCCCATTTGGTCTGTCTCCCAAAATTCATGTTTTATTTCTACCATACCATGCTGCTTCTCAGACCTACCTGACCACCTTTTCCTCCATGCTGTTTTCCTTTTAGTAGTGAAAGGTTGGCACAGCAGATGGACAAACATATATGAAAATGTGGAAGATTTCTGGGGTCTTTGTCCTCTCCTTTCCTCTTAGGGGGTCTTTGTCCTCTGGGGTCTTTGTCCTCTCCTTTCTGCTGGAGTCCTCTGGGGTCTTTGTCCTCTCCTTTCCGCTAGGGTCCCAAAGCAGGAGTTAAAGGTGTGTTGCACCTAAAGGAAACCATGAAGCAATGAATTGATAAAATTCTAGACCTAACTCACCAACCTTTGGTTCTGCAAGAATTCATTTGACCATTATTACATATATTTGTGTCAGTTACTGTTCAAGATACTGAACTGATACTCTCATCTCACTTTCAGAACATAAATTAAGAGGTCAACCTTGAGGACTTTATGCTAACCTTGAGGGCATTATGCTAAGTGAAGTAAGTCAGAGAAAGACAAATTCTGTATGATCTCACTTATATTTGAAATCTAAAAAAACCAAACTCTTAGAAACAGTAGATTTGTGGTTGCCAGGCGTAGAGTAAGGGGAGGGGATGTGATGAAAGAAGGAGGAATGGGTGAAGGTGGTCTAAGGGTACAGCCTTCAGTTATAAGCTAGATAAGTTCTGGCGATCTAATGTACAGAATAGTGATTATAGTTAATACTGTATTGCATAGTTGAAACTTACTAAGAGAATAGATCTTAAAAGTTCTCACCACAAAAAAAAAATACAAGAAAAAATGGTGAGTGTGAGGTGATAGGTGTGTTAACTAAACTTACTGCAGTAGACATTTTGCAATATAAACCTGTATCAAATCATCATGTTATGAGCCTTAAACTTAATGTTATGCATCAATTATATCTCAGTAAAGCTGGTGGGGGATGGTGGTGCTCAGTCCTAACACACTTACCTCTCTCCTCCTCCCGCCTATATCCCTACTCCACCCTCAGAAGCAACGGCAACACAGCTCAGGAAATGGACTAAGTGCAAGGTAGAAACGCTGAGCAGCCTGTCCAGTCACTCATTGCTTTCTCCTTTCTCTTCCCAAGAACATGCCAAGTTTGCAATATAAGGGAACTTGGGACAACCCACTACTTCCATGCCAGTTGTAACAATGGAGCTTTAAGAATACTTAATATATAGTGTGGCACAGCTTAACAAAAGTCCCATCCTGAAGTGTGTGGAGAGAAAATACCAGATTTTATAAGCACTTGTGGTTAAAGCAAGACTTGAATCCAAGAAAGGCTTTATGTGCAATCTAGATATTTACACTCCCTTTATTCTCCATCACCCACCCATCCCCAAATAAAAATCACCATACTTAGGCAAATCTAGACTTACCTGTGCTTAAAATAACACCATGCTGACTAGCCTACAGAGTGGGTCATGTGGGATAGACTTTCAGCTCCATGGTGTACTTTCCCTGCCCCTGAATTTCCACATCTCTAGGCCAGAGAAACCTAACATGACAGAGTTAATAAGAGCACAAACTCCAGTTTTATCCACAGAGCTGTCCATTGACCAAGCAAGAATGCTGAATTACTGGAGAAGCTATAGCATGTTTGATTCTTTAAAAAAAAAAAAAAAAAAGATTTGATGCTTGAGCCCAAAGAGTTGGAAAACTAAGAAGAAATGAGAGATTGAGAGTTTCAAGTTAGAGTAAGAGAATACCTACAGGTTATTTAAGGGCATAAATTCAAAACTGCCCCTGCCCAGCCTCCTGAGAAGGCTTTCAGTAGGATGGAAAGCTGAGAGCCGCCTTTCCCCCTGGCTAACCCACCTTTCGCTGGCCGCAGGCAATCAATAGGTGGAGTAATGTATTATTTAGTACAGCACTGAAACCCATAGCTTGATTTAAATTTAGACGTTTAGTTTTTCACATGTACTAAAAACTGATTTGTCTGCCTTTCTGCCATCTGCACACATGTGTACAGGATCTAGAAGAAGGTACTTAGGTTTCGCTCTTCCCCTTAAACTCTTCAAATGAAACTTGTTTTGCTTTTCGCCTTCCCATCTTTTTTATCTTAACCAAGGTGCCACCTTTCTAAATAGGCCAGACTCAAAACTTTTTCATTTTTCTCATTTAGTTTTTATTTCATAATCATAAACTTAACTATGCAATCCAACTAGACTTGGAGGGGAATAAGGAAAATATAGAACCCAAAGAGCTGCAGCACATGAATAGATGTTGAGTATTTTCAGACAGCACAAAGATTATAGGATAGAGTGAGCAGATGAAGGTGGTGGGGTACACTCCTGAGCTATAGAAGGAATGGTATGGAAGTTAAAACACAAGTCAAATTTATTGGAGTTGTCTGTAGTCAGCATTAAAGAGCTACTTGGTGGTTCTCCCATTCCTGGACTGAAGCACTCCATAGCTTCCACAATATTCATGCCCTCTTCTACCTTGCCAAAGACCACAGGTCTGCCATCCGACCATTCCGTCTTGGCAGTGCAGGTGAAAAACTGGGAACAGTTTGTGTCGGCCCCAGCATTTCCCATGGACAAGATACTAGGACCCATATGCTTCAGGATGAAACTCTCATCATCAGATTTCACCCCGCACATGGACTTGCCACTAGTGCCATCATAGCCTGTGAAGTCACCACCCTGGCACATAAAACCCACAATAATTCTGTGAAAGCAGGAACCTTTACAACGAAGTCCATTATCCCCAGTGTTCAGGGCATGAAAGTTTTCTGCTGTCTTTGCAACTTTGTCAGCAAACAGCTTGAAAGAGATGTGGTCCAAGGGCTCACCGTGGACAGTGATGTTGAAGAACACAGCAGGGTTGACTGTGGCTGGGTGATGGTGATGTCTGCAAAGCCAAACTTTCTTCATTCTTTAGTCCAAATTGCTTGTCCTCCTGGGAAGAAATCTCTTGTGTTTTTACCTGTATCTCCACAAGTAAGGACTTCACCCTAAATGAGTCTTTATCACTTTTCCTTAAGGTGACTGAGTCTTGTTGCCCTCTTTGAATTTACCCTTTCCTTCCTGCCCCCAGACTACCCTGCCTGACTACCATTGTGATTTTCTTCACATATTGCTTTCATCTTGAGACTCCTCTGAGCATTAGCCTACAGAGTATCTAGGCCCTATCCAGCCCTGGGTATGAGCAGACCTGCAGTAAAAGATGATAGGATGTGAAAACACCTAGCATCGTTCCTGGCACATGGCAGGCACTGTTGACTTCTTTTTTCTCTTCTTACAAGTTAGTTTCTTTACTGTCCCAAAGACTACCAATGGTTGTACCAGCCTCATAGATTACAGGCATACCTTGGAGATATTGCAGATTTGGTTCCAGACCACCACCATAAAGCGAATATCACAATAAAGTGAGTCACGTGAATTTTTTGGTTTCTCAGTGCCTTTGAGTTATGTTTACACTGTTCTGTAGTCTGTTAAGTGTGCAAAGTATTATGTCTAAAAAAAGATCTTAATTAAAAAACACTGTATTAAAAAATACTTTATTGCTAAAAAAAATGCTAACCATCATGTGTCTGCAGTGAGTTGTAGTAACATCACAGATCACCATAACAAATAAAATGAAAGTTTGAAATATTACCAGTATTACCAGAATGTGACACAGAAACATGAAATGAGCAAATGCTCTTGCAGAGATAGCGCCAGTGCATTTGTTTGATGCCACAAACCTTCAATTTGTAAAAAAACACAGTATTTGTGAAGTGCAATGAAGTGAAGCTCAAGCTTTTTGATAAAATGAAATATGCCTGTATTCTCCCTCCAAGAAATATATTCACTCCAATCTTTTGCCTCTCCAAATCTATCAAGCATGAACAAATACAAATTCTATATTAAAACTTTAAAACAAGCTTGAAGGTCACAGAAGTAGAAACAAATGGAAAACCATACTACCTTGTTCTTGGCTAAGAAATTTAACATCATAAAAACAATGTTATTTAACATGTCAAAAATACTAATAAGGTTCTGGGGGGAACAAAGGAAATGGGAGGAGGGGAGCTAGCCAAGCTGATTCTAAAGCTCATATGGGAAAAATAAAGCAAAAATGGGCAGAAAATTTTGGCAAAGAAGAGCGATAAAGGGAGATGAGTATCTGTTAGATATTAGTCAGATTATAAAGCCTAAGTAAGGGCACTAATCTACCCTTATGACCTAAACACCTCCCAAACATGCCACCTCCAAATACCAATACATTGGGGATTAGGTTTCAACAGAATTTTGGGAGGACACATTCAGTCTGTAGCATCAAATGTCCATCGATAGGGAGCTAGAGGGAAAAAAAAAAGCACAAAGTATAATATAAACAATATATCATTAAGGGCTTCCCTGGTGGTGCAGTGGTTAAGAATCCACCTGCCAATACAGGGGACATGGATTCGAGCCCTGGGCTGAGAAGATCCCACATGCCACGGAGCAACTAAGCCCTTGCGCCACAATTACTGAGCCTGTGCTCTAGAGCCCGCAAGCCACAACTACTGAAACCCATGCACCGAGAGCCCGTGCTCCACAACAAGAGAAGCCACTGCAATTAGAAGCCTGCACACTGCAATAAAGAGTAGCCCCCACTCGCTGCAACTAGAGAAAGCCCGCGGGCAGCAATGAAGACCCAATGCAGCCAAAATAAATACGTTATTAAAAAAAAAGTACACGCACATTTTCTAAAAATATATATATCACTAAGTTAAAAAGTAAGGTGCATAAAGTATATATAGTGTGCTACCTTTTAATAAAAAGAGAAGATATAGATATATGCCCATGGGGACAGTAGTGGGAGCAGGACCTTTTAGTGTACCCCTTTTGATACTGTTTTGTTTTTGAACCATGTGAGTTAAATGTATTACCTTTAAAAGAGAAAAAAAAAAAGATGCTTTCCCAACTATAAATAGAAATTTAAAAATTAAGAGTTGGGAAGGCCTTCAGAGATCACCTACAAGTTTCTTCATCTTAAAAGTGAGGAAAGAAAGAATATAAGAGGGAAATGTTCATGAGATAGCATAGCTAATTTGTTACAGAACTAGAATACAGGTCTCTTGAGTGCTTTTCTCTTAGGTTTCTTCATAAGTGCTATCTACTCTAGCCCATGCTGATCTCCCTTTTTACTGACTCACTGATATCTTATTTGCTGATTTCATGGGTCTTAATTTTTTCTCATAAATGTTTACATCTTTGAAGGTATTCCCCTGTATTTTCTATAGCACTGCACATGGTGTTTGGCCCATAACTACTTTGTTCATTTATTCAATATTTTATTGAGTGTTCACTGAAAATGCCAGACACACTGCTTGGTTTTATGGATAGCTGTCAATTGGGATACTGGAAGTAGAGGTAGAAGTTTTCATCCTTGTTCTAAGCATTGAACATAAAGTCAATAAAGCCTGTAATTCATTCACCTACTTATGTGAAGCCATATTTATGTTTACTTTCTTAATAATTCTTTTGGGTAGGGCCTAAGCAGCGAGTGATATACATCCTGCTGCTCATATGTAGGTGTTAGATGAATAAGATTACTGCTCATCAAGCCCAGAGTTAAGTAAACAGAGAAAACCTTTAGACTGCTTGTGTTAGTCAGATTCCCCTTCCATCCTACTTCTGGGGACTGGATCACTCTGGGTTTTCAGAATCGTTTTAGAAAAGACTCTCTCCCCTGGTACCCAGTTTCCTATTTCTGTCAACAGACTGCCTATGCCAGACTTTCAGTGTCTTGAAAGCAGGAACTCTTTCTTTGTATTCCTAGTGCCCGTTAAAGTGCCCAGCACAATCATTGTTAGTTGAACTGAACCAAACCTCTAGGGCCATACACACCTATACTTAAAATATAAATGTGTCTCCTCCAATGTGTTTCCACAAGACTGAATTTCGTTTCATTTCCAATCTATTTTAATGTTTCAGATTCCCAGCTATAAAACCTGTAGCCTCCATTCCCTTTTCCCATAACCATAACTGCCATCTTTCCTCTGTCCCTTCTGGAAAGTGCTCTAACCGTAAGTGCCCTAAGACTACTGGGAAGCAGGTGTTTCCCTGGTGCTCAAGATAAAACTTGGCAAATAGCCAAAGTAATCTCGAGAAAGAAGAATGAAACTGGAGGTTTCACACTCTGTGATTTCAAACTATACTACAAAGCTACAGTAATCAAAACAGTATGGTACTGGCACAAAAACAAGACACATAGATTAATGGGACAGAATAGAAAGCCCCAAATGAATCCACACTTATTGACATATTTTGTTAGTTAATATATGTCAAAGGAAGCAAGAATATACAATGGGGAAAAGATTCCTCTTCAATAAATGGACTTGGGAAAACTGGACCACTTTCCCACACCATATACAAAAATAAACTCAAAATAGGTTAAAGACTTAAATGTAAGACCTGAAACCATAAAACTCCTAGAAGAAAACACAGGCAGTACACTCTTCGACAACATTCTCAGTAATATTTTTTTGGATATGTCTCCTCAGACGAGGGAAACAAAAGCAAAAATAAGCAAATGGGACTACACCAAACTGAAAAGCTTTTGTACAGCAAAGGAAACTCAACAAAAGGAAAAGGCAGCCTACTGAATGGGAGAAAATATTTGAAAATCATCTGATAAAGGGTTAATATCTAAAATGTACAAAGAACTTACACAATAGCAAAAAAAAATTTTTTTTTAATGGGCAGAGAATCTGAATAGACATCCTTCTAAAGAAGACATACAGATGGCCAGCAGGCACATGAAAAAATGCTCAACATCATTCATCATCAGGGAAATGCAAATCAAAACCACGAGATATCACCTCACACCTGTTAAAATGGCTACTATCAAAAGACAACAAATAACAAGTGTTCACAAGGATGTAGAGAAAAGTAACTATTGTGCGCTATTAGTGGGAATGTAAATTGGTGCAGCCACTACCGAAAACAGTATGGAAGATCCTCAAAAAATTAAAAATAGAATTACCATATGATCCAGCAATTCCACTTCTGGGCATTTATCCAAAGAAAGTGAAAACACCTACTCGAAAAGATATATGTAACCTCATGTTCATTGTGGCATTATTTACAATAGCCAAGACATGGAAACATCTAGGTGTCCCTCAACAGATGAATGGATAAAGAAAAAGTGGTGTATATATATACAATGGAGCATTACTCAGCCATAAAATAAGAATGAAATTCTGACATTTGCAGCAATGTGGATGGACCTAGAGAGTATTACACTTAGTGAAATGTCAGACAGATAAAGACAAATAATGTATTATGCCACTTATATTTGGAAAAAATAATACAAGTGAATGTATATGCAAAACAGAAACAGACTCACAAATATAGAAAACCAACCAATGGTTGCCAAAGGGGAAAGGGGAGGAGAAAGGGGGAAATTAGGGGTATGGAATAAAGAGATACAAACTACTATGTATAAATTAGATAGGCAACAAGGATATATTGTATAGCACAGGGAATCATATTCAATATCTTGTAATAATTTTAAATGGAATATAATCTGTAAAGATATTGAATCACTATGCTGATAGATCTGTAACTAATACTATAAATCAACTACACTTCAACAAAAACAAAACTTTTTAGAGAAAGACAAATATCATGTGATCTCTCCTATATGTGGAGTCTTAAAAAGAAAACTCAGATACAGAGAACAGATTGGTGGTTGTCAGAGGCAAGGAGTAAAGGGTGAGCAAAATGGATGAGGGGAGTCAAACAACTTGCAGTCATAAATAGGTAATGGGGATGTAATGCACAGGGTGGCAACTATAGTTAATACTGTATTGCATTTTGAAAGTTGCCAAGAGAGTAAATCTTAAAAGTTCTTACCACAAGAAAAAAATAGTCTTTAACTATGTATGGTGATGGATGTTAACTAGATTTATTTTAGTGATCATTTTGCAGTACATACAAATACCAAATCATGTTGCACACCTGAAGCTAATATAATATTGTATGTCAATTATACCACAATTTAAAAAAAGATAAAACTTGGCAAGTTTATTTTTTGTTCCTCAAGGATTTCCTCAATAAAAATTTCATAAAAGCCTGATCCTTGGTCCTGGCAGGTTATGCTACCCTAGATTCAAGTGTTTCTCTAGTGGTTTCTCCAAAAACCTTCTGAGTATATTACATGATGAAGTGAGAAAGAGCTTGTGCTTGACAGTCCCATATACTACCAGCCTTCAAATCTCCTTATTTGTAAATTTAGAAATAATAATGCTCATCTCATAATGTTATGGTGATGTAGAGATAAGGCATGTGAAAATCCCTGGCATATAGCAACTGCTCTAAACACATCCCACTTCTTATCCACAAAGTAGTTTACAAATTAATGAAGAAACAAATGAGCAGCTTTCCCAAGCAGTAATATTTACCTTATTTATAGAAACCTGTGCTACCAGTTCCTGAAGAAACCAGGTCTTCAGAAACCAGGTCTCTTAGTAGCTTGCCTTGGCCTGTCTCTAGCAGTTTAGTTTTGGAACATTGTGCTCTTGAGGTGTGTCATAGTATGTCCTGATCAAAGGACAAGCCTAGTTTTGTCAATGATATTGGTATGTAAGGATCCCTTTTACTAGGTTCCATGAGGTCCTCAGATATGACAAGGCAGAGTCTCTGCCCCTTAGGTGATAACCATCTATTAGAGAATATAAGGTATTTACATAAATAACAGTTACAAAGTAATGTATGTTTTAAGTATATAAGAGATATACAGATAAAAATGCTATCGCGATTTAATAAGGAAAAATTACTTACAGCTGGAGAAGATCAAAAATGGGTTCACTCTGGGACTTCCATGGTGGCGCAGTGGTTAAGAATCCGCCTGCCAATGCAGGGTACACGGGTTCAATCCCTGGTCCAGGAAGATGCCACATGCCGCAGAGCAACTAAGCCAGTGCGCCACAACTACTGAGGCTTCGCTCTAGAGCCCACGAACCACAACTACTGAAGCCTGAGCGCCTAGAGCCTGTGCTCCACAACAAGAGAAGCCACCACAGTGAGAAACCCCTGCACTGCAATGAAGAGTAGCTCCCGCTCTCCACAACTAGAGAAGAAAGCCCACGCAACAATGAAGACCCAACACAGCCAAAAAAATTAATTAATTTTTAAAAATGGGTTCACTCGGGCTTCCCTGGTGGCGCAGTGGTTGAGAGTCCGCCTGCCGATGCAGGGGACACGGGTTCGTGCCCCGGTCCAGGAAGATCCCACATGCCGCGGAGCAGCTAGGCCCGTAGCCATGGCCGCTGAGCCTGCGCGTCCGGAGCCTGTGCTCCGCAACGGGAGAGGCCACAACAGTGAGAGGCCCGCGTACCACAAAAAAAAAAAAAAAAAAGGATTCACTCAATCATTCAATAGATATTTATCATAGATGTGTCTCTGCAAGGTATTAGGCTAGACACTAGGGATGCGAGATTTAAATTATATCACACTTGTTCTGGGAGAGCTAAGAGCTTAGTAAGGGAGAAAGTCACAGAAAGAATAATTGCGGTACTATGTGGTAGGGACTGCTTTATAAGTGGGATGTTCAATGTGCTTTGGAAGTAGAGATCAAGAGTGATTAACTCAGTGTACAGAGACTGGGGAAGAAATGATGTTTGAGCTGGGTCTTGAAAGATAAAGAGGAGTTTCCCAGATAGAGAAGATTGGAAAGGGTATTTATTAAGGAGTTGCCTTTTTATCTTGAAAAATGGGAAGAATTTAGACATTCAGAAGTGGGGAGAATCCAGAATTGCATCAACAAAGATTGGAAAATCAGAAGAAAGCATGAAGTGAAATAGTTCTCATGGGTGAGTAGAAATGCATGAATTTGATCCAGTTTGTGGTGGGATTAAAGACAATGGAGAAAACTATTAAAGATCTTCGAACTGGGACAGGATAAGGTTAGAACTTTGGATTAAGAAGATTGAGCTTATAGTTGTGTACAGGATAGTTTGGATAAGGCCACACTAGGAGCAAGGAGGGCAAGTAAGAGACTATTAAAATAACTAGGTAAGAGGTAACAAAATCATGTAGAAAGTGGCAGGAGGAATGGAAGGGAGAGGCCAAATGGCAGAAGTGTTGCAGACATGGGGTATGGTTATTGGCAACCTGAGTGCTTGAGAGGATGCTGTACCATCAACAGTAAGAAACATAAGAGTTAAGGCTCGGGAGAAGTGAAAAGTAGACGCACTAATTTTGAGAATCTGCAATAGACTGGTAGAAACAATAGACAAGATGGGACAAGTGGTTAAGGAGAAATGGGAAGTGAGAAAGAGATAACAAATGTGACGACTTTTTGTGAACTTTGGCAGTGAAGGAAGAGTTTATGAGGCAAATCTTGAGGGTTTTCACTGTATGATGAACTGGAGAGATTGAGCTAATTTGTAGGTGGAAAGGGAAAATGAAGAGCAGACCAAAAATTGAAAATGAAAGAGAAGGGGATAAATGATGGAGCAAGGTCATAGTTTCAGAGGTATTAGTGGAGGAAAGGATATGAACTGTTTCTGTGACAATAATTTGTAGGCATAAGAGGTGAAGAATTTCAGTTTCTACTTAAGATGATGTCAGATGATTTGCAGATAATTTTTTTCCAGTATGGAAAATCTCACCCTGTTTTGTTTTTCCAGTCCCTTTTCAATTAAACCAATTTCTGACTGGCTAGCAACATGGCCTACTTAGTAAGAGACACTTTGCTGTAGTAGAGTGGGAGTTGTGTAATTGTTTTCCCTAGTATTCCTGCTGCAGAGAGCTGCTTGTTCAACCACTTCAGATTTGATATCATAATACTCTGTGACTGGCTGCTCAAAAAAAGCTCTTCAATTTGGATAGATGTTGATTTTCACAACTTTCCCAACTCAGACATTTTAAAAGTCAGGAGTAAAAGAATAAAGCTTCTAGAAGAAAACATAATAGAATAGCTCATGACCTTAGAATAGGCAAAGATTTCTTAAATAGGACAAAAACCCGCTAATTATAAAGGGGGAAAAACGTGATAAATTGGGACTATTAAACAACTGTAAAGTCTTGTTCATCAAAAGACATCAATAAGACAATAAAAAAGACCAAGACACAGTGAAAGATGTTCTCAATATGTAAATAAAATAGACACACACTCAGAATACATAAAGAATGTCTATAAATCAGTAAGAAAAAGTTCAATCGCAAAATAGGCAAATAATTGAACAGGCATCTCATAAAAGAGATTATTTGAAAGACCAATAAACATTTTACAAGGTACTCAACTTCTTTAGTCACCAAAGAAATATACATTAAAACCACAATAAAATATTTTAGCCATCAGAACTGCTAAAATGAAAACACAAAATATCAAGTGTTGGATAAGGATTTGGAGCAACTAGAACTCTCATACACAGCTGGTGAGAGTGTAAATTGGTACAACCACCTTGGAAAATAGTTTGCTCTTATCTCATAAAGCTGAACAAATGCATACGCTGTGACCTAGCAATTCCAATCCTAGGTGTCTACTCAGCAGAAACAACTGGAGTCTATGCAAATGTCCTAGTAGGATGAATGAATAAATATGGTGTATTCATGCAGTGTAATACTACTCTACAATGAGAATGAATGAACCACAACTACACACAACAACATGGATGAATTATACTACATCATGATGAGCAAAAGAAGCCAGAGGCAAAAGAGTTCATGCTGTATGATTCCATTTGTATAGAGTGCAAAAACAAGCAAAGATAATCTATTCAGTTAGAAAAGAGGATAGTGGTTGCCCGTGGTGTTTGTGTATGATGGGGCGGGGGGGCAATGGAGCAACTGAAAGGGGAAACAAGAGAAATTAATGGGGATGGGTAACGTTATCTTTCTTGATCTGACAATAGGTACACAGGTGCATTCAATTTGTGAAATTCATTGAGATGTACATTCATAATTTGTGCACTTTTCTGTGTGCTTGCTATACTTCAGGATTTTTTTTTTTAGTCCGAGTTCTCAAGTCTGTCAACCTTGTTCTCATAATAGGCTTAAATCAAGACAAGATCAAAATTGTAATTTATCATTTTCCTTCTGATTTAATCTATGAATATTTATTAAAATTATTCATGTTTCTCAGTTTCTACCTTCCAAATCTTTAACTGCCCAGTTCTCCACATCTTGAAACCCTCTAACGGTTTCCACACAAGAGAATATTACCCCAAGTTCTGTGCTTTGTGGTCTGTGCTTTTGTGTTATAGAGCACAGAGTATCTCCCTTAAAATACACAACTCTAATGAAATTGATCAAATAACCAAATGGATAATAACATCCATTTAGTTTGGAGTTCACAACCATAAAGTCCTCTCAGCACTACTACAACTATGGACATCCTCAGTTTGCTCAGTGCTTTTGATGTTTCTTGTTGCCGCATGCTAGTCTTCTGGTCTCCTTGAGAACATTTTGGATGTTAACACCAAGTTCAAGGGAAAATAATGATAATGGAGGGATATTAAGGTCAGGAGTTCCTTGTTTGGGGCAGCTTCCTGGTTTATTAGTTATTCACCATTCTGGAGAGACAACTAACTATGCAAAAATACCTTCAATATGAACATCTGGGTACTAGAGGAAAAAAAATGAAACATGAACTAAGTTTTAAAGAATAAAAATAAGCTTAATATCATGGATTTCTGGGATTTTTTTAAATAATGCATTACTGGTTCAGAGGGCATGAACATTTTGATTGGTATTGCATTTCACTGAAAATGTGATTTGCAAGAAATGACATTTTTAATAATGTTCCATTTTCTAATCCAGGAACATGATGTGTCTTTCCATTTATTTTCTTGTTCTAATATGTAAAGTTTTAAAGATTTCTCATTTAGGCCCTGCCCGTTTCTTATTGTGTTAATTAATTTCTAAGTAAACACGAGTGATGACTTTGAAATTCCTGAGGACTCAGGGCTCCCAAGGGAGCCCAAATGAGCACAAAGTGAATCCTTTTACCTCTTTAAATTGTTTCTCTCCTAGTATAATTCAGGAAAGAAAGATTTCCTACTCATGTAGCCTCAGATAAATCTGTCTTTTTATTTTGGCTGGGACAAAGGAAAGAAGAGAAACACATGGTCGTGTTTTACCATTCTGTTGTTGGGGTGAAAATATTAATGTTATCTCTCTTTTTTTTAATTTATAAATTATTGGTTCACAGCTTTCATCCTCACGACACTGTGAAGAAAGGCAAATCATTCTTTATTATTATTATTTATTTATTTATTTTTGGCTGCGTTGGGTCTTCGTTGCTCCATGCGGGCTTTCTCTAGTCGTGGTGAGCGGGGGCTACTCTTCGTTGCAGTGCACGGGGCTTCTCATTGCTGTGGCTTCTCTTGTTGCAGAGCACGGGCTCTAGAGCGCAGGCTTCAGTAGTTGTGGTGCATGAGCTTAGTCGCTCCGCGGCATGTGGGATCTTCCCAGATCAGGGCTTGAACCAGTGTCCCCTGCATTGGCAGGCAGATTCTTAACAACCGTGCCACCAGGGAAGTCCCAATATGTTACCTCTAATCAGCTAATTTTCTCATTATTATTGCCCTTCTACAGTACTGCCATTAGGCCCAGGAAAAAATAAATTATTAAAGAACACAGAAGTGTCTCTGACACTCAGGATGGGATGAAACCCTTAACAATCACTCCCATGATTATTTTCATTTACTTGTCAAGGAAGCACTTCACATCTCTTGCTCTGTCTTTGAAATAAAAGGCAACTATGTTCAAATGCCACAGAGCAGAGGTTCTCAAGCGTTTTAACTCAAGACCCCTTTACATTCTTAAAAACTGACGGCCCTAAAGAGCTTCTGTTTATGTATGTCTATTGACATTCACTATAATCTAAATTAAAACTGAAAAAAATTATTAAATCACTTAGAAATAATAATAAACCCATTATGTTAACATAAATAATATATTTTATGAAAAATAACTGTATTTTCTCCAACCAAAAAAATTTAGTGAGAAGAGTGACATTGTTTTACATTTTTGCAGATCTCTTCAATGTCTGGCTTAATAGAAGACAGAGGGATTCTCATCTGCTTCCACACTCAATTTGTTAGAATATTACACATCATACAGCCTTTAGAAAATTCCATTGTACATTTGTAAGAGAATGAAAGTGAAAGTGCAAATGATGTCATAGTATTCTTAGGAAAATAGTTTTGACCTTGTGGACCCCCTAAATGGAATTAGTAACTTCCTGGGATCCCCAGACCACAGTTTGAGAGCCACTACCACATAGGGTTGGCAATTTCACATGGTTCAACCTCATACACATCTTTCTTCAAAATATTCAGTGCCAATAAGTCAAATAAATACTTACATCTTTTTAAACGTGGTATTCACTGCTTCTTAATACTTGCCTTTTATAGTAATGTGTGGGTAGTGTGACACATGTATCCAACTTTTACCCACATAGATTTATGAAATCAGAAAATATACCAGTAGAAAAGTGCTAAAGGATAAATGATACATGTGGGAAGTTCAGGAAAAAGAAAGACTAATATACATATAAAAACATTTTTTCACTACCGCTAGTCAAAGAAACCCAAATAAAGCAACACTAGGTACTATCCTTCAATAGTCAAACTGACAAACTCTCGGGGGTTTTATTGTAAAAATATGAATCCATATCTATCATCATCACATTTAATGTTATCAATGTAAATCAATAACATTTAATGTTATAAAGCTTTTTATAATATTGTTAAATAGGAATAATCTAAGTGCCCAATGGTAGAGTTAAATAATTAAGAGATTATTGAATAATACTGTGCAGTTATTAAAAATGATATTAGAATAATTCAATAATGACAAGGAAAAGTGTTCATGAAATATTAAGTGAAAAGGAGTATGACAAATCAGTATGTATAGCACAACACAATTGTGTAAATGTATGTGTGCCTTTGCAGAGAAAGGAGGTTAGAAGGCAGGTGTGCCATGTCCATGTTGCATGTTGAGCTCTCCAGAGGGAGCTTAACAGGAGAGTTAGAGCAGAGGTCAGGTTCTACTCCATTCGCCTAGCCCTGCACCTTGTGCACAGGGGCTGTCTACAGCCAAGGGAAGGGGATATCTTTTTCTGAATTGTTCAGAAGCATCAACTGGACTATTGATAGCCCTGGGATTGTGACCAGTATATATTTTCTTCTCCTGGGTAATCTGTATTTTCTATATTTTCATCAATGAATAAGTATTACTTCTGTGAAAGAAAAAATACAATTATTTTTAAAATTTATTTAATTTTTATTTTTTTATTTTTGGCTGCTTTGGTTCTTTGTTGCTGCACACGGGCTTTCTCTAGTTGCAGCAAGCCGGGGCTACTCTTTTTTGTGGTGCGGTGGCTGCTCTTGTTGCGGAGCATGGGCTCTAGGTGCACGGACTTCAGTAGTTGTGGCATGTGGGCTCAATAGTTGTGTCTCACAGGCCCTAGAGCGCAGGCTCAGTAGTTGTGGCACACGGGCTCAGTTGCTTTGTGGCATGTGGGATTCTCCCGGGCCAGGGATCAAACCCACATCCCCTGCATTAGCAGGCGGATTCTCAACGACTGCGCCACCAGGGAAGTCCCCAATTATTTATCTTTTTACAAACAGACAAGTGATAGTAGTTGAAGCTGGGGGATGGGCACCTGGGTATTCATTATACTGTTCTTTTTTTTCATGTGATATTTCCTATAGTAAAAATATCTTTTTTGACATGCTTATGGACATAATACTTTATATAACCTGCTCTTTGTTAAAATATGAACCCGTATCTTGTCATAACTGGAGCTTTGGTCTCAAAATCTCTGAAAGACTTGATCTAACACCTGAAGAGTCTCTAAAAGATTAACTTTAAAGCTATGCAGCAAATACAAGTCTCTGCTAATTTAACCTGGAATGTTTCAGCAAGATTAATAGTGAGCTTTTAGGCTCCAGAAAGCACTATACTTACCTCACATATCCACTTAAAATCTAAGCCTGTGGGAGTTTTCAATTTGAAAAAGGTTCATAGGTCTTGGTTGATAGTTCTGACCTGTAGCAGAAAAGTATTCAAAACTAGACACAGAAACTCTCTGTCCTTTTTTCCCCTTTCTTTGAGTAAATAAAATAATTCTTAACTTGATGAGCTGTTTACTTGACAATTATCAAAAGCTAAATTGTCACTTTCTGAAATGCTTGCTTGAAATTTGGTCTTTTAAGCTGTCTAGTTGTCCCTTGTGCTTCAATCAAAAGTCATAGGAAAGTTTTTTCTCTCTTACCAAATGTACTTATTTGCTGATCACTATTCCATCCTTAACTGAAGTTGTCTACTTTAACTTGAATGAGAATTTCCTTTTTCACCTTGACTCTGTGAATTCAAGAGAGATCAAGTCAAATTTTATCTCTAAGCTCTGGACCCATGTATCCAATTTCTCTAAATATCTAACTCCATTTGGAGGTCTCCTAGCCACTTCAAATCCACATGTTCATGGCCGGGGGGAGATGGGGGACCATGGCTGACTAAATTAAAATTTTTTATTTTTATTTTTTTAAGTATAGTTGTTTTATAATATTATATTAGTTTCAGGTGTACAGTACAGTGATTCAGTATTTTTACAGATTATACTCTGTTAAGTGTTATTACAAGCTAACACCTGTTCAACAGTGAGTCCTTCCCTTTTCTCCCTAAACCTGATCCTCTTCTAGTGTTCCCCATCTTAATGAATGGCTCTATCATCCACCCAGTGGCTCAAGTTAGAGTCCTCGGCATCATCATGTTTTTCCCCTCCCCGATCTCCCCACATTTCCTCTCACCTACTTCAAACTATTCTCTCCCACAATAGCAGGAGTTATCTGTAAAAAAGCAGATCGGATCATGCCATCCCTTTGTTTAAAAACCCTTGAGAGGTTTTTCATGGCTTTTAGGATAAAAACAAAATCCTAAATCCTATGTATGGTCTACAAGGCCCCAGATGATCTGGTCCCTGCCCACTCTAGCCACTCTCAGTTCCTATCAGTTCTCCCAAACACCCTGCACCTCCTTCCTGCCTCGGGACTTTAAATATAATGTTTCCTCTATCTAGAAAGCTCTTTTTCCCCACTCCCAGCTGCACTTCTAATTAATTCCCATTAGCCATCTAGAATTAGCAACAGTTAATAGTTGGCTAATATTTAGAGGGAGCACTTCTTAGGTACTAAATAATTTAATCCCCAGAGCCACCCTGTGAGGTGTGTTATCATCTCCATTTTACAAATGACATAACTGAGGTTGCAGAGCAGTGAAATAACTTGGCCAAGGTCACATAATTATTAACTGGCAGAGTCCGGATTCAAAAACAGCCATCTGGTTCCAGAGCCTATCCTCTCTTAAATATTACCTTATGCTGCTCTGCCACTTCATCCAGGAAATCTTTGCTCTAGACCTCGAATTATACTTGCTGAGTAAATGGGAGGAAGAAAGAAGGGAGGAAAGAGGAAAAAAAGAAGGAAAGAAAAGTGAAAAAGGATTCTCAGTTTATGCACGTCAAGTTGCACACTCTAGTTGATTTCAATCTTCTTTGGTTGGAGGTTTTCTGTTACAATTGGCCAAAGATTTAGTTTCTTCAGTTTGATACCATTTGCGTAGGAAAAATATTTCCTGGAAAGCCTAAGAAAAAGGCATAAGAAGAAACATTGAGTGTACAATATACTATTATGTAACAAGAAGGAATTGGCAGAGACACATGAAATTTAAAGACATTTTTAGTAAATGTTATGAAACTTCTGTAGACAATCTAGAGCACTTCTGTGTCCCAATAAGGGGAATGTGCACCTTGGGGTAAGACATAGACATTATTAACAGAACGATCCGGGTTCAAAGGCAATGTTTTTGAAGATTTTCAGAAGATCATCCATTATATTTTGCAAAGACCATCAGATCATCTGGCTGATAGACTGAGATAGCAAGATTCATTTTGATGGGAAGTATGGATTCCAAAAGGTCCATGAAGAGGAATGGCCTTGGGGGTGGAGAGTAGGAAGGTAGGCTGGGTCAGCTGGGAATGACAGGGTGGCAGCATGAAAGCAGAAAGTGCCTGGTGAGAGGAAGGAGCTGCAGAATAGGAGGAGGAGTAGACTGTGATTTATAGGCTGCAGTTGGTAGACTAAGAAGCAGACAATCACACTAAGTAGGATAAGTATGCGATGCTAAGGGAACTCAGAGGCAAAAGCAAGGAGGGGGTGAGAGTAGTGTCCAGAGGAGAGAGAAAACTTGATATGAAGATTAAAAGGACAGTGGGAATTGCCAAATGGTTTCAGGGGAGGGAGAATATTCCAGGTGAACAAAGGGTACAGAAGTACATGCAAGAAAGCTAAGCTTATTGAGAGAACTGCAGCTAGTACAGCATGACTAGAAATTCAAGTGCTGTGGAGACCTGATGGGGAATAAGATTGGAGAGGGAGGAGTTCCCTGGTGGCCCAGTGGTTAGGATGCCACAGGTGTGGCCAAAACAAACAAACAAAGCCTCTTTGCTGCTGCACTGAGGGGGCTTTATCTTGAAAGTGATGGGCAGCCATTTAATATCTTAAGTAGAGAAGTTTTACTTATCAATTAATCAAATATTTTTTGATCACCATTTGCCTACCATGTTCCAGACCCTACACTAGATGCTAGAAATTCAAACAAGATTTTTAAAAGAAGGGAAAAAAAGATTTATAAGGAATTATTCCATAAATAATGTGACCAGTGCTTAAAGGAACTATTATGTACAAGGTGCAATAGGAACATAGTTGCTTGTTCTGCCTGCCTCCTTCACAGCCTAGGTGAAGATTGAGCTGTGTTCTGAAGGGTGAAAAGTTTTCTAGATGAACAGAATGCAAAGGTACAGAGGTATAGAAGTGTGGCAAGCTCTGGGAATGACCAAAGAGTCAGTATGAAAGGAGGAGAAGATGGATGTATAAAAATGGCAGGTGAGGCTGAATAAGTTGAAGACAGTCAGATCATGAAGATTCAAGTGGGTGTGCTAAGGGATTCAGACATGATGTATAGATGATGGGTGTATTAGTCACTGTTCTCCAGAGAAATAGAACCAATAGGAGGTAGAGAAAGAGAGAGAGAGAGAGAGGGAGGGAGGGGGGAAGGAAGAAAGAAAGAAAGGTGGGAGGGAGGGGGAAGGAAGAAAGGATTTTAAGGAATTGGATCATGTATTTGTGGAGGCTAGCAAGTCCAAAATTCATAGGACAAGCTGGCAGGCTAGAGATTCAGGTGAGTTGGTGTTGCAGTTTTGAGTTTGAAGGCTGGAAACTCAGGCAGAATTTCTATGTTGCAATCTAGAGGCAGAATTCCTTTTAGTTTCTTTGGGAAACCTCAGTCTTTTGCATCTAAGGCCTTCAGCTGATTGGATGAGGATGAGGCCCACCCATATTATGGATTGTAATCTGCTTTACTTTAAGTCAACTGATTGTGTAAATGTTAGTCACATCTGGACAAACCATGACACCACTTATATGAAGAATCTAAAATAGTCAAACTCATGGTGATTGCCAGGGGCTGGTTAGGGGAGGAAGCAAGAAGGCACAAGGGTACCATGTACTCCTTTGATCAAAGGATATAAGGTTTCAGTTACATAAGATGAATAAGTCCTAGAGATCTATTATACAGCATAGAGCCTGTAGTTAACAATATTGTGTTGTATACCTAAAATTTGACTCAGAGGGTAGATCTTATAATTGTCCGTATCATACACTAGCAAAAAGTTAATAATCATAAAGAAGGCAAGGAGAACATCTTAGAGGTAAGGTATGTTTATAGCATAGATTGTGGTGCTAGTTTCACAGGCATATACTTATCTCCAAATTCATCAAGTTGTATACATTAAATACGTGCTGTTTTGTATGCCATTCATACCTCAATAAAGTGGTTTAAAAAATGTTAATCACATCTACAAAAACACCTGTAATCTAGCCAAGTTAACAAATAAAATTAAATGTCACAATGGGGAAACATACAGTCATAGGTGACTAGTGAGCTGTTTATATATTTATTTATGTATCTGGAGATCTGGAAGGAGTATTGGGCTGAATAACTTAGAGCCAAGGAGTAGTTGAAATTATGAATGAATGAAATTTCCTGCAGAGAGTTACAGTGTGAGATGGGGAGAGCACTGAGGGTGGACCATGGGAGACATCAACATCTTAGGGAGGGGGTGGATGAAGAAAGTGATATCTTTGAAGGTGACTGAGAAGGAGCTATCCACGAAGTTGGAGAGGTACCAAGAGAGCATAAAGTCACAGAAATCAAGGGAGGAGAGAGTTAGAATGGATGCTAGAGAAAGGCCAAGGGAGATAAGGACTGAAATATCTTCACTGGATCTTGCATTTAGGAAATCCCTGGTGACCTCAGCAAGAAGAGTTACTCCTGAGAGAGAGGTGAGGAAAGAGAGACCCTGAATTTAAGCATTCTATTAAGAACGTGAAGGAATCTTGCATGTGAAAGGAAAAAGGGTAAGAGAGTGATGGTAAAGGAGGATATGAGATGGAAAAAGTTGGGGGGAGGTATGTGTTTAAGATAGAAGAACATGTTCATGTTCAGAGAGGAAAGGGCAATAAGAGAGAGACAGAGATAGAAGTTATAAGAAAAAAAGGGTAATTGACAAAGCAGAGTTCCTGAGGAGGCATGAGGGGATGGGATATAGAACACTAGTAGCCTAGGACTAAAAGAGAGATGGGTGGTGATAGATAACAACTCTCAGAGGAAGACATGGCTCTATGAGTGTTGGAGAATAATAAAACCTAGAGTTGGAATGGACTTCAAAATATTTTTAGCTTCAGTCAGGTAGTGCATTAATGTCTCCACTTTATAAATAAGAGGGCTGTGGCCTGGAGAAGTTCATAGTTTACCTATTCATATGACATTATCTTCAGAACCACTTTTTAAACCTTTGGGTAATAAGACTGCCAATTTGTGGGGCTTCCCTGAGTGGCACAGTGGTTAAGAATCCGCCTGCCAATGCAGGGGACGCAGGTTCGAGCCCTGGTCTGGGAAATTCCCACATGCCGCGGAGCAACTAAGCCCGTGTGCTGCAACTACTGAGCCTGCGCTCTAGAGCCTGCAAGCCACAACCACTGAGCCCACGTGCCACAACTAGTGAAGCTTCCGTGCCTAGAGCCCATGCTCCGCAACAAGAGAAGCCACTGCAATGAGAAGCCCGTGCACCGCAATGAAGAGTAACCCCCCTCTCACTGCAACTAGAGAAAGCCTGCACGCAGCAAGAAAGACCCAACAGCCAAAAATAAATAAATAAATTTATTTATTTTTTAAAAAAGGAAAAAAAAAGATTGCCCACTTGTGCCTTCCAGAAAGAACATTACTGCCTAACAGATCTGTGACAAAAACAGGCTCTGCCTTATTTCACTATTTTTCTGATTCCCTGTAAGAGAACCCACTTCTGTTCATAAGCTCTACTGACTCTTTTGCTGTATTTAAAATAAGATGCTAGTAAAGAGGTTCTGGGAATTCCGTGGCGGTCCAGTGGTTAGGACTCCGCGCTTTAACAGCTGAAGGCGTGGGTTCAATGACCAGGAACAAAGATCCTGCAAGCCATGTGGCTTGACTACAAGAAAAGAAGAGAGATTCTACTCTTATGTTAGTTATGAAGATGTTTACTTTCTTGTTATTGTTATGTATCACTTGTGAAAAATATTATTTTAATTAGAAATAACTCCTTTTAAACATTTTTATAGAAACATGGCTATAAACAAAGTTTCTGTTTTGCCAAAAAGTTAAATCCCAGTAAAATGTCCTTAAGTCGGTTCCTGACACATAAACTTAGAAAAGTGATAAATAGAACTCAAGATGCCCTTTAAAATTAAAAGTGTAATATTGTGTGTGCACCTTTTATATCCTAACAGGTCTTTCTTGCCTTTGAAATGCTGTAGGTGGTGTGACTTCCCTTCCAACTCAGCATTTTTCATGGGGGTTAGAGAAGGTTTGAGCTAGACTCCAACCATCTCATCCTATAGACAAAGATTTTTAACCTACAGTTTGCATGTTATCAGCTGTGGAGTCTAATGTTTCTAATAATTGTGTAAGCAACAATTTTGTAGTGTTCAAGTGAGACCATTCGTGAATTCATTGTTATCTGGCCCTCATAGACATAGCTTTTTGGAGTTTGTTTCCTATTTTTAACCATATTCCACTTCCTAAATCTGCCTTCTAAATTATACGTTCAATTAGACATTAGCCAGCCGTGGATGACTCTTTTCCCAGAGGATAGCTAACTAGAGACACTTTCTTTTTTTTTTTAATTTATTTATTTATTTTTGGCTGAATTGGGTCTTCGTTGCTGCGCGCGGGCTTCTGTCTAGTTGCATCGAGCAGGGGCTACTCTTCGTTGCGGTGCGGGGTCTTCTCATTGCAGTGGCTTCTCTTGTTACGGAGCACAGGCTCTAGGCGCACGGGCTTCAGTAGTTGTGGCACACAGGCTCAGTAGTTGTGGCTCGCTGGCTCTAGAGAGCAGGCTCAGTAGTGGTGGCGCACAGTCTTAGTTGCTCCGCAGCATGTGGAATCTTCCCAGACCAGGGCTCGAACCCGTGTCCCCCGCATTGGCTGGCGGATTCTTAACCACTGTGCCACCAGGGAAGTCCCAGAGACACTTCATTGATGTCATAAACTTTTCTGCACAAGATGCTGCTTTGGAAATAGCTGTTGTCACCTGAGAAAACTCTGTTATATATGTGAGATATTGAATATCAAGGCAGATGGCTTGAGGGTGGGAATTCAGGTAGGAATAAAAACTGGCAAGGAAGCACTGAGGGAGAAACATACAGGTTTTATCACTCTGTGGCCCACTGTTACTGGAATATTATAAAATTGTTGCTCACATGCTAGTATGTGACTTACAAAGCAACAACAGCTGAGATGCACGAGGACATGCATTCCATTTCTTTAATATCTGTTCCCCTGAAATCAATGAAATGATGTAGTGTTGAAGACATGCCTTGCAGTATGCCCAGATGTTAGAAGAAAGCAACTGTCCATAGCGGGACATTCGCCCACCCTTGGCTCAGGGTCTCTGGCCTGGCCTGACTCTGAAACCTTAGTGCTCTCTCCTTGGACTTGACCCTCAGTGCCGTGTAACCCCACTGGATCCTGTATTAACCCAGGAATACCTTGCTTGTTTCTGTGCATTTAGCTGTGAACTTAAGTACAATAAACTGAATAAATTGTTTATAAACAAAAAAAGCGGGGAGCTTTAGCCCATGTAACTTCCGTTGTGCACCCATGTGTTCTCCTTTGGTAGGGAGGAGTTCATATGTTCAAATCTCTTTGTGCTGCCTCTCAGCTGCCCAAAGCCTTCTATGAAGTCTTGGTTCTCACAATACTCCCATCTTCTTATCTTCACTTTCCAAATCCTATCAAAATTTACCTGTCCTCTGTTTAATTCTCTCTTTAATAGAAGGCTGCCTGATATGGGAAACTAGTTTAACACTAGGAAGGAAGGTTTTTTCAGAGATGCTCCATTTTCATATGAAGAAATGAATCTTTAATGGTAGCATTTCAAATACCATGATAAATCAGAGGAGGGATTAAAAATGACCTTGTCTGTCTGTCTTGCTACTACTAGATAGAAGAACTAAATTAATTGTGGAAAACAAATTGCAGAAAGAAAGCAAGATTATTTCAAAGGCAACACATGTCAGTGAGTCAGAGAGCCATTGGTGGTTCCACCAATGTGTACAGGAGGGAGCACTGGAACTGTTGGAAGGACAGGCTTAAAGTTGCTTTTACATGTCACTTTACCAAAATACTGATAAAAATGTTAACTGATCCCATTAAAGAACAAAGGGGGGTGGTTGCTGATGGAGTCTATTAAAGGGTATTGAACCATTCCTCAATTTTTCCTCTTAGGTGCCAGCCACCTTTACAGTCAGGTAGCATATTCATTGAGGGCCAATTATGTACCAGGCATTAGTTATAATCCTTTAATTATACTTTTAAATCCATAAAAGTATAAATCATTTGATCTTTTCCATACAGTCCAATCATGAAGCAGTGGGGAAAAAAATCTACTTATGCATTTTTCCCTTATCCCAAATCATCACACTCCTAGACACAGACTGGTAAATAGGCTCATCCAGTCATCCCATTTTTACCTGTGAATATATTATACAAAGACAGGCAGAGACACTCACTCTATTACATTCTGAAATATGCTCACCTCTCTATAGAGGTACTGCATAATCACTGAGATATTTACCCAGTTCACAGACTAATATGACCCACTGAGAGGATGCATGTTCTTACTCTTTCTACATATCTATATATGCAATATACTCACACCTTTGTAATAAAACTCTAGCAGAATAACTGACATGGAGGAAACATCAACCAGAATGGCACCCTATTTTTACACATCTCAGCCACAAAAAGGACCATTAAAAATGGCTTGGGCAGGGCTTCCCTGGTGGCGCAGTGGTTGAGAGTCCGCCTGCCGATGCAGAGGACATGGGTTCGTGCCCCGGTCTGGGAGGATCCCGCATACCGCGGAGCGGCTGGGTCCGTGAGCCATGGCCGCTGGGCCTGCGCGTCCGTCCGGAGCCTGTGCTCCGCAGCAGGAGAGGCCACAGCAGTGGGAGGCCTGCATACCGCAAAAAAAAAAAAAAAAAAAAAGGCTTGTGCATTGTACCTCTGCACTTAGCAGATTATAGAATGACATACTGATGGATTTAGAATTTTAAAATATTGCAGAGACAAGATTATTTATATACTCCCCAGTAATGTATAAAGAATCTCATCCTCTAGTTAAAATCTCAAAAATCTTCCATACGATTTCTCACAGACAGCTATTACAAAAGTAAATTCAGATTAAAGAGAATGTTTTGTCATTTCTTCAGGGGGAATTCATGACCGCCAGCATCAGTATCACCACAGATATTTTTAAACGCAAATTTGTTGTTCCTTTTCCTTTTCTACTAAATGTAAACCAGAGGTTGGTTCTTATGCACACTTGAGTAAAGATACACTAGTCTGTCTGCTGGATAACCTGGGTGCTCTCATTCTCTTTCTGCAGCCTAGCAACAAGCTAGCTCAGCAGGGTGGCTCTAAAGGCTCAGGCAGAAACTAGAATTGATAAGGAAAACTTCACAGGCGATTGGTCTCAAAAACCTTGTTTTTTAAACCGATAAAATTGTAACCTCAATAGAAAAGCTTAGTTTTCCAAATTGGCTGGGTAATCCCTGCTCCCTCTCCACTCCTCTAGAAGTATGTGATGAGGCAGGGGGTTGGGATCCCTCATCCAGAACATTTCCCAAAGTGCATTCCAGTTGTGCCACGCCCAGGCACAACTCTCCATGTGTTGGCTAGCAGCTGGGGCATCCCAAGCATTGGGCTAGCCCAGAGTCTGTAAATTTTTGTTTTGGGTCTGCATTGTTGTTGTGTTTATTCAAGCCACATATTGCTTGATAATACTGAAGTTTGAACCACTGGGCATGTATTATTTAATATATTTACCTATAATTTGGAAGACGTAAATACCACATCAAAAATCGTACTCCTGTTCCCATAGACATTACATCACTTTAGATAGTTAAGAGTTGTATAAATGGGAATAAATTACAGAAAGACTTTTTTGGAATTTTGACTTAAAAAGTATCTTCTTTAAATTAGGTGCTTCATTAAAATGTCGTTATATCGAAAGCTTAATAAGTTTTTTTTTGTAAATATGTAGAAAAGGCTTAAGCATGTGTGTTGATTCTATGATCTCAATTCAATACACTGATAGCTCAACAGTTCCTATGGTTATTGAATGGGATTCTCTTTCTGCCAGTTAGAGTTAGCATGACAAAACTGCAGACAATTCTTAAGAAGTTTAAGTAACTCTTTGATGACCTCAGTCAAGTAGGTGAAAATTCTGTGATAGGATCAACAAACTGAAAACTTTATCTTTTTGGGATAAAACCATGTGCATCACCATTTGTAATATTGTATTCTGAGTATTACAAGGAAATATCTTTCTGCAAGGAAAATCTAATGGAAGCAGGAAGATCCAGAAGACAACATTACAATGGGGAACCACTGAAGAACATAATAACCAGATTAAAACTTTTCAGTTTAGATAGAAAATCAAAGGGAGAAAGGAAAGAAGACCTAAATCTGTAAAATCATTAAGGGTTGAAAAAAGTAAGTATAGTTGTTCATTAAACCCTGAAATCATAGAATGAGGATATATCTCTAAAACTTTATTAAGTTTAGGCCAATTAGATAGAAGTATAGGGACTTCCCTGGTGGTCCAGTGCTTAAGAATCTGCCTTCCAATGCAAGGGACGCAGGTTCAATCCCTGGTCAGGGGACTAACATCCCACATGCTGCAGGGCAACTAAGCCCACGCACTGCAACTACTGAGCCCGCACTCTTGAGAGCTTGAGTGCCATAACTAAGGGCCCACGCGCTGCAACGGAAGATCCCGCATGCCACAACTAAGACCCGATGCAGCCAAATAAATTTTTTTAAAAAAAGATAGAAGTATAACTTCACATTAAAAAAAAAAAGAACTCAAATCACCTTAAGTGGTGATATAGCAAATTTTTTACAACTTAAGATAAACCAATCTGGTAGAGTCTTAGTGAAGTGCAAAGAGTGGTGACTGCCTAAACTCTGAAGTTGATATCCAGGAGAATAGCCAAGACTTACCACCCCTTTTCTGGTATGCATTCCCTAGAGATAAAATGTTTGATGGGCCATGCAACTGGCCCAATGCGATGATCATTATGATTTTAGGAAATAAAACCCAGATGAATAGACAAGAATAAGTGATTAATAAAAAAAACCCACAAGACACTTGTGCTTTGGCTAAAAGATAATTGGGATGAACATTTGTACATAATGTTGTAAATTTTATTATATATATGAAAGCTAAATTTTCTCATAAAATATTAACTTGTGATTCACTTCTTGTGTTATTTTGGGATAAACATGTTTTATTGGCTTACAAGGCCTATATAATCTGTGCTCTATTCTCTCCCCACCCCTTTGAGATCATCTTCTATCACAATGCCACTTATTCACCTTATGCTAGCTATACTGTCCTCCTTGCTGTCCCTCCAGCACACTCTCCTTTTCCTCCCTCACTGCCTTCACCTGTGCTGCTCCCATTGCCTGGATGCTTTTCCCCCACAGGTATCCATGGCTCTCTCCCTCTTTTCACTAAATGCTCTATGGAAATGTCACTTCGTCAGAGAGCTCTTCCCTATTTCACCAAAAATACCACTGTCTTTGCTGGCCGTTTACCCTGTTTTATTTTTCTTTTTAGCACTTAACAACACCTAACATAGTATACAGTTGATCTTTGAACAACACAGGGACCAGGGGCACCAAGCCTCTGCAGAGTTGAAGATTCCAGTATAACTTAGAGTCGGCCATCCATATCCCAGGTTCCTCCGGATCCGCCAGTTCAGTTCCGCAACCACAGATTCAATCAATGTCAGATTGTGTAGTACTGTAGTATTTACTATCGAAAAAAATTCACATTTAAGTGGACCTGGGCAGTTCAAACTCATGTTGTTCAAACTCATGTGTGTATGTATTTGCTTATCATATTTCTCGCTCATCTGAATGTAAGTCAGCTCTCTGTTGAGGAGGGACTTTATAACCCAAGTCCAAAATAATCCCTGGCATAGTATACATATTCATCATATACTTGTTGAATGGAAGGAGGATGAATCAGGTTCAATACATTTTGGACTACTGCTTATGCTGGATGGCCTGGGTACCATAGATACTGCCACCTGGTTTGTTACAGTACAAATTTGAACAAGTGTTAGGGTTTATAATTCCATTCAATAAGCATAGTTTCATCTAGGTAACCCTGCTCCTTAAGAACTCTCATTCCACTAATTTTGAAAAGTCCAGAGCCTGTCCCCAGATTTCTGTGAATTTCCCAGGAATGTTTTGTTTTTTCCTGCTTTCACTAACTCAGTTCAGTTTTGGAATCATCTTGTCATCTTGTGCCTGGTTTCTCTCCCACACCTGTCGACCCACATGTGGGAACTTCTTAGTTTTCAAAAAATGCACGCAAATGACTTATGTTTTAGCAAACTTGACTGATGCTTTAGGGAAGTTGGGGAATTCCACTTACTGGGAGGATGGGATTGGGATTGGGGCAATTACATTAGAGCAACAAAAATAACTTTAGGTGAATGTTAAAGAGTCCTATTTATTAAAACCTTTCTGCCATCCCACCATAGGAGACTTTTCACTGGTTGATTCATTCTTATGGGCTTCGATCTTTATCACCTCACATTCCTAGGATCCTCCCTCTCCAAGATTGTCTTCAGAGAACTTTTCTTCCTCTGTCTTTGTTTGGTTCCTACTCCCAAACTAAACTCTGGATTTTTCTTTGCATACTCAAATTCATCAAGATGCTCAGCAAACCAAAAACAAACAAAAAAAAGCAAACAACCAATAACCAATTTACTTTCTTAAGATCCACCCTCGAAAGATGGATGCAATTTTTCCCCTTAGTTATGAAAAATTTGCTAAGGCTTCCTAGTTAGTAGTCTCAGGTAGTATAGTATATTTCATATTATATGTCTTAAATCCTTTGGGAAAATAGTGTATAGCAGAGGTATAAAGAGCTACCGTATTTTTGCAGGTATTTCATTGTGATGGAAAGGAAATTACCATTAATGGAAAGACCACTGTATGTGAAACACTATTGGGTTAGGTCCTTTCATTTATTCATTACACGTTTACTGAACACCTATGTGACACACACTTTCACTTAACGCATTTGCTAGACCTCGCCTTCCAGCTTTTCCATCCCTGAGACACTTGGACTGTCCCTGGGGACTTAGTGACCATGGCCCACAACTCCATCCAAGCAACTTTATGTTTACAGATAATCGGAGCATTCAATCACCTACAAAGAATCACCTCGCGAGAAAGTTCAGACCTCTCGTTTTGTTTCTGTAAGATTGGGCTTTTAACTGTGTATGTGTATATATAATGTGCTTTAGAACTGTGTCTATTCTTCTCTTACCAGAGGCGTGGCTTCGGAGAACGTTAAACTTTTAATCAGAATTTGAGATTCAAATCCGTTTTCTAGTCTGCCTTTAAATCTCCAACCTGAAGAGGAAGAGGCTTAGCTAAGGCGTTAAGAGCAGCCCTGCTTCCTTCACAGCAAGACCCAGGATGCGAGTAACACCAGGGTGACAGAACTAAGCCCGAGAAATGCAGGGTGCAGGGGACAGGCGGACAAGCTCGCCCCAGCTCAGTGTAGCCTGGACACTACCCAGACCGTCCATCCAAAACGTCCTCCTCGGCCCTCCTTCGCCCTCCCGCGCAGCCCTCACAGGCTAGGATGAGGCTGGGAAATAGCAAATAGTCAAGGGCACGCGCGCGCGCGCCGCGCAGCCCCGCCCCTGCGTGACGTCAGAGACGCGACGCGTCGCAACGCAGTGCAAATTGGGAAAGAGGGATGAGCTGAGCTGACTTCCGTCGGGATAGAGATTTTTCTTTGGGTTGGTGGGAGATGGGCCTTTGGCGAGGAGGCCGGCATTAGCGCGCTCGGCGCCAAGGTGAGTGCGGGACTGGGTCCTGGCCTTTGTTCGTCGGGAATCCGTCCTCAGTGAACCCCTTTCCTTCCACCAGCTGCTGGTCACCCGGGAGACAAGCCGTGTCCTCGGAGGGGGTGGGACCACCCCGAACATAGAATCGGCTTTTGGAGGAAGGGACCTACCGCGAGTCTTTCCCGCTACCTACCTAGGGTTGCCCAGCGAATTCCGTGTGGGCTCCGGTTTTTCCGGTCTTAGAAGGTGGCCTTGACCATTCTTCCACCTTCTTGGACACTCAGACCGACTTTGACCTCTTTCCTCTTGCCTCCGTTTTCAGATTTTCTGCCCGTCGACCTACATTCCCAGACCTTAATACAACCTCAGAGTGTTTTCCAATCCCTCCTCTGATCCAGTCAAACTTGCTTGTAGTGAAGTCCAGGTATGAGTTTAAAGAACCTGCGAGCGCATCAGAGTTAAAACTGTGACTTCCCCAAATAAAAGCTTGTCTTTCCTAAAACGTGGCCTTTCTCCTAGAGTTGTGGGACAAGTTAATTTCACCTCGGAAATTATCAGAACCCTGAATTTGTACTTAAAGCTGCAGACCACACTTCTCGGTTTATTTCTTGCCTCCAGTTCATTTTGTGACCTTGGAGCAAGTCCCTAATCACTAACAAAATATTTACCTGAAGACAGAGGTGTTGCAGAGTCTAAGGAATTTAATATTTGTTAAGAGCCCTGAGGGTTTCAGCTGTAGGGGATGCCGAACTAAGGATTTTACTCTCTCTACGTCAGCAAGCATCCTATGTACTTTCTACTGCAGCCATGAAAAATGTCAGGTGATTTTTCTTGGGGAAGTGTTCCTCTTCTAGGCTTGCTCTGCGGCTTTGCTATGTAAGCAGATTTTGCATTTCAGCATATTCTGTTTAAGATTCATTGTTGAATGTCTTTCATGATGGATTTAGATAGTTTCTCGTGATTCCAGAGTACTGGACCAGTCTGTCAGAAAGGTTCCATAGGTTGTGCTATGTCTTTAACATGTTGAAATGTGTATTCCTTTTCTTGTGACACATTAGGTGCATCTTTTAAATTAGATGGTAAGGACTCTATAATAACAACAACTTGTCATTAATGATATAAATTTATATTAGTTGCACATAGGTATGCATTGTTTTTGAGAAAACAATGCGTGAGAAAAACAAAAATATTTTAAAGATGTCTTTCTAGAATTTAATTTTTAATATATTTACTTGAACTTTGTCAGTCATTATGGTCATTTGTTTATTAGCATGAACATAATGGGAAAGAACCAAAATGGCTTTTGTAAAGTAAGAGAGTCAGTACATCAGATTTTTTTCCCATAAAATGTCTAGCATTATATTTTATTATGAACATTTTCTACATAAAAATGTACTTATTTTGTAGAGATGAAAGGGAAAAAAGTGTCTATTAAATATGAAGTGTTTATAAAATTAGATATTATTGAGTCTTTTTTGTTTTAATCTTGGTCATTGTCCCAGTTGCCTATTGCTATATCACAGATCACTCTAAAACAAAGTGGCTTAAAACTACAATTCATTATCTCATGTTTCTGTGGGCTGACTGGACTCAGCTCGTTGGTTCTCGGTGAGGGTTTCATGTATTTGTAGTCAGATATCCAGCTAGGGTTGGAGTCATCTGAAAGCTCAGCTGGGCAGGACACCCGAGACGGCTCATTCCCATGGATGGCAATTGATGTTGGCTGGGAGTTCAACTGGAGTGCCTACAACATAGCCTCTTCATGTGTCTTGGACAGATCGTAGCATGGAGGCTGAGTTCCAAGACAAGTGTTTGAAGGGTCAGGAAGTGGAAGCTTTCTCTTAAAGTCTTTTAAAAGCCTGGACCCAGAAGTTGGCACAGCGTTACTTCCAACATTCTGTATTGGTTAGGGCAGTCAGAGCCCTCCCCCAACCAAATGATAGACTTTTTGAAGAGGAGAATGCCAAAGAACTTGTGGCCATCTTTAGCCTACCATAATTTTGTTGACTGATGTTTGGATATAATAGTAAATGCAGAATAAGTTACGCTTCTGATTTCTTTAGCCATTTCATGGCATGTTATAATTTTCGGAGCACTTTTTGTATATATTTTTTCATTGACACCTTTGAAAACTCTATAGAAGCAGATGAATTATTCCCATTTTGCAGATGATAATAAACTGAGCAGTGGCAGTGGTTGTGGTGGAGGATTTAAGGAATTTGCCCAGAGTTGTATGATAATAAGTGGAAAATGAGACTAAGACTTTTATAATACTTTTATAATATAAAATTTATTAGTAAATGATGAACTGTTATGTTAAACTTATTTGTAATAACATTTATAACCATACTAATTCAAGTAACACAGTACTCATGTACAGTGAATAAAGTTAGTGTTGAGATAGCTAAACGTTGCCTCTTCTAACACATTACAGTTTAGTCTTTCATAATACTAAATTCTCTGAAATGTACCAACAGTGATGTGAACCTGCATGTCCTTCTTGTTTTTTAAATTGAAGTATAGTTGATTTACAATGTTTCAGGAGTACAGTAAAGTGATTCAGTCATATATATATATATATATATACTTTTTCAGATTCTTTGGCATTATAGGATATTACAAGATGTAGAATATAGTTCCCTGTGCTATACCATAGGTCCTTGTTGTCCTCATTGTTTATCCATTTTATATGTAGTAGGGTGTATCTGTTAACCCCAGATTCCAAATTTATCCCTCCGTACCCCCTTTCCTTTTGGTAACCATAAATTTGTTTTCTGTGTCTGTGAGTCTATTTCTGTTTTGTAAATAAGTTCATTTGTATCATTTTAGATTCTACGTGTAATATCATATAACATTTGACCTGATGTCTTTGTAATGTAGTAAAATGAAATTATTATGCATTATAATACCAATTTCAAAACAAATTGAAAAGCTGTGGGTGTAGGAATCCTGGGGTTTTTAATTTCTTAATTACAAAATATTAAAAATTTAAATGATTTCTCATAATTTTGGTAGGTTGGGCATTATATAACTTAAGATGTTGATTTCATGTAAAATAGATAACTAGTGGGAAGCAGCTGCATAGCACTGGGAGATCAGCTCAGTGCTTTGTGACCACCTAGAGGAGTGGGATAGGGAGGGTGAGAGGGAGGGGCAAGAGGGAGGGGATATGGGGATATATGTATACATATAACTGATTCACTTTGTTATACAGCAGAAACTAGCACTAGCTAGCATTGCAAGGCAATTATAATCCAATAAAGATGTTAAAAATAAATAAATAAATTTAAAAAAATAAAATTCTACCTTAAAAAAATGTTGATTTCAGCTGAAAATTAACTGTCATCTTCATAGTGTTTTATTGCTTCTAGTAACATGCTTATATCCATTCTTTATGCCTATGGTTCCCTGTCTTGATTGCACGCTAGAATTCACCTGAGGAGCTTTATAGAAATACCTATGTGCAAGTCTCACACTCAGAGATTCTGATTGAACCATTTAGGAATGGGTCCTGGGCATCAATATTTTTTTAAAGTTCTGTAGGTGATTCTAATATACAGCTAGGGTTGAGAACCATAGCTTTTTTTTTGGTACTTACTAAGTACAGTTGGGTTCCCAGCTCATCAATTTTGCATCTGCTAAAAAAAAAAATTAAAGAGATAAAGAGGAAGAGGAGATAAGAAATGGATCAAGGTTATATAGGTAGATAGACACCTATTGTGTAAAACAGTTATCCTCGTGTTTTTTCTGGGAATGGTCCTTAATAAAACCAAAATATTTGGGCATGGTACGTTAGTGCCTGTAATATGGTACTTTGCTTTGTATTACCACTGTGTACTCATCTTTCATCCTAAGAGGTAGAAACTCCGTTAGGAGGTATATTCTTTGTATCCCCTACAGCCCCCTGTGCTACACTTTGAACAGATGTAGGTATTCTAAATGTTTACCACATTGAAGCTGGTTTTTAATCACTCTTCAGAACTAGGGCTAGTTATTTTACTCTGTTTTTCTTTTTAGCATTGTAAGAACTTTGTAACTTTGGACTTCTCTTTTTCTTTGGTTTCCATGATATTGCACTTTCCTGGTTTTCCTTCATTCTGTGTTTCTTTCCTCCTTTAGGAACCACCCCCACCCCCCAAGTTCTGAGCCCTTCAGGTATCTTGTCAGCTGTAGAGAAACAAGATCTCATTTCCTTAGTGATTCATTCTCCTGATTTTAGTTACTAGTGTAAATGATGTTTATGTTTTTAAAACTATTACAAAAGTTTAAAAATATACATAAAAGTGAAGAGAATAGAATTATTTAAACTATATCCTAGATAGCATATTATTTCAATGTCAATACTTTGTTGTCTCCCAAAACACTGAGGATTATCGAAGTAACATTAACACCTTAATAGTTGATTTAATATCTGGTCTTTCTGTAAACCTGATGTCTGATTACGTATTTACATCTCTATCAAGGCATCCTTCTTTAGATGTTATTCCTTTTGCATACACTCAACATGTTCAAATTTTTTTGTAAATCGGTGGTTCTTATTTGGGGGTAATTTTGACCCCCCCGCCCAGGGGACATTTGGCAATGTCTGGAAACAGTTTTGGTTGTCACAACTGGAGAAGGGTGGATACTACTGGCATCTAGTGGGTAGAGGCCAGGGATGCTGCTACACATCCTACAATGTGTAGGGCAACCCCACAACAAAGAATTATTCAGTCCAGCATGTGAGTAGTGCCCAATTTGAGAAATGCTGCTGTAAACTGATCAGTTTTTTAAACTTTTTATTTTTGTTAACAGCACTACCATTCTTCACATTTCTCAGGGTTGAAAGTGTGTGTGTGTATGTGTGTGTGTGTGTATACTCAAGAGAGAAAATACTGTTTCAGTCAAAGCACATTTCTACCTTTCTGTGTTCTTTTTTGCCATGGCCTGCCAGTTATTCTTTTCTAAAGTATCATTCCCTTGTTCCTGTTTCCTTCAAATCTGTCTTGCATATCCCCACTTTGACCTGCCCAGAGATACCATTTTCCCTTCAAGATCCGGCTTCTTATTGCCTGCTGAATTAAATATAAACATTTTTGGGTGGCTTCAAAAGTCCTCCATCATGTAATTCCATTTCCTTACCTAATAGAATTTATTATTGTTAGGCAACAGTTATTAAGGGTTGACTATAAGGACTACTAAGGTAGATGTTAGAGATCTAGCATGTTAGAGTTATGACTTATAAAGACATGTTAGTATAATCCCTTGATCTTATTTGATTATTTCCTAATAATCCCTATAGCATTCTTTATTTTTCTTATTACCTTCCCATACTGATTTCTCATTTTGTGTCTTTGTTCGTGTTGATTTCCTCTTCTGGCATGCCCTCCTTTCTCACTCTATTCATAGCTAACTCCTATCCTTAGGGCCGGTTTCTGTCTCTATCACAGCATCATGAAACTGCATGCTTATGAGGTATGAGTATCTTAAAGCCTAGTCATAATTGTCATTTGATCCAAATTCTGTACTAAAGGAATGCTATAGATAACAAATATTGATAGTATAGGATTTAGGTCAAGAAATAAACTCCACGGCTTCCCTGGTGGCTCAGTGGTTAAGAACCTGCCTGCCAACGCAGGGGACACGGGTTTGAGCCCTGGTCCGGGAAGATCCCACATGCCGTGGAGCAACTAAGCCTGTGCGCCAGAACTACTGAGCCTGCGTTCTAGAGCCCGCGAGCCACAACTACTGAAGCCTGCACGCCTAGAGCCCGTGCTCCGCAACAAGAGTAGCCACCGCAATAAGAAGCCCTTGCACCGCAACCAAGAGTAGCCCCCGCTTGCCGCAACTAGAGAAAGCCCGCGCGCAGCAACGAAGACCCAATGCAGCCAAAAATAAAATAAATAAATTTATATATTTAAAAAAAAGAAAGAAACTCCAAGAACTGGGACCATCAAGGATGGAAGAGGTGGAACTTAAGTTGGTTTTTGCAGGACGAGGGATCAGTACAAAAGAGTACACTCTGGGCTGGAAGAAGCTCTCCCCTCGCCCCAAGTTACCGTGAATTTTTCCCTCCTTTTGACTTCCCAGTGACTGGAGTCACGTATTAATGTACAGTGTAGGAATTAATTGTTGGCTTATTATTTAATGAGTATTAATTTGGTCTTGATAAACTAAGGTATTTGTGATCAGAAGCCCTGTGATACTCTGTCTCCCTAGAGCAGTGTTACTCAAAGTAGCCAGTCTCTTATAGTCTTGCAGCTTGTGCTAGAATATAAATCAGTACATTGCTTTCTTTGTAAAGAAAGTCTTGCTGCTATGAAAAATTTAGTGTGCTTAATAGGTTTACATTCTGTTATAAGCTTATTTTATCACAGGCTGGTAACCAACAGTTCCTCAACCAGCACTGGTCTGTGGACCACACTTGAGTAGCGTTGCTCTGCAGGAGTTTTACACTTTGAATTGTAACCTATAGACATTTCACATTTATACCCAGTGTTCTATATGTGCTTACACAGGTACACAGCCAAAACTAAAGTTTCATGAAACAGTTTTAACCTTACTATGTGTGACATGCTCTGATATTTTCTCTTCAGGTTTTTTTTGTTTTTGTTTTTTTAATGGTGATTGTGACCTTCTAAAGGGATTTTAAAAAAACACTGCTATTGTCACTAGACTCATAGTAGATACTCAGAAAATACTAGAGGTTTTTTTTAGCAGTGATGAATTCTTAAAAGGGTTGAGCCTTAACTTTAGGATTGCTTTAAAGCAGAATTATTTCATCAGTACTTACTTGTCTGTGGCATTTTAACTAGAATGAGTATAGAATGGATTATATGAAATTTAAGATAGTCAGATGATGTAGTGAATACTGTTGCTATCTGAAGGCCAGAGATGGGGTGAGATGAGATGATGGATGGCCAACAAGGACAAACTGCTTTCCTTTCAGTGTTGCCAGCAACCTTGGCAGTGGTTGGTGTGAGGCCCTAGTTAAGATATCAGGACCAGTTTGAATGACAACAAACTTCAATCTTTACTTTTTTGCTTTTTAGTCATCACTCTGTGGTTCAGGTCATCCAATCTCTACTCCTTTCTTTGGAAGGATCAGAAAAATGTCAGAGAGAGAGAGAGGGGTATATATGCCTTCCATTTTCTCCCTATTGTCAGCTCGTTTTCAGCACTGCCTGTATTTCATTTTTGGAGCATTGCTGTTTGATTAAGCTGTTGTTCTTAAATCTTTATCAGGTTTACACATCTTAAATTTTTTTTTCAGGAGAACTTTTTCTTACATTACTTAGTTATTTTATTTTTTGTACTTACAATCCTTTTTGAAGTATAACATAGTTTTAGTGGGTTATATGTTGTATTTAGTTCTAGAGCTAAACAAATAGATTTTAAAATTATTTGAGTTCTGTAGTTATTGAACATTCCTGTATAAGTATCAGTGGGTTTGTTTTTACTGTTGCAGCCAAAATAAGGAAATTGTAAATCCATTCAGTCATTCTGGCCTTAAGTTATTTTATGCCAGTCTCTTTTGAAATTTCTTTAATGGCAAAATGCAGCAGAATGACTTATCAAAAATTTAATACATTAAAGTTTACATACATTTAAGTTGGATATGTATTCTTTGCTTTCTCATATGATGAGGGAAAAATACCCTTTACCTTGTGCTTTGATTTCTGCAGAAGTATATGTGATTGTAGAGGCTAAAATAGCAATTAAGGCAATGCTGGAAGTATTTTTAACACCAGGCATCTTATTTGACAGCATAACGTATAATTTAATGAAGGAAAATGGAAACAACTGTGGTCCTTTCATGACATTATCAGAGCAAGTTCTTTATTTCAGCTGTTCTCAAAAATCAAATAAGGACAGAAAAAGTAACTTTAAAAAAGCACAATCTTTTTCCTGGAAACCCTCATTAAAACTTTGTTGTATCATAATCTTATCCCTGTAGTTTCCATTGGTGTGTCTGATCGGTTGTCACTCAATCGGAGTCCTGTCATTCTACCTTTGCAGTGTCTCTAGTATCTGTCTGCCTCCTCCATTCCATCTCTACTGCCCTAGTTCTGACCTTCATCATCTTTCCTTAGGATCATTATTATGGGTAACTAATGTCTTCCTTATCTCCAGTCTTTTAAAGCCTAACCTTGTACTGTTAGTTTAGATCATATAACTCTGTTCTTAGAATCCTGCTCTGGTTCTCTGTTACCTTTAGAAAACAAAGTAAATGCTTTAATGTGACATTCACAGCCTTCCATTTATCTGTTCCTAGACTATTTTTCAGGCCTTACTGCCTAGCAAATCCTTGTTGATTCTGTATACTAGCTAGTTCCTAAAGATGTTCTTTACTTTTTTGACATTTTCCTCAAACTCTTTCTCATCTCTATCAAAAGCCTTCTCTCACCAAGACTCACAGAAATGCTCTCTCTTCCATGATGCCTCACAAGATCCCTCTAGTCATACTTGATCTTGTTAATTTTTCTTATTGTGCATTATTTGTAACTCTTTATAGTTTGATATAATACATGTTGTATTAACACTGCTTACAACTTTCTCTTTCACATTAGTTTTTTAAACTTTGTGAGGAAATGGATCACATCTAATTTTTGAGTTCCTGGGAGCACAATGTCTTCTGTACAGTAGGATGCCTGTGAATGTTTGAATGGAATTTAACTTTGAAATAGCTAATGATTTATTATTTTAAGTTGCCTAGGTAGCATATATAGTTTTTATATTCTTTTGTCTTGTGAAGATCCAAGCTTTAAAGGTAATGATGAGAAAAAGATTTGACTGAGACATATTCTAGACCTTCATTTTAGAGGGTTCAAATAAATAGCTTTCTTTTCCCAACCAAGAAACCTAATTGTCATGAATCAACAAAATAGACTCTACCTGACTTTTTGAATATGTGTCCTGTGGTTAGACCACTAATACTTAAGATGCAGGTAAAGGATAGAGTAGGAAAAACAGATACTGTCAGACTGGTACAAGGTCACTCTGCCTAACTCTGGCATTAATCCTTATCTTAGTACATTTAGTGTTGCCAGTAAAAAATCATTGGGCTTTTTGGAAATTACATTTCAGGAGCTAGCCTATATCAGGGGAGCATATGTTGGCTTATTGTGGTTGAGTAAGCTTAAGATCCTAGCTGAGCTAGGTGGGGGCAGAAAAGTCAGGAATAACTCTTGTTACTATTATCTTACTGTCCTTTAGCCCTCCTTAATAGTCCAAGCTCCAACATCCCCTGCCCTCTGCCACCATGGTGTCTGTTGTGGCATCAGTAAGGACTCAAGTTTCCTTAAGCACCTTCCTGAAAAGTTAGTTTCTTGGCCTTACGGTGCTTTCCCTTAGTCAAAAGTATTATTTCTCAACTGTTGCTTATGTTTCAGTAGAAATCATGTTCCTGAAGCACCACTCTATCCCATCATTTTCTTTTTCATTGCCAATTTTTTTTTAAGTTATCTATAGTCTGCTTCCATTTCTTTATTCCTTAATGCTTGTACTCTTGCTTCCACTCACACCACTGTATGGAAGATGTGCTCAACGAGGTTATATATACTAGGCTCTTAAAATATTCCAGATCTGTTTTTTTCTGAATGAGTATTTAAAAACATATATATTTTATGTTTGCTTGTTTCAACCATAACTTCCTAACTTTTACATCTCTCTGAGTATTCTTTTCATATTTGTAGACAATTTATTCATATTTGCATTGTTATATAATTGCTTTCTTTAAAACTTTTTGATGAAATACATTAAGTATATTACATATTATTTTATGTTATAAAAGCCTGATAATAAAATGATCATCTGTACAAACTATTATATGTAAAATAAGCTACAAGGATATATTGTACAACAGGGAATATAGCCAATATTTTGTAATAAATGGAATATAACCTTTAAAAATTGTGAATCACTTGTGAATTGTGAATCACTATATTGTACACCTGCAACATATAATGTTGTACATCAGTTATACTTCAATAAATACATAAAACAAAACAGTCATCTCTGAGCATATGTGAACATACCACCCAACTTGAGAAATAAAACCTTACATATCGCTGAAGCTCTTTGTGTGTGCCTCCCTTATTGTATCTTCTGCCTCTCCAGAAATAGAATTTTATATTTACCATTTCCTACCTTTATAAATTTATCTGATTTGTATCCTTAAGCAATATATTGCTCAGTTTAGTTTGTTTTAAAACTTCTTACAAATGGTGTCACGTGTCAACTTTTTCACTCAGCTTTAGGGGGATAAGCAGGGGTTGAGGAGGTGGTGAGCATGGGGGAGTAGGGAATGTTCTCTTGTTAAACTGTTTATTCTGGAAGGTCAGGGACCACTTCTTATGTATCCTTCGTGTCTTTAACATGTAACAATGGTTTTTTACAAGGTAAGACACTCAATACTGTTGTCTGTATAAGTATGAGGAAATCCAGGGGATCCCTATCATATTCTGTAATGGATGCTCTTAGCTGTTTTGGTGGTGCATTGTTGATGAATTATATACCTAATCAAGAAATGAGAAAGTATTAATATTTAATATAAAATGTGACAAGAATCAAAGCAAATTGGGGTGCTTTTGGAGTTTCACATAGGTGAACAGAAGCCTTTTCGCCCCTAAAGTTGTACCTTACTCAGCATTTTAGGATTCAATGTTCATTGATGTCCATTCGTCTAATAATAGTGAACTGATAGAATGAAGAGCATTAAGGTAGTGGAAATAAGTGACAGAAAAAAAGTTGTAATCTCTCTTTTCTTTAAATTGGAAGTATAGATGATTTACAGTGTTGTGCCAGTCTCTGCTGTACAGCAGAGTGACTCAGTTTTACGCATACATACATTCTTTTTTTATATTCTTTTCCATTATGGTTTATCACAGGATATTGAATATAGTTCCCTGTGCTATACATTAGGACCTTGTTGTTATCCATTTAAAATATAATAGTTTGCATCTACCAGCCCCAAATTCCTAGTCCATCCCTCTCTCTCCCCCACTCCCCCTTGGCAACCACAAGTCTGTTCTCTATGTCTGTGAGTCTGTTTCTGTTTTGTTGATAGGTTCCTTTGTGCCATATTTTAGATTCCACATATAAGTGATATCATATGGTATTTGTCTTTCTCTTTCTGACTTAGTTCACTTAGTATGATAATCTGTAGTTGCATTCATGTTGCTGCAAATGGCATCACTTTGTTCTTTTTTATGGCTGAGTATTCCGTTGTATATATGTTACCACATCTTTATCCATTCATCTGTCAATGGACATTTAGGTTGTTTCCATGTTTTGGCTCTTGTGAATAGTGCTACTATGAACATAGGGGTGTATGTTTCTTTTTGTATTATAGTTTTGACCGGGTATATTCCCAGGAGTGGGATTGCTGGATCATACGGTAATTCTATTTTTAGTTTTCTGAGGAACCGCCATACTGTTTTCCATAGTGGCTGTATCAAAAAATGTTGTAATCTCTTAAATGTATTAATGCAGCTCTTTATTCAAATTGTAATTAGTTCTTTACAACTGAAGACCTTGTATAAATTTACTTGGGTTCCTGAAGTTTTCATTTGGTGACACTTACGATCTTGTCAAGATTCCCATTTAGTGTGCTCCGCTGATCTGCCCCATCTATATGCATCCCTGCATAGGTACACACACACACACACACACACACACACACACACACACACACACACACACACACACACACCTTAATTGTTACATACCTAGCCTTTCTTCTTCATTTTTTTTTTTTTACTACCTCAATCTTCCCAGTCAGACTTTACCAGAGCAGATGAGAAAACAAAGAATGTCATGAAACATCAAAGACCTTTTCAAAGTAAACCAAAGTATTTGGGTGTATTCTACCAAAAACATGTTCATACATCCCCAGCTTCATATAATGTGCCCTGGCTATCCCTCCCCCCAACTTGTTTCCTTTTGTAAACTGGTGAGAAAGAAATATTTTTAAATGAAACTTCCTTCTGTTTGTAAACTATACGTTAATGCAGATTTAACAGAAGAAAAATATAAAAGCTTTTATTATTCTGTTCCTTTGACAGGAAAGATTCCTAATACTTAATGCAAAATGATACAAACTAATTCATTTCGTTAATGAAAATTTGGAGGGGAAAGTAGATTGTTTATTGATACCCTGTATATTGAACTCCGAAAATAAATATTCAAGATAATTGAAAATTAACTCTGTTAGCAAAGGACACAGTTTAGGAGGTTTGTTTGTTTTTTAAACTGCTCACTTGTTTTATTGTTAATGAGGAAAACTAATGGGATTATTTGTGTTCATTTTGTTTCAGAAAAGAACTACTTTTAATGAAGTACACCATCCATTGTGAAAGTGGAGAAGTAAAGATTATTCATCATGCCTGCTGTGGCTTCAGTTCCTAAAGAACTCTACCTCAGTTCTTCACTAAAAGACCTCAATAAGAAGACAGAAGTTAAACCAGAGAAAATAAGCACTAGGAAGTGTGTATACTTTGCTAATTTGAGTCATATACAGGTATCCCCCACTATTCAAAACTAGAGTGTTCCTATGAAGCCTTTTGTAAGCCAAAATGGCATAAAGTGAGGAAACAACTTTTTTCATGAAAGCAAAAATCGCCTCTGTATTTCTTTCGATTAGTAAAAAAGGTACTTAGGTGTTCTGTAAAAGCAAAGTGGTGTAAAGTGAACTTTTGAAAAGTGGGGGATAACTGTTAACTTTTAGTTCATTTCCATTTTATTAAATGAGTTAGAGAAGTTCTTAATTTTATCTTGGCAGAATACATATATATTCTGCTAATAAGCATATTATCTGTTTTCTGGACAGTATGTTACATCATAAGTTTAAGAGGTGAAGACTGCAAGGATTCTACAAAACTCATTCAGCCACAGTTAATGTCTTTTCCTAAAACAGTGTAAAAGTACTTCTTAATTAAAGATCATTTTTATCCTTGTGTATTTCACATATAAGATCTGGTTCTAGCATAGTCTTTGATTAAAAAAGAAGAGATACGTATTTTTTATGCAGTATTCAGCAAAGTATTTATACCAATTTGACATGAAGTTTTAACCTAATGATTTTTTAAAATTTATTTTACTTGTTTATGGCTGCATTGGGTCTTCATTGCTGCACACAGGCTTTCTCTAGTTGCAGTGAATGGGGGCTGCCCTTCGTTGTGGTGCACTTGTTGTGGAGCACAGGCTCTAGGCACGCGGGCTTCAGTAGTTGCGGCACACGGGCTCAGTAGTTGTGGCGCACGGGCTCTAGAGTGCAGGCTCAGTAGTTGTGGCGCATGGGCTTAGTTGCTCCACGGCTTGTGACATGTTCCCGGACCAGGGATCAAACCCATGTCCCCTGCAATGGCAGGCAGATTCTTATATATCCTCTTTTTTTTTTTTTTAAGTCTTGTTTGTTTGTTTTATTATTTATTTATTTGGCTGTGCTGGGTCATAGTCGCGGTACGTGGGATCTTTGTTGTGGCATGCATGTGGAATCTAGTTCCCTAACCAGGGATCAAACCCAGGCCCTCTGCATTGGGAGTGTGGAGTCGCTGCACCACCAGGAAAGTCCCCTAATGATTTATTTTATGTATTTTTATTTTTCAGGGCATGTAGTCTATCTATGTTGGGGTAGACTACATGTTGAGGTAGAGGCTAGAGATGATACTTTCCTGATAACAGTTGCAGAATTTGTCCTGAGATAAAATATAATAGAGATGGAAAGGTCCAGCTATTTTGATATTTACTGGAAGTTATTTTGCTATAAAAATGGGATATCACTAAAATTGTTAACTTGTTGATAGTTTTATTTCTGTTAAGGAGGGACAGGAGACAATAGGGGAACTTTTCCTCTGAATTTATTTTGACCAACAAAGGAGAAGATTTAGAGATATATAACTATATTATTATAGAGCTGGGAGTAAGAGTTTCAGAAAGAAAGGTGGGTCTAGCCAGCCTTACACCCTACACTTGAGGTAAGCAGATTTTAGAAATCGGGGAAAACAGGTGTTCTGTGGCTGGAGATAAACGTGAGGCTCTAACAAATGATATGTATGATCCCAAATGAACCTGTGAAGAGGCATCTTAAACCTGTGTTTGCACAGGAACATCTTTATGAGTCATTTTCTAGAGGAAATAAACAAGATGGGAAGGAAATAAAACATTAAGGATGAAGACAGGAGAGTAGTAAGAACTTTAAAGAAGGTCAGGAAAGAAAATCCCAGAATGAACTAATATTCGTAAACATTACTAAGTATAAAATGGGCTTTTGAAAAGATCTTTGGGTGGGGAAGGGATAGGAAGAGTAAGAGAGGGATTGGCCTACTTCTTGAGCTTAGTTGGTAATGTTGATGGGGTGATAGAGAAAGTAGCGCTGTTTAACTCACATTGAATGATTTTCAAATAGAAAATAGTGAGAAGGGTAAAACCACCTTGAAGCTTTCTCAGAGAGCTTCATCTAATCTTAAAACAGATAAATCTGTTTTAGCAATGTCTGGTTTAGCTCTAGGACTACCCTGATCCCACAGGAAATGGTATGTTGGCCTAAATGTACCACCACAACATGTAGCACTATTCTAGAGAATGCTAGAATCCTTTTAGGATATTTGGCTGTTTCACTGGACCCACAGTGACATTGCAGCCATCTCAGCTGGGCCTGCTGCTACATATGGGCCCATGAGATATACATGCATCATGATGAAAGAAATTTGGAAAAACCTAAGGACTGTTGTACCCACTCCTAAACTCTTAGAGAATCTCCTTACTAGCTTTGGTTTGATTTACCTCTATCCTGGAACTTTGATGCCATGCTTAACAGGGCATGCACACTGACTGAAATTGTCCTTGTGTAGGACCATCTTTGGTCTTAAAGACCAGTTTGGCCCTGTTCCTTTGTGTGGTGTTCTATCTAGTTCCTTGGCCTGACCAACTTCATCACTAATCCATGTCTCAATCGTAGAGCACAGTTTGAAAAATATAGAAAACAAGATGCACTGATTTGTAGAAATAAGTTATTGATAAAGCATATGGTGTATTAGCATTGGCACTACAGCTTAGTTGCCAAAACTTTAGTCCTAAGTAAATGAATTCCTCTTGCAGAAATGTCTGTTTTATTAATTTGCTTTCTGAAGACTGTTAAACCAGGAAAATGTCCTTAGAATGAATGCCGTAGTGGACTTCCCTAGTGGCGCAGTGGTTAAGAATCCGCCTGCCAATGCAGAGGACATGGGTTTGAGCCCTGGTCCAGAAAGATTCCACATGCCGTGGGGCAAGTAAGCCCATGCACCACAACTACTGAGCCTGCGCTCTAGAGCCTGCGAGCCACAACTACTGAGCCCACATGCCACAACTACTGAAGTCCACGCGCCTAGAGCCCACGCTCCACAACAAGAGAAGTCACCACAATAAGAATCCAGCACACTGCAACAAAGAGTAGCCCACGCTCTCTGCAACTAGAGAAAAGCCCATGCGCAGCAATGAAGACCCATTGCAGCCATAAATAAATAAATTTATTTAAAGAAAAAATAAATGAATGCCGTAGACCCCTCAAATTATTTTACTGAAGTGGAATTTTAAGATGACATGTTTTTAGACTTTAAATCTCTTCTCTTTTCAGGGCCAGTGAATCAGAGTGCAGTTCAGCCATTGTGTAGAAAACTCTAAAAGATTGAACTCATGTCCCCTTTCCTGTCCCTAGTTTCTTGAGTTTTTAGGTGAGGAGAATTTTATATCATGGTTAGAAAGGAGTAAGGAGAATTGAAAAGTATTTGTTTTAACATTAAAATAATAAATATTTTAGCTCCCCTACTTCAGTACAAGTAGTATGCAGCTATGTTCTTTATAGAGTATGACTATTATATGGGTGCCAGAGGACCATTTGCCTCAGGATTATCTATTGTAGCAAATCTTTTAAAACTGGATTTAGAATGCATTTTGTACAGTTTGGTGATATACAGACAACTATTAATGAAACATAAGTATTTAATTGTAGTATAAGGGAAATTTTCATGTTGCATCCAAACTTATATCTAACTTTGTATAATTCTGAAGTACTGCAACCTAAATTATAAAATGTATTTTATTGAGTCTCTGTGGACTTTATACATGACTTTTTTCCCCCAGATGTCAAGTGTTTTCATTACTTTTTCTCTAATTTTAAGTTATGTACAGAGTGCCCTGAAGATCTTCAAGACCGCAGAAGAAAGCAGATTAGATCGTGATGAGGAAAGGGCCTATGTGCTATATATGAAATATGTGACTGTTTATAATCTTATCAAAAAAAGGCCTGATTTCAAGCAACAGCAGGTACCTTTTACTTCTATGTTTTTATTTGCTAAGTTATTTTTACACAGTGGAGCTATTGATCTCTAAAATTTTTAACTAATACTGAAATTTAGATATTGTGTAGCAGCAAGTTCAAACTTCTGCAGATAGAAAAAGCAAACTAAAGATTTTGTTTCATTATTTGCAATATATGTGTATATGTATGGTTACACTCACACTATATACACATACTTAATTTGCTGTGGATTGGTACAGGTTTATAGCAACATACAGACTCATGATTAATCTTCTGTTGTAATAAATCACTGCCAGGTCAAATAGAAGGATTCAGTTTACTCATGCATTCAATAAGAAAAATATGACTATAGTTGTACTTTTTCAAGGGTCAAGGTTTAGTCACTTGTTTTTATGTGACAGCTTTTTATATTTAATTGACACTATAGCCATATTAAAGATCTCAGTTTGCAACATTAATGTTGATTAATTTATTTAATTTAGATATTCATTTTTATCTATTTATTTATTATTTTTTGCTTTTAGTCTTTTGAGCCAGGTGCCTTTCTTCCAATTTGCTGAAGTGTGAGGAGGGAGGGAGTATGGGAGAGGTATAAATGGGTAGAGAGAACTGATGACTAGGACAAGTGTTGCTAGAGAAGAGGTTGCATTTTTATTACACCAGAAACAGACAAAAGAAGAAAATAGAGAGTGGGTTAAAGAAATGGGAAGAATATTGTGTTGGTGTTTCCACCTTTACCTAGGAATGATCTTGCTACTAGAGAATAATAGCAAAATACTGCTTATAGATTTCTTTCCTGGTAGACAAGTCATTTTATTTTTTTGGCCACAGCATGTGGCATGTGGGATCTTAGTTCCCTGACCAGGGATCAAACCCATGCCCACTGCGTTGGAAGTGTGTATGGAGTCTTAACCGCTGGACTGCCGGGGAAGTCCAAGACAAGCCATTCTTGAGTTAATATTGAGATTTTTATTTAGTTCACTTTTGGCAGAATTGTCTTGCCTCATTAAAATTTTTTTTTAATTTGTTTTATTTATTTATTTTTGGCTGCGTTGGGTCTTCGTTGCTGTGCATGGGCTTTCTCTAGTTGCGGTGAGCGCAGGCTACTCTTCATTGCAGTGTGCAGGCTTCTCATTGTGGTGGCTTCTCGTTGCGGAGCATGCACTCTAGAGTGCAGGCTCAGGAGTTGTGGCGTGTGGGCTCAGTAGTTGTGGATCACGGGCTCTAGAGCGCAGGCTCAGTAGTTGTGGTGCACAGGTTTAGTTGCTCGGCGGCATGTGGGATCTTCCTGCCTCATTTAAATTGACTTATAGAAGTGAAAAAAAAAAGTTATCTTATTCTTCGAAATAACCTTTTTTTGTCCACAGTAGTGGGACTAATAAAATTTCTTTCGGTTGTTGGTTATGGGATAACTTTAATGTTTTATTTAATGGTGACAAATGATGGCTGGTGTTTCTTCTCACCAGCAAAATTATGCTGATAATCTTTATGGGGTTTTAGATCTAGCTTTGGAAAGGTAGCTCCTTGCATTTGGAGATTCATCTTCCTGTCTACAAATGGCTGGGTTGGTCCTGCCCTTGGAACATTCTTGGACATACTTATCTGCAGATAGAGACAGAGGCTTGTCTTGCTCACTCTTTGATGGTTTTTACAGTATCTGTTAAAAAGATACTGCTTAGAGCCAGGATACGGTTCATGTGTTTAATACTTTCTGTCATCACTGATATTTTTCCTAAATCCACTGGAAGGTTTCAGAAAACAACAATGATGTAGTGGTCATTTTACTCAGAGAGTCTTTGAGTCATGTTGTTTCTGCCCAACATAAAATTGAATAAAAGCTACTCTGCTATATACATGATCTATGGGATATGAAGGACTACCCACAACTAAAAGTTTGGCTTAGGGCTTCCCTGGTGGCATAGTGGTTGAGAGTCTGCCTGCCGATGCAGGGGACACGGGTTCGTGCCCTGGTCCGGGAAGATCCCACATGCTGTGGAGAGGCTGGGCCTGTGAGCCATGGCTACTGAGCCTGCGCGTCTGGAGCCTGTGCTCCGCAACGGGAGAGGTACCACAAAATAAAGTAAAATAAAAAAATAAAAGTTTGGCTTATTTATGAGATAATAAAGAGAAACCCAGTGCCGGAAGACCCTGGTGGCATGACAAAAACATCACAGACTGGGGTAGAGTAGACCTGGGTTGGGAATGTGCTCTCTTACTTTGGGCTCTTACTTCATCTTTCCTGAGCCCCCCAGTACGTTCATCTCTAAAGGGAACCTCCTTGGTGGGTTGCTATAAGAATCGAAGATAAGTCTTGTATTATCATTCCTGTCATACTATAAGTATTCTATAAATATTGAATGGGTGAATGAATGAATGGTGGCAATTATTCTGCTTATTACTATTGTAAATGTATATTTTATTTATTAAAACATAAATCTGAAAAAAAACATAAATCTGAACCCTGTCAGAAATTAAAAAAAAAAAGATACTGCTTAAAAAGAAGTGTAAAAGTATTTACTGAAATAAATATTTTTGAAAGATTTGCGAATTTGGAGAACTTCGGAAGTTTTGGTGTTTCCTTTTTTGTCTGTTGTGGTAGGGCCAATTTTTTATGTACTTATTTAATTTTTGCTTTATTTTTCTAACTTACTGGTTACTTTTTTTTCTTTGGCAAGATTGGGAGTGGTTTTGTAGCTACCTTTTTTTTTTTTAACTTGAGAAGGTTGGGAGTAAATTTTAATCAGTAAGAAATTTTTCCATTTCCACAGAGTATCTATTGCATTTCCAAAGAGAGTATCTAGTTGAAAGTGGCAGGAGTTGTTCGGGTTAGGAAGCTCCCTGCAAAGGCTCAAGTAACCCAGGCTGTTACTTCATACGCTGTAGATGTTCAGTTCCTGATATTAGTAAAGGGACTGTTTCCATTTGCTCTGTCTAGGGTACCACATCTGCTTCTGTCTTAGAACTGTTTTTTGTTTTATTTTATTTAGCTTAACGTCTCCAGTGCATTTTAAGTATGTGAAGTGTTAAATTTAGTAACTGTATATTTTCTGGGTTTTACCCTTTAAATCAGGAAGTGACAGGATGTAATGTGACCAGCCTTCTTCAGAAACTTACATTTTTCACTTGTTTTACACTAAGATTTAGATAAAACTTGTTAATTTAGCAAGCTCACTAGTAGAAAACACATTACATTATTGTTTACTCATTGAAAAAATTAGTTTATGAACAATTTTTTCAGGGTTATTTGAAAAGGGGGAGAAGGCAAATATATTGAAAATATTAGTATAGCAAAGTCTAGATACAGTTAGAATATTTTTAAATATCCATGGCAATCATGATAATTAATGCTAAATATTATTAGTGAACCATTTTGTTTGGGAAATCATGAGAATTGCTTGAATTTGTGTGTTCAGGAGTAGGAAAGTTCTACTAAGTAAACCTAAGAAGCAAATGTTTTTAGTTGTATAAGAATTGGACTTTTTTTTTTTCTGCCAATTGTCAATATTATTGAAAATTGGAAAAAAATTATACTTACTCCAACTGTGTTCCTTTAAGAGCACAGAGAGAGGTAATTTTTTTTTTTTTAATTTATTTATTTTTGCTGCGTTGCGTCTTCGTCTCTGTGCGAGGGCTTTCTCCAGTTGTGGCAAGTGGGGGCCACTCTTCATCGCGGTGCGCGGGTCTCTCACCGTTGTGGCCTCTCCTGTTGCGGAGCACAGGCTCCAGATGCGCAGGCTCAGTAGTTGTGGCTCACGGGCCCAGTTGCTCCGTGGCACGCGGGATCCCCCCAGACCAGGGCTCGAATCCGTGTCCCCTGCATTAGCAGGCAGACTCTCAACCACTGCGCCACCAGGGAAGCCCCGAGAGAGGTAATTATTGACAAGAAACCTCATTAATATTAGGGGAGTGTCTTCTGGGAGTTTGTATCAGACATGCCCAAACATGATTTTTTTCAGCATTTCAGCAGTGTTAAGCTAGGCTTTTAAATGAGTTCATGTCAAAAAATTAATAAAACAAGTTATATAAAGCAACCATACTCCAATAAAAATTAATTTTAAAAAAAGTCATAGTGTTTTTTGGTTTTACTTTGTATTTTGTTTTTGTCAGAGAAATATTACAGTAATGGCTAATTTTGTTTTCTCTTAAAAAAGTATTGCATCAGAAGTCAGGACATTGTGATAATGGAAGTGATTACAGTTTCCACTGTAATTTTTAGTTGATATAATATTGAACAAACTATATACTTTTATTAAAAATTACATAATGAATGGCCCTTTTATATATTTTATCTCTAATCTAGAAGAATAAAATCAAATAAAACATGATCTACTTTTAGGCTAGATAGACAGACATAGGATAACTGTTATCAACAGATCTATCTTATCAGCTCTTCGTAACTGCCTCTCAAACAGCCAGAGATGGATATTTCTGGCCTCCTGGCCTTTCTTTTTATAACTTCTGATTACAGTATCATTTGTGATAAACTGTGTTAGTAGGCTCTATTTGCAAAGTCATAGTGATAAGTTGCGGCAAGTTAGATCCACTAGTCAGTTAGCTGAGTCTCACTGCACTACTGTCATGTTAAACCAGACTTGATTTGGAATTATCTCTGATTGCAGGATCTAATGAGTGACCCCTTAGGGAAGTGATTTATTTTTTTCAATTCATTATGCTTGTTAATAAATTATGTGCTAAATCTTTTGTGTATGTATGTGTGTGTTTTAACGTAGATCATACTATTGATTTATTTTCTACCATTTGATTTTTAGTTACTCAGGGTTTCCTCAAGTGTAAAACTTGTTTTATGTCTAAAGTGATTTGACTCCAGTTGGGAGGTAGGTAGGTATTATAAAATACAGGTGGAAGGAAACATCTCAGTTTAAAACAAGTAAAACAAAACAAATTCTATGCTGTGGATCAATACAGAATTTGCTTTACTGCTTCTGAGACTAAAAGAAAAAACTAAGTAACATATTTACAGTAGGAAAATATATTTTGCTTCTAACATATATGGTTTGCTTTTTGGCACTTATTAAAAAACAATAAGAATAGTATTTACACTTCGTAAAGGTGCCTTACAAATAAGAAAATTATTACCTACCGGCTTTTTTTTTTTAACGTACTAATAGTATGAAAAAATATTTTTGAAACAATTGGAGAATAAGTTGTACACTTTTGTAGGTTTAAAGTTTTAAGAAATATTTCATTCAGTCATAATATTTTTATCTAAACTTTTGTTTATATGAACACCATAATTTTGTGTTTTTAGCATTAGTGCTATGTACAGTGGCTAGTACTAACAGTGTAAGATGGTTTTCCTATAATTTTAGGACTACTTTCATTCAATACTTGGACCTGCAAACATCAAAAAAGCTATTGAAGAAGCTGAGAGACTCTCTGAAAGCCTTAAACTCAGGTACAGACACTATTATGAAATCTTTAAAAGAATGTAAATTTAGAAGATTAAAATTATGTTTAGAATTTGTCCATTTATATATGACCATGCATATAAATCCCAATTCCTAAGAAGAAGTCTTATATTCATGTGTTACCATTAATGTTCTTTACTGAAAATTTTTAAATGTTTAGACTAATACATTGTTAAGATAAGCATTGGTCTATTAGATTATAGCTCAGGTCCAGTTTTTTCTAAGTTTCTGACAGGATTCTTCAGAAAAACATAATATTCTCATATGCTTCATGTCATAATGTGCTACTGGACACTGGACTTGTGGGAATGAAGTATTTAATGTTAGTTTTGACTTGCCTGGTTGCAGAAGTAACATATTTTAAAAAAAAATCTAACTCTAGTATTTGTCATGACTGACTTACCAGGCTTATAAAATAATTAGAAATTAAAAACAGTATGTTTCAATTTTTAGTCATTAGTCACTCTTTAAATAACAAAATTAAAAGGGAACTATTTTTACTCCACTAGTTTTTTTAAACTTGGATCAGTTAACTGCTATAGTTACACAGGTTTTCCCCTGCTATCTGAAAGTAAAGTGTTCCTATGAAACTTTACCTAAGCCAAAATGGCGTAAGGCAAAGAAGCAACTACCTCAGGACACGTCTTGCTACAAGATGCACAAAATAAATCAAGATAAAGCACAGATGCTCACAGACACAGTTCAAAGCTATGGCAGCTTGATGCTGAGATGCTTGTGTAATTCCTGGGGAAGGAGCTTGGCGGTGCCACTCTCTGATCAGGGTGTGGCTACTTCTCTAACAGCTGGCTGCAAAACAACTGCTAAACGCTATTTTCATTTTTCACCTTTTTTCCATGAGTGAATATCCTCTTCAGATTTCTTTCGGTTAGTAAAAACAAGTACTAATGTAGGTCTTTTGTAAAAGCGAAGTGGCATAAAGAAAACGTCTGAAAAGCAGAGATACCTGTATGTATCATAGCCTTTACTTAGAAATTATCTTTTTCAACTAGTGTGTTCCTTGGTCCTTTCCACAATTACTAATCTTGGGGCTGGAATATGTTAAGGTGGATGAAGTCATTTAGAATTACTATTCTCTTTTTCCTTTAGCCAGTTAATCAACTAAGTAGAATAGAATTTCTCCTAATCTTTGGGTTACCCATTATTAACTGTTCTCTCTTAGATTGCCTAATTTTTCCCTAATCATTCTACTGCTAGCAATAATCATGTTCTTTACTCCTCTATCTTTGGGGCTTTAGGTTCTTTCACTTATTTATTGTCTGTACTTTTTTGTATTTTGAGCTATTTTATAAGTAAATCGGGCTTTATAGTTAATTTTAGGATTTTAGGATTGTTGAAATTAGTGGGAGAGAAAGAGCAAAAAAGAATATTGAACAACTTCAACTTGAGAGCATAGAGTTTCTTTTCAAGATTTTTGAGCCATTTGAAATAAATCTACAGAGGACAAATTTGTGAGTTGTGATTTATAATGGAACACTGGCAGAGTTGAATTTCAACTGGAGGGAGAAAGAATGCAGCCATAAAATACCTCGTGGCAGGATATTAACTTTATACAACTGGAAATCCTTTACTTTCCACCATCATGCCAATAAAAGACATGCTGACTTCTTTTTTCAACTAGATATGAAGAAGCTGAAGTTCGGAAAAAACTTGAAGAAAAGGACAGACAGGAGAAAGAGCAGCTGCAGAAACAGAAAAGGCAGGAAACAGGAAGAGAGGATGGTGGCACATCAGCTAAAAGTTCTTTGGAAAATGTATTGGATGCCAAAGACAAAGCCCACAAGGTATTTCAGATTTATTCTGCTAGGTAAAAAGACTGGTTCTTTTTGTCAGATGATTTGCTTAAGAAGAGTTGAGATGCCACTATATCATTCTTTTGGGCAAAAAGGATAAAATTTAATGTGTTTTTATTAGAAATTGAATTAATTATTCTAGCTTTAGTTGATTCCAGGTTTTTCTTGAAACTTCTAAAGAAATATGTTGTGTGTATTTGTTAGTTTTTAGCAGTCACTATAGACTGGAGCAGTGGAAAGAGCATTTGGGCTGTGATTCAGTATATCTGAGTTCTGGTCCCATATCAAGTCTTGCTTAACTGTTTTGGGACTCAGTTTGGCCAATTAAGATCTTGAAATAGATGATCTTTAAGGTCTCTCCTTTCTAATAAATGTAATTTACATTAGGGAAAGATTTGGTACACTATTTATTTGGTGTGAAACTTTTTTTCTATTTCTGGCGTCTCATTCTCTCCCCTTTGCTTTTTACTCCTTTCTCTGCCTGTTTCCCCTTCCTCTTTCTCTCCCTCTTGTTCCATGTGTTCAGCGACTACTTGTAGTCTTTTCAGCTACATAATTTGTTTGCCAGAAACTGTTAATGACTCAACCTGTACCTGCTAGCTGTCACTGTATCTCCCTCCCTTCACCTCCTCAGAAACTATTCTTTCTAAAATATAATTTCTTGTGCACTGTTGAAATTCATGGAAAGTTTTCCAATTTAATTTTTCTTAAGCATTTTGTAGCTTTCAACTATCACTTGTATGTGGGTTATCACTGATTTCATTAAGTAGTAGTTGAATTGCTTGTGACATTGGGCTAGGCACTATGTAGAAGGAAGTGAAGAAATCGGTCTTTTGATTTTAGGAGCTCATAATGTAAGATTAATAGTACTGCCTTAGAGACATGTTCATTTATAGGTCAAATGGCTGATATAAAAAAATACCAAGATTCCAAAGAACTGTATGAAAGGGACTTTGCAAATTCTTCATTTTGTTGCTTTTCCAACAGCAGGGCCAACTACCTTTCATTACCTTTTTTTTTGTTTCGCGTTTTTTTGTTTTGTTTTGTTTTTGCGGTACACGGGCCTCTCACTGTTGTGGCCTCTCCCGTTGCGTTGCGGAGCACAGGCTCCGGACGCGCAGGCTCAGCGGCCATGGCTCACGGGCCTAGCTGCTCCGCGGCATGTGGGATCTTCCTAGACTGGGGCACGAACCCGTGCCCCCTGCATCGGCAGGCGAACTCCCAACCACTGCGCCACCAGGGAAGCCCTTGTTTAGCTTTTTTATGTTGAAAAGAGAATACAGTTAAATCCTGTCACCCAGCTTCAGTAATCAACTAACATTTGCCATGTTTTTTTATCTGCACCTCTCACGTCTTCAGTCAAATTCCAGACAACATATATCATTTTACCCCTAAATACTTCAGTATGCATCTCAAAGAAAGGAGCATTTTTTTAAGCTTTTTTTTTTTTAAATTTTATTTTTGGCTGCATTGGGTCTTTGTTGCTGTGTGTGGGCTTTCTCTAGTTGCAGCTCTAGTTGCTACTCTTCCTTGTGGTGTGCGTGCTTCTCATTGCAGTGGCTTCTCTTGTTGCGGAGCATGGGCTCTAGGTGCACGGGCTTCAGTAGTTGCGGCTTGCGGGCTCTAGAGCGCAGGCTTAGTAGGTATGGCACGTGGGCTTAGTTGCTCCGCAGCATGTGGGATCTTCCCGGACAAGGGCTCGAACCTGTGTCCCCTGCATTGGCAGGCAGATTCTTAACCACTGTGCCACCAGGGAAGTCCAAAAGGAACATTTTATTAATAACCGCAGTGCTATTTTCCCACCTCACAAAATTAACAATAATTCCCCGATATAATCTAAAGCCCAGTCTATTCAGATATTTTACCCACTTGCTCATAATGATTTTTCAGACTCAGTATGTTTGAATCAGGATCCAAACAGGGTCCACTCATTGTCTTTTGGTTGCAATTTCTCTTAAGTCTCTCTAGCATTCTCTGATTGAGTTTCCTTCTCATTTTTCATTTCCTGCATTTGGCTTTTTATTACTGGATCAGTTCTGTAAAATCAGCCACATTGTAGGTTTGTCTGATTACTTCCTCCTTATGTCACTTAACTTGTTCTTCTGTCTCCTATATTTCCTGTAGGCTGGAAGTTCAATCTAAAAGCTTAATTAGATTGAGGTTCAGTTTTTGTTTTTTGGCCAGAATGCTTCATAGGTGATACTGTGTACTGCATACTGTATCATATTAGGAGGCACATAATATACACTTCTTTTCTTTTTTACTTTTAGTGATGTAGAAATTGATCAGTAGGTTCTAGTGGGGTCCTTAGTTTTCCCATCTATGAAATGAGTTAGTACCTTAGAGAATTATCGCATGTTATCTTGGTTAGGAAATGCAAATTTATAAAACTTTGTATCACTTCATTTTCCTTTAATTCTGTAATGGAGGACACTGAAGGGATTGACCAGAATTTTTATTTCATTATAAGAAGTGCTCTCTTGTTAAGTTAAATACTAAATTTCTCTAATAATCTGTGCTTTGAAATCATATTTGGTCTTTCACTGGAGAAAATGACATATGATTGTGATATGCTACTAGTTAATTTTAGTTATCAGAGTAATCTGTTAATGCCATTACTGTTCATCTGTATTTTTATAAAATGCCAGTACTCTGCACATTTCATTTCCTAGAAGGCTTTCAGTTTCAAAGAAGTATTAAAGTTGAACTTTTTCTTTCTATAAAAATGTGTGTTTCTATTAAAGTTGAAACTTTTTTTTCTTATGAAATAGATAAATGGTGAAAAGAGTGAAAAAAATGAGACTACAGAGAAAGGTAAGTGTGCACAGAAAGAGGGAGTTCTTTTAGGCTATTTTTGAGAACTCTTAATCAGAATAAGCTTCAGATTTTACACAGTGAGATTCTTAGCATTGTGTTTAGTTTATGAGCTTTATCATTTTTCCTAACCTGTACAATAATATGAAAATATATTATATTCTGTATTTACATGTCATGGGGAATATTTATGGTAATGTGCATTTGAAAACATGAAAACCACAGTTGGTACTTGTCATTGCTTTTTTTCAAGATATAGTTTAGCATAGTGGTTAAGAGCATGGACTCTCAGAAGTCAGACTTCCTAGGTTTGAATACAGGCTCCTCTGAGTTTGCATGTCATCTTGAGCTTATTACTTCACCTTTCTACTTTAGTTTCGCCATCTGTAAGGTGGGAATAATAATCGCATCTATTTCATAGTGTTATTGTGAGAATTGACTGAGTTAATATATGTGACACTCTTACAACACAGTAAACTGCATATAAGTAGCTGTTAGTACTTATGACTTTAAGTGGAAAACTTAAAATATTTAAAGGCTTTTTCACTCCCCTCAAAAAAAATCTAAACCAGTAATTTGGATGTTATCCGTAGGTGGTGTTGATGCTCCGGTAACAAGTACGTGACCTAAACAACAAGACTTATTAGGCAATTGTCTAAGTTTTCCTCTCTCAGAAAAGGTTTAATTTAAACATTAATTGTATGTAACACTAAAATTATCTATTTAAAATGTTTCCATACAACAATTTAAAAAATAAAACTGTGAGTGTAGTAAGGTACCTTCCTAAAAGCTGTTATCAATTCATTCTTAGTTGTTTTTTTTATATATACATTTATTTATTTTATTTATTTATTTTTGGCTGCTTTGGTTCTTCGTTGCTGTGTGCGGCTTTCTCTAGTTGCGGTGAGCAGGGGCTGCTCTTTGTTGCAGCGTGCGGGCTTCCCATTGTGGTGGCTTCTGTTGTTGCGGAGCAGGGTCTTTAGGCACACGGGCTTCAGTAGATGTGGCACGTGGGCTCAGTAGTTGTGGCTTGCAGGCTTTAGAGCGCAGGCTCAGTAGTTATGGCGCACGGGCTTAGTTGCTTCGCGGTATGTGGGATCTTCCCGGGCCAGGGTTCGAACCCGTGTCCCCTGCATTGACAGGCGGATTCTTAACCACTGTGCCACCAGGGAAGCCCTAAGATTAGTTTTCATCCACATGTTCCTTTGTATCTCACCCTGCTTAGGTGTTGCATGTCTTGGTGGTTTGTTCTCCGCTTTAGATTGTTTTGTTATCAGAATGATCTTGATGGTTAGAAAGGGAAGTAAGATGGTTATTAGCAACTGGGTATTTTAGCTTAGGAGATGGTGTGACTGTGTTCTTCGTACAGCTTACTGCTGAAATAGTTCTTTCCATATTTAAGCTTCCTTTTAGTGCTTTTTAATCTTTCACTTCAGGTGGTAGAACCTGAAAGAGGAAAATAGCAACATAGGGAATATTTATTTTGGCTAAATATTAAAGGGCTAGATATTAAACATTTTAGGCTTGGGGGGCCCTGTTGTCCTTTCATGGAAGCAGCCATAGACCATATGTAAACAAATGAGTGTAGCTGTGTTCCAGTGAAAATAACTGGCCATAGTTTACCAACCCCAGATGTGGAACACAGATAACAAACTTTTGGCTTATTATTCTAGGAAACCTATAAGTTTTTCAGATAGCCCCCATAAGACCCCATGGAGACTTTAAAAAAAGAATTTAGAGCCTTTCAAGAACTTTTGAACCACAGGTATTTCTTCTGGTTGACATTTCTCAAATAGCTTGATTTTTAAAAATAGAATATTTTCATGAGACACCCATACTAATTTATTTTATACAGCAGCAGAGCCCACACCAGATGTAGTTGTAACATCACCAGCAAGTTTTGGTATTTAAGTCTTTATAAACAAAGCATTGAACTAGTTTTTTGATAAATGTCAAAAACATAAATTGTATTTAAAATTAGTTTAAAAGATAATAAATAATATGACAGAATAACAAGTATATGACACTTCTAGGAAAAGCTATGCTTGTCCTGTATTTAGTGATATAATAGCACACGGAACTAGGTGTTTCTTGTCACTTATATTGTCTCTCTCGATTCCAAGGAGCAATCACAGCAAAGGAGCTTTACACAATGAGGATGGATAAAAACATCAGCTTGATTATAATGGATGCTCGAAGAATGCAGGATTATCTGGATTCCCATATTTCAAATTCTCTCAGTGTTCCTGAAGAAGCCATCAGTCCAGGGTGGGTCGCTGTATATTTAGATAAAATGGTAAACTGTGGACAGTAGTAAATATTACTACTTAGCATCCAAGCTAAATGTGATAAAAGTAGTCTTTTCTTTTCCTGTGGACCTTTTCATTCTTTACTCCTTAGTGGCACACCTTACCCTTTCTGAAGGGTACTGTAAAGGACATTCCAGTTTGGCTGTTTTTTCTTATCTGTGGCATTTGGAGTCTTACTAGAAGAGAAATGAAACTCCCTTGTGTGTCCTCTTTCCCCAGGTGTTTGTTGACTAATTTCTCCTGCTATTTTTTATTTGAATTGCTTCCTATTTTGAAATTCCCCATACTATTATCTGTGGTAAAAGATTACACAAATACTTTTTCGAAGAAGAAGCAGGATAGCTAAGTGATTAAGAAAAAATACAGGCTCTAAAATCAGACTATATTTAGACTATATAACTCCGTCTCTCATTAGCTACATTACTTCTAGCTAGTGGCCTAACCTCTCTAAGCCCATGTTTCCATCTGTGAAATGGGAATAATGATAGTACCTATCTCAGAAGTTTTGAGAAGTTTAAATGACAAATTTTATTTATGCACACAGATAACACAGTGCCTGGCATTAGTAAGACTTACTAAAAAAATACCTTTTTCTTTCTTTTTTGATAAGAAGGCCTTTAACCTATTAAATAATTTAAAGTTACTTGCATGAATATATGGTATATTAAAAACTATCATAATAGCGATAGGGCTAAAACTCCAGCCCAGGGCTATTTTCAACTATTATGAGTGTTATAAAAATTATATAACCTCTCTAGGTCTTAGTTTATGGGACTGGATTAGTTAAAATCTATGGTCTATTCCAGTACTAACTTACGCAACCTTAAAAAGATACATTTTTAAAGTTAAGTAATAAAATTTGCATAGTTTTTAGCATATTGCCGAGGCTTATGAATGTTCGACCTGAAGAATAAAGTGCTTTGTAAGTATGCTATTTAAAAATGAGATTAGAAAGGAAAACAAAAAATTAAAAAAAGAAAGACAAGAAATTTTTTTTAAATAAAATAAAAATTTTAAAAGGAAAAAAAATGCGATGAGGGTGCATAGTCTAATCAAGTAGGTATGAATATATTTCTGGGATTTGAAAAGAGAAAGTTATGATTAATCTTTGATGATCTAATCTTTACTGACAGAAAGCTGGTGACTTTTATTAACTGTTTCCCAAAATGTGAGAATTTGACTAATGTGAAACTCAAGATGAGTTTAGGTTGAAGATTGAAGATGAATTGCCAAGAAATATGAAAAGATGAAATACCAAGAAAATTATTACCTTTTAATTTCTGTTTCAGTCCTTCTGAATTAGTTAAAAGAAATTTCAATTTGGTGCTAGCATTCCTTTTTAGTATTTGATAATATCCCTTTCTTACCAGAGAGCAGGCCTCAGAGCTCACTGTAGGCAACAGTATCTTCAGCTAGCTGATGGTGAATACTATATTACTAGTTTTTCATTGTCTGTTTTAAAATTTTAATACAGCATAATATACACACAAAATCACTCGTATCCTCAGTATTTAGCCCAGTCAGTTTTCAAAAACTGAATGCATCCATTTACCTAGCATCTGGACCAAGAAACAGAACATTACCATCATTGCAGAAGCCTCTCTTATGCCACCTGTCAGTGGCTACACTTATCCCCACCCACCCAAGGGAACCACCAACAGAATAGATTTGTTTTTGTAGTTTATATAAACGGAACCATACAGTCTAAAGTCTTTTATGTCTGGCTTCTTGTACACAACCTTATGTTATGAGAGTCATGTATATTATTGTGTGTAGTTGTAATTTATTGATTCTCATTGCTATATGGTGATCTATTATGTGAACATAGCATAATTTACTGATCTGTTTTATTTACTTTTAGGATTATCCTTTATTTATTGGATATGATGCTATTTTCCATGTATATAGGAATATAAATTTTCCTGTTAAAACAAATTTAAGTAAAGGATTACTTTCAGTTAAATAATTAAATTAAAACGTTACACAGTAGACAAGGTAGAGCAGAGTTGCAGCAGCTTGTGAAGGGGTTACATGAAAGACTGAAGTTTGGGGAGTACTGACTGATATTATTGTTTCCCAAACTAGTATTCTGCAGAATACTAATGTTGAGTTTTTAGACAGAGTGATTTAGGCAAGTATATCCGTAGTGTCAGAAATTGTCCTTAAGAATATCATGTTTCAATTTTTCTCATTCTTTGTTGACCAAGCATCCTTCTAATCTCTACATATCAAGTGAGACTTATTACGAAACAGTATTTTTTTTATTTTTTACGGTACGCGGGCCTCTCACTGTTGTGGCCTCTCCTGTTGCGGAGCACAGGCTCCGGACGCACAGGCTCAGCGGCCATGGCTCACGGGCCCAGCCGCTCCACGGCATGTGGGATCTTCCCGGACTGGGGCACGAACTCGTGTCCCCTGCATCTGCAGGCGGACTCTGAACCACTGTGCCACCAGGGAAGCCCCGGCAATAAATCTTAAAATGTGTATCTGCTGTTGATAAGTGCTATGGAGATGGTTATGTCAAGTGTGTGTGTTGGGGTGAGCATTGAAATTTTTAATCCATGAAGCCTTCATGGAGAAGTTATTCCTGAGCTAATCTTGAGATGAGGGAAATGAGTGATGCAGTTATCTGAAGGAAGAGGGTTCCAGACAGAGGGGACAGTAGGAGCAGAGGTAATTAGGCAGGTGCATACTTGCATAAACCAGGAATTACAAGGGAGCCAAGGGTGGAGTGGAGAAAGGGGGAGTAAGTTAGTAACTAGTGATGAGGAAGTTGAAGTAATAGGACTGGAGAGAGGGGCCATGCATTGGGCCATGGGAAGGCCTTTAGGTAAGAACTTAAGCTTTTGTGTGAGTGAAGGAGAACGTGAACAGCATGCTTTAGTGTAGAGTTGGTATTGTTCACAGGTGATGATGTAGAAGGCAGCACAGCACAACAGCTAAGAGCATAGAGGTGAGCCAGGTTGCCTGAATTTGAATTCTGGCTCCACTTGGCAACTGTAACCTTGGGTAGGTTACTTAACCTCTTTGGGCCTGTTTCCTCATCTGTAAAATGAGGATAATAATGCCTGTTTTATAGGAGTGTAGTGAGGATCTAGTGAGAGTCAATGAGAATAAAACATTTAGAATAGCACCTGGCACATAGTAAATGCTGTATGTGTTTGTTAATAAGCATTTTGTTATTTGGTTAACTATTAATTATCTCTATAGGTATAAGAGAACTGAAATATAAACAGTGTTACCCACGTGCCCCCCCCCATTTATTTATATTTGGCTGAGACATACTCAGATGACTTCCTGTGTTTTCATTTTTGGCCCTTTTTTTTTTTACATAAAGGGTCAACTGAGTCTATTTATTTCAGTCTTTAATAATTACTAAAATATATTCCAATATTATGCAGTGGTAAAGGTGTTAAACACTTTAGGCTATATACTATCTTAACATACAGTCTGACCTTAGAAAGGAAGCTGTCTTAAAGTTTGCTATGGTATGGGGAAATTTCCTGGCAGTCCAGTGGTTAGGACTTCAAGCTGTCACTGATGAGGGCCCTGGTTCGATCCCTGTTCGGGGAACTAAAATCCCATAAGCCCCGCAGCATGGCCAAAAACAAAAACAAAAACAACAGACAAAAAAAACGTTTGCTATGGTATGATAAAGACTGAAGAACAAAACTCAGTGTCTTATATTAGTATGTTAGGACCTCTCATCTACTTTTGCCCCAATACAAATGTTAATACATTTCAGAGTCACTGCTAGTTGGATTGAAGCAAACCTCCCAGATGATTCTAAAAACACGTGGAAGAAGAGAGGGAGTGTGGATTATGTGGTACTTCTTGACTGGTTTAGTACTGCAAAAGATTTACAACTTGGAACAACTCTGCGGAGTCTGAAAGATGCACTTTTCAAGGTTAGCAAGTTTCCTTGTTAGTTTACTGTAATTGCAAGTCTTCTCTGGTTGTTAGAAAGGTATGTCGACTAGTTGATTATCTTAAGGACATGAAGATCCTACATGCTTTGGTTGTAGACTTTTAAAAATTCAGATTTAAAAGACCAGTTTTGACTTACCCAATAACAATAAACTGATCTTTATAAAGTAGGATATTCGAATTTTCCGAAACAAATTGTCTGGAAAAAAGTGTTATTTTTTGTTATGAAACATAAAGGCAAAGAAAAAGCCACTAAGGAAAAAGAGATTGATAGATTTGACTTAATAAAATAAAAACTTAGGTGTGCAAAAAAGTACCAGATTTGAAGGCAGAAGACAAAAAAAAATATTTGCAACAAATATGGCAGTGATTTAGAACACCTGAAATCTGAAGAGCTTTTGCAAATAAATAAGAAAATTACTTAAGATAAAATGTTGAAATAAGCAGTGGACACAGATAGACGTGAACAGAAGAAGATATGCAAGTGACAAAAACATAAAAATGTCAACTTGACTAGTAATCAGAGAAATGCAGATTGAAACAGTAAATGCCACTTTCATGATCAAATTAACAAAGATAAAAAATAATACTCGGTTTAATTCGTTAAATTATTAAACAATAATAGCACTGAATGCTGGTGAGCATGGGTAAGTATAAAACTCAGTCTTCTGGTAGGAGGGTCAATTGATGGAACATTGCCCTCCAGGAGAGTAATCTTAAAAGCCTTGAAACAAATCATGCTTCAAAGTAAGGAATCTAGAAATATACCCAGATACAGGTCAACATGTGAGATTGCCAATATTCAACTACAGTTAAGTCCCCTACATACGAACGAGTTCCGTTCCAAGAGCGTGTTCGTAAGTCCAATTTGTTTGTAAGTCCAACAAAGTTGGCCTAGGTGCCCAACTAATACAATTGGCTATATAGTACTGTACTGTATTAGGTTTATAATACTTTTCACACAAGTATTACATAAAAAACAAACACAAAAAAATAAAACATTTTTAATCTTACAGTACAGTACCTTGAAAAGTACAGTAGTATAACACAACAGCTGGCATACAGGGGCTGGCATCGAGTGAACAGGCAAGAAGAGTTACTGACTGGAGCAGGGAGAGGAGGTGGGAGATGGGAGAGCAGAAGAATCGTCAGCAATAGGAGACGGAGGGCAAGATGCAAGTTCACTCATTCCTGACTTTGATGGAATGCACATTTATATCTTTGAAAGTTCGCAACTTGAAGGTTCGTGTGTAGGGGATTTGACCTAAAAAAGTGGCAGCTTCATAAAGTTACCTGAAAGTTTAGTGTATGATAAAGATGACATAACAGATCAGTGAGGAAAAGATGGATTGAAATAACTGGTTTGAGGACAGCTGGCTAATCAGCAAGTAAAAGAAAGGGGATCCCTACCTTATTTCTTAGACCACACTAGATTCCAAATGGGTAAAAGGTATAAATATGTTGATTCAAACAATGAACTACTAGGAAAAAGCATTGATAAGTTTTTTTTTGTTTTATTTTTAAATTTATTTATTTATTTATTTATTTTTGGCTGTGTTGGGTCTTCATTTCTGTGCAAGGGTTTTCTCTAGTTGTGGCAAGTGGGGGGCCACTCTTCATCGCGGTGCGCGGGCCTCTCACTATCGCAGCCTCTCTCGCTGTGGAGCACAGGCTCCAGACGCGCAGGCTCAGTACTTGTGGCTCATGGGCCTAGTTGCTCCGCGGCATGTGGGATCTTCCCAGACCAGAGCTCGAACCCGTGTCCCCTGCATTAGCAGGCAGATTCTCAACCACTGCACCACCAGGGAAGCCCCTGATAAGTGTTTTTATTACCTTGATCCTGAACCAAGAGGCTAATATTTTTGACGGTGTTAAAAACACCACAAATAAAGTAAAAAGTCAATTAAGGGAAAATATTTGTAACAAATATGACAAAGACCTATTTTCTTTAATATTCAGAGTACATTCACTGTTTACCAAGAAAATAGCAAATTCTATAGAAAAATGAGCAAAAGATGAGATTAGTTAAGCCATAGACTATAAAGGGTTAATAAACATGAAAATATGTTCAGCTTCACAAATAAGTACTAATGAAAACAACCTGGGCTTCCCTGGAGGCACAGTGGTTAAGAATCTGCCTGCCAATGTAGGGGACACAGGTTCAAGCCCTGGTCTGGGAAGATCACACATGCCGCAGAGCAACTAAGCCCATGCGCCACAACTACTGAGCCTGTGCTCTACAGCCCACGAGCCACAACTACTGAGCCCACGTGCCACAACTACTGAATCCCACGCACCTAGAGCCTGTGCTCCACAACAAGAGAAGCCACCGCAATAAGAAGCCCGCGCACCGCAATGAAGAGTAGCCCCCGCTCGCCGCAACTAGAGAAGAGCCGGCACACAGCAATGAAGATCCAACACAGCCAAAATAAATAAATTAATTAATAAAATAAAATAAAACAACCCACTTTATGTCCACCAGTTTGATAAAAATTATAAAGACTTATAATGGGCATTCTCATACACTGTTGGTAAATGTGTAAATTGGTATTGTCTTTTTGAAGGGCAGTTTGGTGGCATCTACCAAACTTGTAAGCCAACAGTTCTCCTAGGAAATTATTGTACAGAATACACAAACATATTTTTAAAGATCATTTCAGAGATTAGCAATATACATTAAAAGCCTTAAAATGTTCATGACCCTTGGCTTAGCAGCTCCACTTGTGGGGATTTTCCCTAATGGAGTTGATTGGGTATGTACATGTATGAGGATCTTTAGTTTTTATCTCACCATTGTTTATAATTAAATAGGAAAAATAATAATTGTTCAAATGATTGATTCAGTTTTGGCGTGTGTGTGTGTATGTCTGTATAAAATACAATATTTGTTCATTACAGATGATGAGACAGTTCTTTATTAATAACAGATGCTCATATAAGAGAAAAGCAGCATAAGTTTCATTGTTTTATAAAAATAAAATTTAAAAAGAAGTATGTCTATGTAGAAAACTAAAAATAAACTCTAAAATGTTAAAGTGGTATCTCTGGGTGATGAGGTTATAGAAGATTTTTATTGTATTTTAAGTTGTTTTCCTATTTTTCTTCTAAGATCATGGATTACTCGTGTGGTTTTAAAAACCTGATCTATCCATTTGTTTCACTTAATGCTGAATTTTGAATTCAGCTCTCTTTTTTTTAATCATTTAGAAGATGAATCTTTTAAGAGCAATTTTAATATTCAGTTTTGTTGTGTTTTTAGCTGTCAAGAGGCTGCCTCCATGTTAAACATACTATTTCCTTATTTTATAGTGGGAAAGTAAAACTGTCCTGCACAATGAGCCTTTGGTTTTAGAAGGAGGCTATGAAAATTGGCTCCTTTGTTATCCACAGTATACAACAAATGCTAAAGTCACTCCACCCCCACGAGGCAAGAATGAAGAGGTGTCTGTCTCATGTATGTATGTGAAAATTTTTGTTTAAAATTGCTTCGGTAAAATAAACTTTATTTATGTTCTCAGGGTAATGTTTTTGGTTGTGTGTGCATTTGTCCTGTCAGGTAGCAGTTTGCTTTTAGGCATAAAAATACAAGATGTCCCCATCCTGGAAGTTAATGTTTATTAATTCTTTAAGGCTGTTGTGGCTGTCACCTCTTAGTTTACATTTAATTATCACATATAACATGCATGAGATATGAAGTACTGTTTATGGGGTTTGCTTTTCTTTTAAAAATATTTTTATTCTTTTGGGGATTTTAGTGGATTTTACTTACCCCTCACTGGAAGAATCAGTTCCTTCTAAACCTACTGCCCAGATGACACCTCCTACAGAAGTCAGTGAAAACACAGAATTGATAAACAATCAAGATGAGAGAGTGGGACCACTGAATATATCAACTCCAGTTGAACCAATTGCTGCTTCTAAATCTGATGTTTCACCCATAATTCAGCCAGTGCCTATTATAAAGAATGTTCCACAGGTATGTTCTTGATTTTCTTTTAACTTTTGTCTCTTTATTTTAATATTATATTAAATATATAGTATAGAAATATGTATCTAGCATATATATGCCTTCAGTATTTTAGAAAGAAAAATATTGAGAAATATCTATATGTTTTGGTACCTTTTTTGCTATAAAAAAATTTCATTGTAATTGTCTTACTGCCACAGCAATATTAGAATAACTGATTGGAAGGATTTTAAACCCAGCTGGGTCCATTTAGTACAGGCAGTACTAATGAAAGACAGTATTAGCACAGTGAAGTTGAACAACACTTTCAGGTGTTTTTTATTATAATTTAATTCATAGTATTTTCCCAAATAATTTGGCTTATAGATGATAGGTATGTGATGTCAATATTTTGGTTTTGAAATAGTATTTTAGTTCCATTTCCTTAGAATTTGACACATAAATAACAGGCATTTTTTATCAATAATTATTTAAAAGAGTTTAAATAAAAGATGTTACAATAGGGGGCTTTCCTGGTGGCACAGTGATTAAGAATCTGCCTGCCAGTGCAGGGGACACGGGTTCGAGCCCTGGTCCAGGAAGATCCCACATGTCACGGAGCAACTAAGCCCGTGCACCACAACTGCTGAGCCTGTGCTCTAGAGCCCGCGAGCCACAACTACTCAGCCCGCATGCCACAACTACTGAAGCCCGCGTGCCGAGAGCCTGTGCTCCCAACAAGAGAAGCCATCACAATGAGAAGCCCGCGCACCGCAACGAAGAGTAGTCCCCACTCACCGCAACTAGAGAAAGCGCGCACGTAGCAACGAAGACCCAACGCAGCCAAAAATAAAATAAATAAATTTATTTTTTAAAAAAAGATGTTACAATAAAAAACTTGTAGCATCTTTCTCTTCATTAGATTTTACTTAAAGGAAGGTTAACTGATTCTTTCCTGTGTGTTTTCCAACAAGATTTTTTAGCATTTACTTTTAATTTTTTTTCCTCAGGTATATTTAAATAGTATTTCACATTTGAAGTGGATGACATCTGGTTTGTGGAGCAGAAAATTAGTCATTTTTTTGTTGTAAAATGAAGTGGTTCATTTCTTCATTTTTTATGGCCTGCTTTTAATATTTCTGATTAAATCTTAAGACTAAATAGTATTTGAATAAATTATTCTTAAAATGGAAATTTAAGAAATTTTAAAAAGGGCTTCCCTGGTGGCGCAGTGGTTGAGAGTCTGCCTGCCGATGCAGGGGACACGGGTTCGTGCCCTGGTCCGGGAAGATCCCACATGCCGTGGAGCGGCTAGGCCCGTGAGCCATGGCCGCTGAGCCTGCGCATCGGAAACCTGTGCTCTGCAACGGGAGAGGCCACAACAGTGAGAGGCCCACGTAACGCCCAAAAAAAAAAAAAAAAGAAATTTTAAAAAGAGCTTATGATATTGCACTTCCTTTCAACTTAATCAACATGTTATTTGCACCCTAATCCCTTCATGACTTTCCGAGATATGTACAATTTATCAAACACATTTTGAGGATTTCCTATATGAAACAAAATATGAAGGTTTACAAATATGGGTCACCCATGGATTCTGTCTGATGTTTAGGAGAGACATGGACAAAATCAACCATAGCATAATGCAGAATATCCTGTTTTTAATAGTCACTAGAGCACACAGCAAAGAGAGAAATTCTGACTGAGAGTGGGTATCATCAGGGGGTCTTCATGGAGGAGGTAGTATTTTTATCTGAGTTTTAAGGATTGAATAGGATTTGAGAAACAAGTGGAAAATTGTATGACTGAAGGCACAAAGCATGTTCTGGGGTCAGTGAGTAGTTTTGACATGCTTGGGCACAGCTCTCAGTTGGAGACAGGTGAGTGTGATAGTAGATAAGATTGGAAAAGTGGACAGAAGTCATCAGGAGAGACTTGGATCTCTTGGAATTTTATCCTGTAGGCGAAAGGAAAGCATTTAAAAGAATTTTAAACTTGAAAGTAACAAGATCATAGCTATGCCTTTAATATGAGTGGAAAATGGATTGTTGCCAAAATATGGATGAAAACATTTATTTTGGTTCTTGTTCACCTTTTATTAACCTCATTCTCATAGTGGTCCTTCCACTTCATTCTCAAATAAATTTAGAAAAGGGGGCGGGGAATAGTTTCATTTTTACTGAAGAGGCAAAAAGAGAAGTAAGGAGCAAAGGAATGATTCCTTCTTCCTATGGTAGTGTTTCTAATGGAAAAACATAGTTCATTTTGTAAGAACACTACACAGGTTGTTACTGGCAGATATTCTCATTTTTGTTTCAGTAAACTTCATTCTCAAGAAATGATGTTAGGGTCACTTTTAACAATTTTGTATGGTTAGTATGTTGTTAAATTGAGATAATTACTCAGTTTGTCTTTAGTATCTTATCTCTTATGAAAGTTGTTATGGAATATTTTATTCATTTGCCCTGCAACATTTATTTACTAAGTGTCAGGCACAATCTCTACCCTCCTGGAGCTTATGTGCTCAGAGGGAGGAAAGATTTTAAACAGACAATTATAGTTATTTAATCAGAATCCCAGTAAATACTATGAGGGAAAAGAATAGGGTATTATGAGGGCATATATCAGGGGACTTGGCTAGTCTTAGGGATCAGGGAAGTGTTTAAGGAAGAGATATTTAAGCCAAGATCTAATGTTGTGGTGGGGATTATCTAGATGAATAGCTGGTATAAAGACCTGAGTTGGGAAGGAGCATGGCATCTTTGAGGAATTAAGTGGAGGGAGGTAAGTATGGCTGGTGTAACAAGTAGTATGAGATAAGACTGGGGAGATAGGCAGAAGTGAGACCACACAGGCATGGCAAGGATTTTAGATGTAATCTAAGTACAGTGAGTGGCTATTTAAAATAAGGTTTTAAGTAGGTGGTTGGATTTGTGCTTTAAAATGATTACTCTTGTAACAGTGTGGAGAAATAAATTTTCTGGTTTGAGCAACTATTTGCATAGTGGTCACACCCATGTGTTTGTGGGGCGAAATCATGAATTCTGTTTTGTCCGTTTTAGGTTTGTGGTATATGTGAGACACTCACATGAAGATATTGAGTAGGCAGTTGGTTATGTAGAAATGGAACATTAGGTATGCCCAGGTCTGGGTTTTATGTTTTAGAGTGAACTCTTCATGTACAGAACATATCAGTGTATTGAAAGTGTGGAATCAAGAGGACGTAAGTGCCAAGTGCCTTCTGAGAAATCTTGACATTGGATAATTTACAAGTAGATGTTTTGGTAGATGTTGTCTCCACACAGTGATGGTTCTTTTATCACAACTTGATATCAAGAACTGAGGTTACCATGTTCCTGGATTTTGACAAAAGTATGTTTTTCTCTGTTTTTGTTGATATAGATTGATCGTACTAAAAAACCAGCAGTCAAATTGCCTGAAGATCATAGAATAAAATCTGAAATTACAGATCATGAGCAACAGTCTCCTCAGAATGGAAAAGTTGTTCCTGATCGGTCCACAAAACCGGTATTTCCCCTTCCAACTGCCATGTTAACAGATGAAGAAAAAGCTCGTATTCATGCAGAAACTGCTCTTCTAATGGAGAAAAACAAACAAGAAAAAGAACTTAGAGAAAGGCAGCAAGAGGAACAGAAAGAGAAACTGAGGAAAGAAGAAGAAGAACAAAAAGACAGGAAGAAACAAGAAGCTGAAGAAAATGAAATCACAGAGAAGGAACAAAAAGCAAAAGAACAAATGGAAAAGAAAGAAAGTGAACAGGCCAAGAAAGAAGATAAAGAAACCTCAGCAAAGAAGGGCAGAGAAATAACAGGAGTAAAAAGACAAAGTAAAAGTGAACATGAAACTACTGATGCCAAGAAATCTGTGGAAGATAGGGGGAAAAGGTGTCCAACCCCAGAAGTGCAGAAAAAGTCAACAGGAGATGTGCCCCATGCCTCTGTGGCAGGAGATTCCAGTTCAGGCAAGGTAAGCAGAAACAAACAGTACAAGTTGCCAACTAAGTGTAATAAAATGTATATAAATAAATAATAAAATGTATATAAAAAGATGACACCAGTAGCATTCCATAAACAGGGCAGGCATTTTAAGTAATTTTCTTAGGAGATGATAGATTTGTACTGATCCACCTACATTTGCTTACCTACTGTTATTTGATTGGTTGGGAATGGAATTGCTTTTTGTGTCTATGAAATGCAACATATTTTCGATAATTGAGATAAATAGCTACGTTCTTCATTTTATTTTACTAAATTTATTTATTTATTTTTGGCTGCATTGGGTCTTCGTTGCTGCGCATGGGCTTTTCTCTAGTTGCAGCGAGCAGGGGCTACTCTTTGTTGCAGTGCTCGGGCTTCTCATTGTGGTGGCTTCTCTTGTTGCGAAGCATGGGCTCTAGGTGCAAGGGCTTCAGTAGTTGTGGCGCATGGGCTCGGTAGTTGTGGCTCACGGGCTGTAGAGCACAGGCTCAGCAGTTGTGGCGCATGGGCTAAGTTGCTCCACGGCATGTGGAATCTTCCCAGACCAGGGCTTAAACCCATGTCCCTTGCATTGGCAGGCAGATTCTTAACCACTGCACCACCAGGGAAGTTCTACATTCTTTATTTTTATTCTTGATGTATGATCATCAAAAGACTAGAATGAAATATAATACGATCTCCGAATGGAGGAATTTGCTGCCAAATATTTATATAATGAAGTTTGTCTCTGCTTAGAATATGTCCAAAATCAGTGACATCTGAATGAACCAACACTTATCTTTGTGTATAATGTTTTTTTTGTCAGGTCTATGTCATTTTGTTTGTTGATTCATGTAGTCAATAATCTTTGCAATAACCCCATTAATGTTGCCTTTTTCTGCCCTTGGTTATTCCCCAACATTGATTTTCAAAATTTTGGAGGAGATTTTTTTTTTTTCTTTTTTCTTTTTGGCTTCCCCGTGCAGCTTTCAGGATCTCAGTTCCCAGACCAGAGATTGAACCTGGCCACAGCAGTGAAAGCACCAGATCCTAACCACTAGACCACCAGGGAAGTCCCCTGGAGATTTTTTTTTAACCTAATAATATCATGTATGCTTTTCATGGGCTTCTTTTTTGCCTTTTTGTTTTATTTTGTTGCTCTTGTTGTTGTCTTACGCAATTAACAATGCCTTTCCCTTTTGAACACTAAACTAAATAAGTGTTTTGGGTTTTTTTAATCCTACTTTATTTTTTTCCTTCTAGTTATATTGAGATATTAATGACATACAGCACTGTATAAGTTTAAGATGTACAGCATAATGATTTGACTTACATACATCATGAAATAATTATCACAGTAAATTTAATGAATACCCATCATCTCATAGAGATACAAAATTAAAGAAACAGTAAAAAAAAAAATTGTGTGATAAGAACTCTTAGGATTTACTTACTTAACATCTTTCATATGTAATGTACAGCAGTGTTGAGTATATTTGTCATGTCGTACATTACATCCCCAGTACTTACTTACCTTATAACTGGAAGTTTGTACCTTACAATTACCTTCATCCAGTTCCCCCTACTCCCACCTCCGATAAACACAAATCTGATCTTTTTTCCTATGTGTTTGTTTGTTTTTGAAGTATAAATGATTTATAACGCTGTTAGTTCCTGTTACACAACATAGCAATTTGGTATTTCTATACGTTTCAAAATGATCACCGTAATAAGTCTAGTTACGATATGTCACCATACAAGGATACATAGCTATTGACTATATTCCCCACACTGTATATATTTCATCCCTGTGACATTTATTTTGCAACTGAAAGTTTATACCTCTTAATCTCCCTCACCTATTTCTTTCCTCCCCACACTGTCCTCCCCTATGGCAACCACCTGTTTGTTCTCTGTATCTATAACTGTTTCTGTTTTATGTTTGTTCATTTGTTTTTTAGCTTCTACATGTAAGCGAAATCATACAATATTTTATCTTTTTGGGGCTGACTTATTTCACTTAGCATGCTACCCTCTAGGTCCATCCATGTTGTCACAAGTGGCAAGATTTCATTCTTTTTTTTTTTTTAATGGCTGACTAATGGGCACCTGGGTTGCTTCCATATCTTGGCTATTATAAATAATGCTGCAATGAATATAGGGGTACGTATATCTTTTCTAATTACTGGTTTTGGTTTCTTTGGATAAATAACCAGGAGTGGAATTGCTGGATCATATGGTAGTTCTATTTTTCAGTTTTTAAGGAATCTTCATACTGTTTTTCATAGTGACTGTACCAATTTACATTCCCACCAACAGTGTTGTAGTAAGGCTCCTTTTTCTCCACGTTCTCGCCAATACTTGTTATTTGTGGTCTTTTTGATAATAGCCATTTTGACAGGTGTGAGGTAATATCTCATTGTGGTTTTGATTTGCATTTCCCTGATGACTGGTGATGTTGAGCATCTTTTCATATGCCTGTTGGCCATCTGTATGTGTTCTTCAGAAAAATGTCTATTCAGATCCTCTGCCCATTTTTAAATCAGGTTTTTTGTTTCTTTGATGTTGAGCTGTCTGAGTTCTTTGTATAATTTGGATATTAACCCCTTATCAGATATTATCATTTGCAAGTATCTTCTCCCATTCAGTAGGTGGCCTTTTCATTTTGTTGTTAGTTTCCTTCTCTGTGCAAAAGCTTTTTAATTTGATCTAGTCAAAATTTGTTTATTTTTGCTTTTGTTTCCTTTGCCTGAGGAGACATATGCAAAAAAATATTACTAAGACCAATGTCAAAGAGTGTTCTGCCTGTGTTTTCTTCTAGAAGTTTTATGGTTTCAGGTCTTACATTTAAGTCTTTAATCCATCTTGAATTTATTTTTGTGCATGTTGTAGGAGAATAGTCTAGTTTGATTCTTCTGCATGCAGCTGTCCAGTTTTTTCAACACCATTTTTGTTTTGTTTTTTGGGTTTCTTTTGTTTGTTTTACATCTTCTCTCTTGGTTTTTTTGTTTGTTTGTTTGGTTTTGGTTTTGTTTTTTGGGGGGCTGCTTCACACAGCTTTCGGGATCTTAGTTCCCCGACCAGGGATTGCACCCAGGGCCACTGCAGTGAAAGCGTGGAGTCCTGACCATTGGACCACCAGGGAACTCCTGGCTTATTTTTAATATTAATAAAATGTCAGTGCTCTTTGAATGCTGAACTATATAATGCATACATACTTTGAATTATTTCGTCCAATAAAAAGAAGTGTGGAAAAAAATTACTTGCTTCCTTATGTATCTCAAAGACCTGATCCATCAACAACACCATTTATTGAAGAGGTTATCTTTTCCCCATTGTATATTCTTCCTCCCTTGTCATAGATTAATTTGACCATGTAAGTGTGGGTTCATTTCTGGCCTCTCTGTTCTGTTCCATTGATCTGTGTGGCTGTTTTTGTGCCAGTACCATACTGGTTTGATGACTGTAGGTTTGTAGTTGAAGTCAGGGAGCATGATTCGTCCAGTTCTGTTCTTTCCTAAGATTGCTTTGGCTATTTGGGGTCTTCTGTGTTTCTGTAAACATTTTAGATTATTTGTTCTAGTTCTGTGGAAAATGCCATTGGTGTCTTTTTTGTTTTGTTTTTATCTTTTTTCTTATTAATACAGTATTTATTTGTCTTCCTTCTGTCAAACCGTGAGCCAACCCCTTTCCCCAGGCTGCCTGGGGTGGTACAGGAAAAGGAACATACAGGGCAGACAAGACACGGGAGAAAGAACTATGGGAGGTAGAAACAGCCCCTTCACATGGTGAAGAGGATGAGAAAGGCCACCATCAGGCAAAAGAGTCCCATGGCTTCCAAGAGGCAAAGCCCAGAATGGTGTAGGAGAAGAGCTGTTGCTTCAGAGAAGGGTTCCTGGCATAACCAATGATGAGGCTCCCAAACACAGTCCCAATTCCAGCCCCAGAGCCAGCCACCCCTACTGTGGCAGCCCCAGCTCCAGTGAACTTGGCTGCTGTGTCAGTGTCCCTCGAAATGGCACTGGTTTGGAAGCAGCGACTAGGAATAAGTGAGGTGGTCAGGGGACTCGGGGTTGCCAAGCTGCTGTGGCTCTCATCTGTCAGCATCTCCAGTTGTTTCAGCACCACTGCAGACAGTGATCGGCTCATTAGTGGAGAGGTTCTCCTGATCAAGGAGGGGATGGAAATGAACTTGGCACACGTGTACATTTTCAGGGGCTGAAGGGCCATGGCAGGAGAGCTGCTCCCAGTGCAGAGAAGACAATAGAGAGCACCATTGGTGTTTTGATAGAGATTTCATTGAATCTGTAGATTGCCTTGGGTAGAATGGACATTTTAACAATATTAATTCTTCCAATCCATGAACACAGTATTATCTTTTCATCTGTTTGGGGCATCCTCAATTATCTTTCATCAGTGTCTTACAGTTTTCCAAGTACAGGTCTTTTACCTCCTTAGTTAGATTTATTCCTATATATTTTATTCTTTTTTAATATTTATTTATTTTCTTTATTTAAAAAAAATTTTTTTTGGCTGCATCAGGTATTAGTTGTAGCATGTGGGATCTCTCGTTGCAGCGCAGGCTTTTTGTTGTGGTGTGGGCTTCTTCTCTCTAGTTATGGCATGTGGGCTCCAGGGCATGAGGGCTCTGTAGTTGCGGTGTGTGGGCTCCAGAGCACATGGGCTCTGTAGTTTGTGCCATGCGGGCTCTCTCGTTGAGGTGTGTGAGCTCAGTAGTTGTGACACGCAGGCTTAGTTGCCCTGCGGCACGTGGGATCTTAGTTCCCCGACCAGGGATCGAACCCACATCCCCTGCATTGGAAGGTGGATTCTTTATCACTGGACCACCAGGGAAGTCCCTATTTTATTCTTTTTGATGCAATTGTAAATGGGATTGTTTTCTTAATTTCTTTCTGGTAGTTCATTATTAGTGTATACAAATGCAACAGATTTCTGTATATGAGTTTTGTATACTGCAACTTTACCAAATTCATTGATGAGCTCTAGTAGTTTTTTGGTGGCATCTTCAGGATTTTCTATGTATAGTATGATGTCATCTTCTAACAAATAAGTTTTTATAATAGTAAGAACAGCTATAGCCCTTTTTACATTTCATATAAATGGAAATATATTTTTGGTAGTGTGAAAATGAATTCTAATTGGAGGTGAAATACTGTCTTTATTGAACATCAATTTCTATACTTCTCAAGCAGCAGTTTATGCATATACCAAAATTAACAATTCATATTAGTGCCACATTTATCCACTGAACACTTAACCTAGTAACTTTAATTATCAAAGATGTAGGTCCCATGCAAAAGCCTTCTAAACATCCAAAGTTAGGAAAATGAAGCTCATGTTCTAAAATTCTCTAACTTTATTCATAGAAGAATCAGAACTTAGGAGCTCTTACCATTTAACTATTATTCATTGTGTAGCTAGTATATGCCAGGTATTTCTACTATTGATACATAATCTTACTTATTCCTCCTAATGATAACTCTATGAGGAATTCAATTTACAGATGAAATTGAAGCTTAGAGGTTAAGTAAGTTGCCTGTGAATCACATATGCAGTTAAATTCCAAAGCCACCTTCTATCCAGAGGCAGGTAGTCTTAAGAACTTAAAGCATTCGTATTTCTGGGGTCACTTAGTATAGGTGCCAAATATGCATACAAGTCTAAATAGCCCTGAGATGATCACATGTAGTTTTTTAATGTTTCCTATAATGTAACACAAGGAAAAGTTAAGATTGCATTCATTGTATGATCCTTTTAAAAGTAGGCAAAATGTGTGATTTATTCTGGAATAAATTTTGTTTAAGTTATCACACTTTTAAGTTTTTACTTTACTGTAGTTATTTTTAAAATCTATAAGATTAAAGTGAATTTCTTAAAGCATCTATGAGAAGTTCTAAGAGGATATAAAATGAATTTTGCACTCCTGAATATTGCTCTGTATGAAATTCTATAATCGCTTCATTCTGTTTAACACGTTAATGATTTTAAATCACTACCACTTTCAAGGTAGCCAAAATCATAAGAGATTTAAATAAAAGGATAATGTTCACAAGAGGCCATGGTGTGTGTACACTAATGACCTAACATCTTATATTTGGCCATGTATTATGAATCAGTGTGTCATAATCCACTGTGATTGACATCTCTTCCCCACCACTGATTCATCAAAGTTTCTTAGTTCTTTACCTTTGGAGTTAGGAAATCCCACATGGGCCCCGCCACCTTTAATTTTAAGTGTCTAATTTGACAGTAAAATCAAATAAACTTTTCAGAGCCTCATTTTTTTTTCTCTTTTTACATTTGCAGTCTGATGGATTTGCTTGTATTAGCTAGTGATAGGTAGGTTTTTGTTGGGGAAAAGTTAAAGTTTTGTTTCACTTCTGATTTTAATAATTTTATAGCCTGTTAAGATTAAAGGACAACCAGAAAGTGGAATTCTAAAGACTGGAACTTTTAGAGAGAATACAGAAGGCACTGAAAGAAATAAAGTAAGCAACAGTTCATTGGGTAGGAAAAGAAAACATGGATTATAACCATGTGGTTATCTCTACCATATCATCCTCCTCCATCTTAAGATCTTCTCTCTGAGGGTATCTTTGCTATCTTTGGTAGCATTTTTTGCTTGTTTTTGCATGATGGGTCCACTCATATGCTAAAGGGAATAGATCCTTATCTTCCTATTTAAAGTATGATGATATGTTCTATTCATTTTATGAAATTAAAAGATACTTAGGCCTTATTGTATGATCTAGCAATTCTACTTCTGGTTATATACCCAAAAGAATTGAAAGCAGACCCTCAAAGAGAAATTTATACACCCATATTCATAGAGTATTATTCATAATGGCCAAAGGATGGAAGTAACTCAAGTATACACTGATAGATGAATCTATAAAAAATGTGGTATGTACATATAATGGAATATTATTTAGCTTTTAAAAAAGAAATTCTGACATGGATGAACCTTGATGACATTACGCTAAGTGAAATAAACCAGTCACAAGAGGACAAATGTTCTTTGATTCCATTTATATAGGGTACCTAGAATGGTTAAATTCATAGAGACAGGAAGTAGAGTGGTGGTTGCCAGGGACCTAGGGGTTGGGAGAAGTTCGGAGTTGTTTAAATGGGTACAGAGTTTTAGTTTTGCAAGATGAAGAGAGTTCTGGAGAGTGGTTGCACAACAGTGTGAATATACTTAATGCCACTTACCTATACACTTAAAAATGTTCAAGATGGTAAATGTTATATTTCATCACAATTTTTAAAATATTTAGGCTTTTTATAAGATGTCTTTGCCTTTGTTTTTATTTAAGAGTTTTCTTGACGTATAATTTGAATACCATAAAAGTAATCCATTTTTAATGTACAGTTCAGTGATTTCAGTTCAGAGTTGTGAAACAGTTTTAATGCAATCCAATTTTAGGACATTTCCATCACACCAAAAAGATCTCTGTGCCCAGCTATAGTCACTCCCCATTCCAGGCACCATGAATCTAATCTTTGTCTCCACAGATTTGCCTCTTCTAGGCATTTCATACAAATAATATATGTATAGTCTTTTGTATATTTCTTTCACCTACCGTAATTTTTTGACATTCATCTATATTGTACCACGTATCAGTAGTTTATTCCTTTTGTTGCTGAGTAGTATTCCATTGTATGGATATACCACATTTGATGGACATTGGATTGCTTCTGCTTTGGGGCTGTTACCAATAATGCTGCTATTAACATTTGCATCTAAGTGTCTTTGTATGGAAATGTATTTTCATTTCTTTTGTGTTGACACCTAGAAGTGAAATTGTCTTTGTGTTTCTATTTTTTTTTTGTTTTGGGAGTTTATTTTGATGAGGTCCAATTTATTATTTTTTCTTTTCTTCTTTTATAAATTTATTTTTTTCTCTTTGGCTGCATTGGGTCTTCGTTGCTGTGCACGGGCTTTCTCAAGTTGCAGAGAGCAGGGGCTACTCTTCATTGTGGTGGGCGGGCTTCTCATTGCAGTGGCTTCTCTCGTTGCAGAGCACAGGCTCTAGGGCACGCAGGCTTCAGTAGTTGTGGCACAAGGACTCAGTAGTTGTGGCTCACGGGCTCTAGAGCTCAGGCTCAATAGTTGTGGCACACAAGCTTAGTTGCTCTGCAACATGTGGGATCTTCCCGGACCAGGGCTCGAATCTGTGTCCCCTGCATTGGCAGGTGGATTCTTAACCACTGTGCCACCAGGGAAGCCTGTGTTTGTTTTTTTAGAGAAACTTTTAAAAGTCACTGTTATTATAGGCTTGTGCACACACACTCCTTCCCCTTGCTGTGATAATTTTAGGACTTTAAAAAAACATATATAAATGGAATATTACTCAGCCATAAAAAGAAATGAAATCGAGTTATTTGTAGTGAGGTGGATGGACCTAGAGTCTGTCATACGGAGTGAAGTAAGTCAGAAAGAGAAAAGCAAATACTGTAATCTAATGCATATATATGGAATCTAAAAAAAGAAAAAATGGTACTGATGAACCTAGTTGCAGGGCAGGAATAAAGAGGTAGACATAGAGAATGGACTTGAGGACTTGGGGTGGGAGGGGGAAGCTGGGGCGAAGTGAAAGTAGCATCGACATATATACACTACCAAATATGTAAAATAGTTGGGTGGTAGGAAGCAGCAATATAGCACAGGGAGATTGGCTTGGTGCTTTGGGATGACCTAGAGGGGTGGGATAGGGAGAATGGGAGGGGGGATATGGGGACATGTATACATATGGCTGATTCGCTTTGTTGTGCAACAGAAACTAACACAGTATTGTGAAGCAATTATACTCCAATAAAGATCTATTTAAAAAAAGAAAGAAAACATGTATAGTTCTTCATCTTTGAACTTGTTTTAAAAAATATTAAGGGCAGCAACACAAGGCATTTTGGTTCTTTGGTACAAGTAGCTTAAGTTTGTATATGGCAAAATGTAATTTAAAAATCTTTTACTTTTTTGTTTTTTTTTCTTTAGTCTCGAGAGCCTTTGACAAGAGCACGAAGTGAAGAAATGGGGAGGATCGTACCAGGACTGCCTTCAGGCTGGGCCAAGGTAAAATTCAAAATTAGCACAGAAATAAATTACATGGTCACTGTTTTTTTAAAAAACAAAACATGTATTTGTTTATTCTGCATCTTCTCTAATGCAGAGTGGATTCTGTTTCTTCATTATAAAGGACATAACTCATTTCCCTAATTACAGCAGGGTTAGATTTTTCAGTATCCAATCTGGGATGATGGCTACAGTATATGAACATCCTGGCATTTGTCATTGAGAAACAGTGTATCACTTTAAAACCTGAAGTTGTTTGAAAGTTTAATTATAGAAGTGATTATCACCATTTTATTCAAATAATTTTAATCCAGAAGTAAATTCATCAGTGAAATACTTTTGAGTGATATTTTTGTTGTTGTTCTCTCGATGTTCATCATTTTCTGACCTTTGTTTTTCCCCATGTAAGTTTCTTGACCCTATCACTGGAACTTTTCGTTACTATCATTCGCCCACCAACACTGTTCATATGTATCCACCGGAAATGGCTCCTTCATCAGCACCTCCTTCCACCCCTCCAACTCATAAAGCCAAGCCACAGATTCCTGCCGAGCGGGATAGAGAACCGTCCAAGCTGAAGCGCTCCTACTCCTCCCCAGATATAACCCAAGCCATTCAAGAGGAAGAGAAGAGGAGACCAGCAGTAACTCCAACAGTTAATCGGGAAACCAAGTAAGTTTATCCTGACTCCTAGAAACGAATCATCTGCTGTATTTGAAAACTTCTACTCTAAGCATATCAGTTTATTAACATCAGGGCGTCAGAAAATTCTGTGGATGGCTGTCCCAGCCTTTATTTACTAAAGAGGAAAAAAGAAATAAATGGATTAAATGTCCTTGGTTTTTCTCCCAAGTGCTAACTTAAATATATCACAGAGGATTATCATATGTAATCATGTAGATATAAAAGTATACACCTTGTTAAGTTTTAAGGCAGTGTGCCATAGACTGCTTAGATGTGTTGTATAAACTTCCTGTGATCCCTAAATCTCCTTTTGAGGACCATAATTTATGGAATTATTGAGTATGTCTTGCTGCAGCTCTTAAATTCCAAACTTTTTTTTTTTTAACTCAGCCAGTAATGTGGGAGTAAACTTACATAGTATTAAAGTAATGAGCATTATAGTGTGTATCAGCTTCTATTTACCACTTCTGATCATTACTTTTGGGGGATGTAGGATAGATGGAAGTGAAAATAAATGGATTTTTCTATTTATTAAATACAATCTCTTAATTGCTAAGGAATTCTAACTAGGCTGTCTTTTTGGCCTCTTCAGAATCATCTCCGCAAAAAGTAGTTAATATATTTTCCTCATGAGAACCTTCCCTGCCAGGTAGGACTTACCTGGAGGAGATTTTGTAAAATTGGTAAATCTAGTTATAGATTTTAGGGCTCACTATTAAAGCTGGTGAGGTGTAATTCCTTCTTGAATTATCATTCTTATGAAAGTTTGTTAATTTGACAGTTTTAAAAACTACAGCATATGCAGTTCATGTATTTTTTTATCTGTGTTGAACAGAGAAATAGCACATGAGTGCATACACCTGAGCCATGTGTAAAGAAAAGGTGGTTGAAATATAATCTGTTCTCAGTATTCCTTTCAGAGGTGGAAATATACTTAGGATCAATAATAAAAGAAAGACTTATCAATTAGGAGTTTTCTTAATGCTGTAGCAGTTCTAGAAGTTCCACATATACATCAAATACACTAAGTAACAAAAGTCTTGGAGGCATTCTCTAGTCTAGTGCTGTCCAATAGACATGTTGATAGAAATGTTCTGTATCTGTGCTGGCCAGTATGGTAGTGGCTATTTTGAATTGTGGCTAATGTAACTAAAAAGCTAAATTTTAAATTTTATCTTAAATTTATATAGCCACCTGTGGCTAGTGGCTACTACCATATTTGTCAGCACAGCTCTAGACTTTAGGTTATAGTACCCAAATAACCTCTGCCTGCTTGATAATATACTCCACAGTACCATATATATATATACACACATACACTTTTTTTTTTTTTTTTTTGATTCCTTGTTTGGCATTCTGGTTGAATACAACATATGGTAATGCTAAATTTCCTGGGATCATTTAAAGAAGTTTGAAAGAACCTTCTCTACTAGAAGACTCTACCTGTTCATGAGAAGCCAGAGAATCTATCTCAGGGTATCTGTAAAAAACCATGGACTCACATAAGAGGTTAAAGGTGTTTGTTTCATGGGAGAGTCACAGAATATAACCAGTGTTAACCTAGATACTAAATGTCCTGTAAGACCCATTACCTTATGAGCTAACTTAATAACTATTTGCAAGATTACTGAATACACTGGTACAGATGCTGGAGTTTACTGCCCTTTGTAGTGTGAACCTTCATTTCAGGTGCTGTGCATTTTAAAGTATCTTATACACTTTTTTCTTCCTTAGGCCAACAAGCTACCCTAAAACTGAGATCACAAGGCTTTCTGCTTCTCAAATTCGGAACCTCAATCCTGTTTTTGGAGGATCTGGACCAGCTCTCACCGGACTTCGTAATTTAGGAAATACTTGTTACATGAACTCAATACTGCAGTGCCTATGTAATACTCCACATCTGGCTGATTATTTCAACCGCAACTGTTATCAGGATGATATTAATAGGTAAAGAAATATCATACTTTTTGCAGTACAGTATTAAAAGGGTGATCTAACCACGCTTCCTTACCAGCCAGTTCCAGAGATGTCAAATTAGGAAAGAGGAAAATATTCTTAAGAACAGTCTAGAAATTGCCAGGACATGGAAGCAACCTAAGTGTCCATCGACAGATGAATGGATAAAGAAGATGTGGCACATATATACAGTGGAATATTACTCAGCCATAAAAAGAAATGAAGTTGAGTTATTTGTAGTGAGGTGGATAGACCTAGAGACTGTCATACAGAGTGAAGTAAGTCAGAAAGAGAAAAACAAATACTGTATGCTAACACATATATGGAATCTAAAAAAAAAAATGGTTCTGAAGAACCTAGGGGTAAGACGGGAATAAAGACGCAGATGCAGAGAATGGACTTGAGGACACAGGGAGGGGGAAGGGTAAGCTGGGACGAAGTGAGAGAGCGGCATGGACATATATACACTACCAAATGTAAATAGATAGCTAGTGGAAAGCAGCAGCATAGCACAGGGAGATCAGCTCGGTGCTTTGTGACCACCTAGAGGGGTGAGATAGGTAGGGTGGGAGGGAGACGCAAGAGGGGGATATATGCATACGTATAGCTGATTCACTTTGTTATACAGCAGAAACTAACACACCATTGTAAAGCAATTATACTCCAATAAAGATGTTTTAAAAAAAAAAAAGAACAGTGTAGAGAAAAGCCTCCTCTGATTGGTAAAGGACAACAGGAAAGGAACAGTACAAGAAGGTGGAACCACACTGTCTTAAACTGGAGCCTGTTGATAAGGAATAGGAGACCGTGCAGGGCTGGCAGCCAAAAAGAAGCAAGTTGGAGGGGTGTAATAAAAGTAAGATTCAGATAGGTATTTGGTAATAAACCTGTGAATAAGTATTTTAGTGTAGTGTAGGGTCACATATTACAGTATTGATGTCAAGAACCCACTGTACCTTGGCTTTTTATAATTCCTGTATTGCTTTTTTGTAACTTTAATTTTATTTGCAAAGGTCAAATTTGTTGGGGCATAAAGGTGAAGTGGCGGAAGAATTTGGCATAATCATGAAAGCCCTGTGGACAGGACAGTACAGGTATATCAGTCCAAAAGACTTTAAAATCACTATTGGGAAGATCAATGACCAGTTTGCAGGATACAGCCAGCAAGATTCACAAGAACTGCTTCTGTTCCTAATGGATGGTCTCCATGAAGATCTTAATAAAGTAAGAAATTTTTCTAAGTTGCAGAGGCCCCTTAGGGTTGCTTAACATTGTACTCATTTTTATAGCAATTTAAAATTATAGTTGGTGATTGTTCGGTGCTAATTTATTGAAACCTAGTGACTCTGTACTATGGCATGGAAGTTTAAAACAAATATAACTGATACGTCTAATATTTGAAAGGAAGTATATGCAATTTGTATTTACTTATGAAAATGTTAACAGGTTGTATTACTGCAAGAAGTTTGTAAACGTTGTAAATTTGTAAAAATAGTTGTCAGAGATGCTGTGTTTGTGACCCACATGACCGAATGATTCATGTGAAAAGTTATTACTGAGGCATCTTAGTCTGTGTACTGTGGCTTCTTTTTAGCACCAAGCTGTCCTCTTTCAGAACCTTTGGGGTCACCTTTCTTACCAGCAACCACAGACATACACAAATAGATACACACACTTATATATGTATATGTGTGTGAATATATGTATGTTGTGTGTGTCTATATGTGTATATGTGTGTGAAGGTAGGTAGGTAGGTAGGTAGGTAGGTAGATAGATAGAATGTATCCATCCATGAGACTAGGACAGCAAAATAACATCTGTCTAGTTGTAGTCCTAACTCCCAGCTATATGTGGAATGTCTTTTCAAAACCAGACTTTTCAGCTCTTTAAATAAAAATTTGTTGAGCAATTGCAACAAGTTACATCCTTTTGATAAAGTGGGTTTTGGTATTTTAGGAGGTTTTCTTGGCTAGAATTTTTTTGTAGCACTTGATGAGATTAGAATTCCTTTCTGAAAAGAACAAGAAGTGTTTCTGAATCTGCAGAGTGTTTGTATTTAATATACTCTTTCAATTTTATATTTAAATATTGACTTTGAGATATTAATATAGAGTCTAAATTTTATTTCCAGGCTGATAATCGGAAGAGACATAAAGAAGAAAATAATGATCATCTCGATGACTTTAAAGCTGCAGAACACGCTTGGCAGAAGCACAAGCAGCTCAATGAATCTATCATTGTTGCCCTTTTTCAGGGTCAATTCAAATCCACAGTACAGTGCCTCACCTGCCACAGAAAGTCTAGGACATTTGAGGCGTTCATGTATCTGTCTCTACCACTAGCATCTACAAGTAAATGTACATTACAGGTAAGTTTAGGATTGAGAGAAAATGATTTGTTGAAGAAAAATTCTGTTCATATGCACATAGAGGTGTACTTTATTCAGTAATTTATTTCTCTTGTTTTCCCCATAAACATTTTACAGGTTAAAACTTAAACAAAAATTTTGTTTTAATTAGGCCTCTGTAGATTAGGAAAAAACCAGCATTTTTAAAAAGAAATTTTCCTTTTTAAAAGATATTTTCCTATAAAATATTCTTTTAGAGTTAATAATTTTTTTTAAAGTTTGTATTTATTGAAGAAGTTTTAAAAGTTAATTTGGAAAATTGTATGTTGACTTTAATTTAGGTACAGTTTTATAGGAATTTGTTCTACATGGGTATGTCAAATAAATATGTTTTGCAGACAACAGCGGTGTGATTTAGAGAGCTTGTTGACACCCTTTAGTGTTGGCTTCCTGTTAGTCAGAACTTCCGAGCCACCAGGTAGAAGTTCCTCAGTGCTCTCAGGGCATGCAGGACTTCTTCCCTCCACCATTGGCAGCACCACCACTCGCCACACTCTTTGTCACTGTCAGCTCCCATCTGGGTCTGCATCCCTCACTAGATCATAAACTTTGTGGGGGCAGGAACTGTTTTGTAATAGTTTACTGTTGTATTCCTCATGCCTGGCAGAGTAACTTATTGAATAGATGCTCAGGAATACTGTGTTGAAAATATTAACAAGTATCTACTACTTGTTTTTGCCTCTAGGATTGCCTTAGATTATTTTCCAAAGAAGAAAAACTCACAGATAACAACAGGTTTTACTGCAGTCATTGCAGAACTCGACGGGATTCGCTAAAAAAGATAGAAATCTGGAAGTTGCCACCTGTACTTTTAGTGCATCTGAAACGGTAAAAGGGACACATTTTTCTTAGTGTTTAGTACTTTTTAGATGAAGGACTTCTAAGTCTTTTATTCTAAACACTTTGTTTTACTACCTGCTTAGGATGTATAACAAAGGAAGATCATCTGGTTAGGGTATCTCTAGGGAAACTAGGCAGAAATGATGAGATTCTAGTTCACCTTAGTGTCTGTAATAACAGGGCAAAGTGACAGCATCACTCTTTCATATAATTCTGTTTTTAAAAATCTGTGAAACTAGTGGGGAGGGATAGATTGGGAGTTTGAAATTGACATGTACACACTGCTATATTTAAAATGGATAACCAAGAGAATTCCCTGGTTTCCCAGTGGTTAGGACTCTGCACTTTCACTGCTGAGGGTGTGGGTTCAGTCCCTGGTCGGGGAATTAAGATCCTACAAGCCACGCAGCACAGCCAAAAAAATTAAAAATAAAAAATAAATAGATAATGAGTAAGGACCGACTGTAGAGCACAGGGAACTCTGCTCAATATTCTATAATAACCTAAATGGGAAAAGAATTTGAAAAAGGATAGATACATGTATATGTGTAACTGAATCACTTTGCTGTACACCCAAAACTAACACACATTGTTAATCAATGATAATCCAATATAAAATTTTAAAAATAAAATCAGTGAAACTAAATTATTGCATTTCAAATATGAAAATTTTAAATCATTACAAAGCATTCAGTGAAAATGTATAAAAATAATGTTATACAATATAAATAACACACTATTAGATAAAATTTATCATTCAAACAATATAGTAAACATAAAAAATACTGTGCTGAAAATGAAATATATGAGTTTTTTTAAAGTATAATTTTTAAAGATAAAACATTAAGGATGCCATTGTAGAGTGCAGACATATTTTTGCCCATATTTTTCCAGCCAATGAAAAAGATCTGGACCTATAGCAGTAGAAGAATAATGGCGAGAGAGTTGTAAAACACGTGCCAGGTCTTTTGCTCTGATTCTTTGTCTTTATGGTATCCATCTGTGGAGTGACAACTTTAAGTCATTTTTTGGAAAAACTTTAAAAGGAAGTTTCATCTGTTTATTGAGAGCTCTAATTTTTGTTTCAAAGAAAGCATTTCTTTTTAATTTTTTGTTTCCTCTTATATTATTGGAGATTCTTAGGCAGTTATTTATGTTAATTTCCACATTGATATATTCAAATTCTTCTTGTGTAAATTTTCTAACAAAAGCTTATATCAGTTGTCCTTTTCTGCTTCTTGCAGATTGTGGAGGTATAAACATTCTATAAATGATTACACATTTGTTCTGTTAAGATTTTTAATGCTGTGTATTACTCTTGGAGAATATCTAAAAGTATAAATGGTTCAGAGTTCATTTTTTAAAAAATAATTCTGAAATAACCAGTATTTTGGTGTTTAAAGAAGCAGAATATGTCAGGATAATGGAATGCCATTATTTCAGTCACTAATTTATGTGCTTGCAATTACCAGCTCTAGTGTCCCCAAAAGTACAAGCTTAAATCTAGAGCAGCTCTCCTCTGTCATTCCTCTGTACTTTTGTGGTGATTAGCATTATAAATGGGGCTTTTCATAACTTTTTACCTTTGTAGAAGACTAATCTAATAGCTTTAGCTGGGTCTACGGATTAAGGGACCAAGGTATGGCCCTACCTCTACCACTCTAGCTGTTTGACCGGCGGTTAGACATTTAACTCATTATTGATGGGGGATTTTTGCAGAAACTAACGCCTGCGGCTGGCGATTTGTTATGTAAATGAATATTGAAATGCCTACAGTCAATACGTTCGGGTAACAAAAGACGTATTAATACGTCTCTGGTCAATAATGTGTTAATATCTGTGTACGGCAGTTTCTTCATTTGTAAAACAAATGAAACCAAGTACAGCAAGTCCCCTATATACGAACGAGTTCTGTTCTGAGAGTGCATCTGTAAGTCCAATTCATTTGTAAGTCCAACAAAGTTAGCCTAGGTACCCAACTAACTCCACTATATAGTAATAGGCGTTACTGTAATAGGTTTATAATACTTTTCACACAAATAATACATAAAAAACAAACACAAAAAACAAACACAAAAAATAAAACAGGGCTTCCCTGGGGGTGCAGTGGTTGAGAGTCTGCCTGCTGATGCAGGGGACACGGGTTCGTGCCCCGGTCCGGGAAGATCCCACATGCCGCGGAGCCTGCACGTCCGGAGCCTGTGCTCTGCAACGGGAGAGGCCACAACAGTGAGAGGCCCGCGTACCACAAAAAAATAAAATAAAATATTTTTAATCTTACAGTATAGTACCTTGAAAAGTATAGTAGTACAGTACAACAGCTGGCATACACGGGCACATTCACGTCTTTGGAAGTTCACAATTTGAAGATTCGTATGTAGGGGACTTACGTTATCTTTTTCTTCTTCTTTTTTTCTCTTCTTTTTTTCTTTTTTGGCTGCACCATGCGGCATGTGGGATCTTAGTTCCCCAACCAGGGATCGATCCCACGCCCCGTACATTGGAAGCGCTGAGTCTTAACCTCTGGACCACCAGGGAAGTCCCAAACCAGGTGTCTTTAACAGGTCCCTCCACTATTAAAATTCTGATTGTGTGTTTGAAATGGATTTTATGGTCCTGTCTAAAAATCTGGATTGTTAATGAATGAATTAGGGTTCATTCTGATGTCTTTGGTCTGTCAGTGTAATTGCTGTAATGTTATGCTCTACAGTTTTTCCTATGATGGCAGATGGAAGCAAAAATTACAGACATCTGTGGACTTCCCATTAGAAAATCTTGACTTGTCACAGTATGTTATTGGTCCAAAGAACAATTTGAGGAAATATAACTTGTTTTCTGTTTCGGTAAGTATCTCATTAAACTAAATACAGTTTCTTTAGAAGCAAACTAAAAAACCCAGTTTCAAGTGGTTCCTTACCTCATAGGAAAGTAAGAGCAACATAAGTCTTTGAAATTATTGACATATTTTAAATAATTCAATTTGATTTGATTTTCTGTCTTGTTTGGCACAGAATCACTATGGTGGGCTGGATGGAGGCCACTACACTGCCTATTGTAAAAATGCAGCAAGACAGCGGTGGTTTAAATTTGATGATCATGAAGTTTCTGATATTTCCGTTTCTTCTGTGAAATCTTCAGCAGCTTATATCCTCTTTTATACGTCATTGGGACCACGAGTAACTGATGTAGCCACATAAGGAGAAGTAGGTTATAAGCTAGTTATCTTTTAACAGGCTGAGCAACACAATTCTTGAAATGCTTAAAGATTCTGGATAGCTATAGCTGGCCATTTAAAGGAATTCTAGGACAGTGAGAGTTGTGTTACTATACCATATACTTCAGGTCAGTGCTATTATCGAACAACTGACCAAGCACATTTAACGAGTATTGCAGTAAGCATTCCTTACAGGTACCATTTATTTCAAAACAACTTTTTTAGTTTGCTCCAAAGTTAAAATAATTAGCTAAGCATAATTATTCTACTGGTCTAAAAACCATTGTATCCTTTATTTTCCTTTTTACTGTTATGGCCTTTTCACATTTCTAAATCCCAGCTTGATCTATGAATACTCTAGAATGATGTAAAACAGATGATAGGAATGTATGTGTATATATTTATTGCACACTTGCACATCAAATCGATGTACATAGTATAAGATGTGGTCCTTTTGTGAAGCCTAGAACTCAGAGGATTGCTTTTTTTTTTCTTTCCTTTTGGCCTATTCTGAGTAATTGCAGTGCTTTCTTAGGCAAATGACAGGGCAAAGCTATTTTTCTGTTGGCTTTGGGCTGTATTTGTGCACTAAATCTTTATTCTAAAAAAATAAATGGAAACTTTTCTTTAATTTTTTAAATGAGAATTTTCATTTACACCTACATTAAAATCTTAATGAGAAAAATAATTTAAAACCCTGTAAGTGTTCTGTCTTTAATTTTATATTATTAAACATAGAACAGTAGAATTACAGATTTTATACATACACTCTTTATACCACTACAATGACTTAAAATTTAGTACACTTATTCCTTTGCATCACTTGATTCCACTCATCCTTTACCTTGACCCTGAACTGCACATAGCACTTATGATGCGCTCAGAGTTGGGAGTCAGAGTAAAATACAAATAACTTAATGCCCAGACTCATTCTATCAAGAGTAGTAGAATTCTTAGGATTAAGATAGATAAAAAGAGATGAGTCAGACATGACTGCAAAGTGAACTGCATTATAAACCACATCTTTACAAAGTGATGTATTAAAAGGGATAGAGGAGCTTAGAATTTATCATTTACCTCAGGGACTTGGTTGTTATAGGTAAAGTCAATATATAAATATAAAAACAAGATTCTAAAGGTGCTTCTGAAAGATGTCACCATTAGTGGACACTCAGGAAGAAGATGAAAGGAAGGTGTTGAATTGTGAAACTGACAACTTTTCATGTTCTACAATTAGTCTGAGAGATTATAGTTTCTTGCCTAAATTATCTGAACAATTAAATATTTTCAAATCACATTCCTAACCTCACAGAGCCACTTGAACAAAAGTTATTTTGGTTTAGCTCCATGAAGTATCTTTGGAAAATAATTTGTTGGATATATATAATTATTATGAGATAGTTTATGATAAAAATAATACACACTAATAAACACTGTACTTTGAAACCTGAACATAATACTTATAATCTGATTGCTTTGAAGGTCCCCATTCGTTAGCATTGCATCATTTTCATGCTGCCTTTTTCAGTGGGCCAGGACCCATCTTTTTATAGACTTACCTTGTGAAGGTTGCGTAACATTCCAGAAAGACTTAAAAATGTCAGTGACGCAAGTAAGTTGCAAGAGTTTTAATGACAAAGCAAAACTTAAGTACCAGGTTCTAATTGCTAGTTTTGCAATTTTCAGGAAACACCATTTTCCTAACTCTTGCGTTTTTGTATAGGTATAGAAAAGGGCTGGCAGCTATAGAACAGGAGATATGCTGTAGCAGTTTGAACTGAAGTATCTGGAATCTCACTGACTCGTGTGTCATCAAAGTTATACCAGGCGTGAGTCACTGAGTTTTTGCAGAAAGCAGTGTAGTGGCCACCATCCAGATCACCAGAGTGGTTCTAGGGGAGAAAGGAATGTCACACAGTATTTACATCTGAATACTTTAAATATTAGAACCCAAATGATAGGGCCAAGAAATATTTTTATAATTGTCCCTTATACTGGATTAAAAGCTAAATCATACATTATGTTAAATCATACATATAGCCTGACGACTGGTATATTTTTCATGTCACTGAAATGGTTATATATTGTGTCCATAGATTATTTAATAGACTGTGAATGAAATAGGATAGTATTTGGCATCTTCTAATATTTATCAGTTAATACTTACTGAGCACCAACTGTACATAGAGTATTAAACGTCAAAGGAAATTTTAAAATAAGAAAATAGTCATGTTTCCTAAATGAGCTTATAGTTTAATTTTGAAGACAGTCTAAGATAGACATGAAAAAAGATATTTAACATTGGAACAAGACATTAAAACAACTGCATACTGCTACCACACAATTTGAGGAGGTTGTACAGCAACAGCTCCCTTGGTCATCCAAGGCCCAAAAAAGAACCTGTTCTATTCTCTTTTTCCCATGTCTTCCCTAACCCAGTAAAGCAATGTTTGAAACAAAGGCATTGGAGAACTTCACTTCTCAGAAGGTGGTATGGCATAGAGCAGGGGTTGACAAACCATTTGCGCATGGGTCAAAGCCAGCCTGCTGCCTGTTTTTATATGGCCTGTGAACTGAGAATGCATTTTATATTTTTATATGGTTGAAAAAAATCAGAAGAATAATATTTTGTGATGTGTGAAAATTATATGAACTTCAGATTTTTCAATGTCCTTAAATAAAGTTTTATGGGATCACAGCCATGCTCACTTGTTTATGTTTTTAAGTGGCTGCTTTCACACTACAACTGTAAAGTTGAATAGTTACAAGAGAGACTATAGAATACATGGCCTGCAAATCCTAAAATATTTACTATCTAGCTTTTTAAGTTTGTTGACCCCTGGGGTAGAGGGAAGAAAATGGATTTTTCTAGTCAGTTCTATGAATTCAGCTCTAATACTGCACAATGACCTTAAGGAAATTATTTAACCTTTCTGAGCTTTAATTCCCCTATCTTTTAAAATGGGTAATAAGACCTTGTCTTATACAACTACTGTCTCTCTTATAGTGCTAGCACATAGGAGGTACTTATTACGTGCTCCCTTAGACCTTCATCTTCCCCACATCTCCTGTTAACTCTTAGAGAAATATCCCAAAGCTGACATTTTAAAGATTCAGACTCTGGTCCTGGTCTTGGCCATGTGACCTTAAGCTGATATGCTTAAAATTCCTTATTTATAAAATGGTGCCCATAATAGTGTGATGTAATTTGAGAAAAACAAAACATCTGGTGGATCCAGATGATGAAGTAATGTTCTAAAGTGACTACACAGATTATGGCTGGAATATGTTCTGTTCTGATGACAATGTAAACAAACAAAATTGACATAGTAGAATAGGGCAGGGTGAAGCATCATTCTAGACTTCCATTCTCAGTAATTTTGGCAATTAGCTAGCCTGAAAGCCTTAGTTATGAAACTGTAAAGAATGCTCGATAGGGACTTCCCTGGTGGCAGAGTGGTTAAGAAACTGCCTGCCAATGCAGGGGACACAGGTTCGAGCCCTGGTCCAGGAAGATCCCACATGCCGCAGAGCAACTAAGCCCATACACCACAACTACTGAGCCTGCACTCTACATCCCAGAAGCCACAGCTACTGAGTCCACGCACCTAGAGCCCATACTCAGCAACAAGAGAAGCCACCGCAATGAGAAGCCCATGCACCACAACGAAGGGTAGCCCCTGCACACCATAACTAGAGAAAGCCCATGCGCAGCAACGAAGACTCAACCAGCCAAAAAAAAAAAAGAATGCTGGATAAAACATGGTAAATACCCTTTGAAATATATGGCTAACTTTAAAGATTGTATAGTGAGAGTAATCTCCAGGGTCCAAGAACAGAGTAAATAAAAGATGAGCATGATGTGTGGTTAATGCTGTGACTGCCTGAGAGCAAAGACAGTTTCTGGTCCCTGGAACCACAGTGCTTGGGTTTTAAAGGTCACACAAGGGCTGGAGGTAAAGTCCTAAGTCCCTGCAAGGTGAGGAGTTGGATTGAAATCCACACACATAGCCACAACCTCTTAAAGGGAGGCACCCTCAATAAAAGAATAAACTAGGGGGGGGAACAAATCCACCCTCCAGTGCTTAGCTTAGCTTAGGCTTTGGGTACAAAGAATAAAAGTCATTCCTGGAAAGTCGTTACCACAGACCTGGCTTCTCTTTGGTTGGGGATTCAAATTTACACTACTGTGTCTCAGAATCCTGTGAATTTAAGGTAAGAATGAAAAGTGTTTTGGGGTTGCTTGGCAAAAAGAATTACTTTCTGATTGATGCACCTTAATTCAGGCTACACAGGATACCCACATATAAAAACCCAGTGATGCTGAACTCACAATTCAGTATTACAGAGCATACAAGGAAACAATTCACCATGAGTAAGAGTTAGAGGGCAATAAATAGCAAGATTAAAAACTCCAAGGGGACGTGGGAAAGATGGCGGAAGAGTAAGACGCGGAGGTCACCTTCCTCCCCACAGATACACCAGAAATACATCTACACGTGGAACAACTCCTACAGAACACTACTGAACGCTGGCAGAAGACCTCAGACCTCCCAAAAGGCAAGAAACTCCCCACGTACCTGGGTAGGGCAAAAGAAAAAAGAATAAACAGAGACAAAAGGATAGGGACGGGACCTGCACCAGTGGGAGGGAGCTGTGAAGGAGGAAAGGTTTCCACACACTAGGAAGCCCCTTCGCAGGCGGAAACTGTGGGGGGCGGAGGGGGAAAGCTTCGGAGCTGCAGAGGAGAGCACAGCAACAGGGGTGCAGAGGGCAAAGTGGAGAGATACCCGCATGGGGGATCAGTGCCGACCAGCACTCACCAGCCCGAGAGGCTTATCTGCTCACCCACCGGGGCGGGCGGGGGCTGGGAGCTGAGGCTCAGGCTTCAGTTGGAGCGCAGGGAGAGTCCTGGGGAGCGCAGGGAGAGAGGCCTGGGGTTGGCGGCGTGAACACAGCCTGCAGGGTGTTAGTGCACCACGGCTAGCCGGGAGGGAGTCCAGGGAAAAGTCTGGACCTGCCGAAGATGCAAAAGACTTTTCTTTCCCTCTCTGTTTCCTGGTGCGCAAGGAGAGGGGATTAAGAGCGCTGCTTAAAGGAGCTCCAGAGACGGGCGCGAGCCGCGGCTAAAAGCGCGGACCCCAGAGACAGGCAGGAGACGCTAAGGCTGCTGCTGCCGCCACCAGAAGCCTGTGTGCGAGCACAGGTAACTATCCACAACCCCCTTACAGGGAGCCTGTGCAGCTCACCACTGACAGGGTCCCGTGATCCAGGAACAACTTCTCCGGGAGAACGCACTGTACGCCTCAGGCTGGTGCAACGTCATGCTGGCCTCTGCCTCCGCAGGCTCGCCCCGCACTCCGTGCCCCTCCCTCCCCCGCGGCCTGAGTGAGCCGGAGACCCTGAATCAGCGGCTCCTTTAACCCCGTCCTGTCTGAGCGAAGAACAGACGCCCTCCGGCAACCTACACGCAGATGTGGGGCCAAATCCAAAGCAGAGCCCAGGGAGCTGTGCGAACAAAGAAGAGAAAGGGAAATCTCTCCCAGCAGCCTCAGAAGCAGTGGATTAAAGCTCCACAATCAACTTGATGTACGCTGCATCTGTGGAATACATGAATAGACAATGAATCATCCCAAATTGAGGAGGTGGACTTTGAGAGCAAGATTTATGATTTTTTCCCCTTTTCCTCTTTTTGTGAGTGTGTATGTGTATGCTTCTGTGTGAGATTTTGTCTGTATAGCTTTGCTTCCACCATTTGTCCTAGGGTTCTATCTGTCCGTTTTATTTTCTTCTTTTAAAAAAATTTTTTTCTTAATACTTATTTTTTATTTTAATAACTTTATTTTATCTTCTTTATTCTTTCCTTCCTTTCCTCCTTCCTTCCTCCCTCCCTCTCTCTCTCTCTCTCTTTCTTTCTCTCTCTCTCTTCCTTCCTTCCTTCCTTCCTTTCTTTCTTGCTTGCTTGCTTGCTTCTTTTTCTCCCTTTTATTCTGAGCCGTGTGGATGAAAAGCTCTTGCTGCTGCAGCCAGGAGTCGGTGCTGTGCCTCTGAGGAGGGAGAGCCAATTTCAGGACACTGGTCCACAAGAGACCTCCCAGCTCCACATAATATCAAACAGCGAAAATCTCCCAGAGATCTCCATCTCAATGCCAGCACCCAGCTTCACTCAACGACCAGCAAGCCACAGTGCTGGACACCCTATGGCAAACAACTAGCAAGACAGGAACACAACCCCACCCATTAGCAGAGAGGCTGCCTAAAATCATAAGTCCACAAACACCCCAAAACACACCACCAGACATGGACCTGCCCACTAGAAAGACAAGATCCAGCCTCATCCACCACAACACAGGCACTAGTCCCCTCCACCAGGAAGCCTACACAACCCACTGAACCAACCTTAGGCACTGGGGACAGACACCAAAAACAACGGGAACTATGAACCTGCAGCCTACAAAAAGGAGACCCCAAACACAGTAAGATAAGCAAAAGGAGAAGACAGAAAAACACACAGCAGATGAAGGAGCAAGATAAAAATGCACCAGACCTAACAAATGAAGAGGAAATACGCAGTCTACCTGAAAAAGAATTCAGAATAATGATAGTAAAGATGATCCAAAATCTTGGAAATAGAACAGGCAAAATGCAAGAAACATTTAACAAGGACCTAGAAGAACTAAAGATGAAACAAGCAACGATGAACAACACAATAAATGAAATTTAAAATACTCTAGATGGGATCAATAGCAGAATAACTACAGCAGAAGAATGGATAAGTGACCTGGAAGATAAAATAGTGGAAATAACTACTGCGGAGCAGAATAAAGAAAAAGGAACAAAAAGAACTGAGGACAGTCTCAGAGACCTCTGGGACAACATTAAACACACCAACATTCGAATTATAGGGGTTCCAGAAGAAGAAGAGAAAAACAAAGGGACTGAGAAAATATTTGAAGAGATTATAGTTGAAAACTTCCCTAATGTGGGAAAGGAAATAGTTAATCAAGTCCAGGAAGCACAGAGAGTCCCATACAGGATAAATCCAACGATAAATATGCCAAAACACATATTAATCAAACTTTCAAAAACTAAATACGAAGAGAACATATTAAAAGCAGCAAGGGAAAAACAACAAATAACACACAAGGGAATCCCCATAAGGTTAACAGCTGATCTTTCAGCAGAAACTGCAAGCCAGAAGGGAGTGGCAGGACATATTTAAAGTGATGAAGGAGAAAAACCTACAACCAAGATTACTCTACCCAGCAAGGATCTCATTCAGATTTGATGGAGAAATTAAAACCTTTACAGACAAGCAAAAGCTGAGAGAGTTCAGCACCACCAAACCAGCTTTACAACAAATGCTAAAGGAACTTCTCCAGGCAAGAAACACAAGAGAAGGAAAGACCTACAATAACGAGCCCAAAACAATTAAGAAAATGGGAATAGGAACATACATATTGATAATTACCTTAAATGTAAACAGACTAAATGCTCCCAACAAAAGACACACATTGGCTGAATGGATACAAAAACAAGAGCCATATATATGCTGTCTACAAGAGACCCACTTCAGACATAGTGACACATACAGACTGAAAGTAAGGGGATGGAAAAAGATATTCCATGCAAATGGAAACCAAAAGAAAACTGGATTAGCAATTCCCATATCAGACCAAATAGACTTTAAAATAAAGAGTATTAGAAGAGACAAAGAAGGACACTACATAATGATCAAGGGATCGATCCAAGAAGAAGATATAACAATTGTAAATATTTATGCACCCAACATAGGAGCACCTCAATACATAAGGCAAATACTAACAGCCATAAAAGGGGAAATCGACAGTAACACATCATAGTAGGGGACTTTAACACCCCACTGTCACCAATGGACAGATCATCTGAAATGAAAATAAATAAGGAAACACAGCTTTAAATGATACATTAAACAAGATGGACTTAATTGATATTTATAGGACATTCCATCCAAAAACAACAGAATACACATTTTTCTCAAGTGCTCATGGAACATTCTCCAGGATAGATCATATCTTGGGTCACAAATCATGCCTTGGTAAATTTAAGGACATTGAAATTGTATCAAGTATCTTTTCCGAACACAACGCTATGAGACTAGATATCAATTACAGGAAAAATTCTGTAAAAAATACAAACACATGGAGGCTAAACAATACACTACTTAATAACGAAGTGATCACTGAAGAAATCAAAGAGGAAATAAAAAAATACCTAGAAACAAATGACAATGGAGACACGACAACCCAAAACCTATGGGATGCAGCAAAAGCAGTTCTAAGAGGGAAGTTTATAGCAATATAATCCTACCTTAAGAAACAGGAAACATCTCGAATAAACATCCTAACCTTGCACCTAAAGCAATTAGAGAAAGAAGAATGAAAAAACCCCAAAGTTAGCAGAAGGAAAGTAATCATAAAAATCAGATCCGAAATAAATGAAAAATAAAGGAAGGAAATGATAGCAAAGATCAATAAAACTAAAAGCTGGTTCTTTGAGAAGATAAACAAAATTGATAAACCATTAGCCAGACTCATCGAGAAGGGAGAAGACTCAAATCAATAGAATTAGAAATGAAAAAGAAGTAACAACTGACACTGCAGAAATACAAAGGATCATGAGAGATTACTACAAGCAACTCTATGCCAATAAAATGGACAACCTGGAAGAAATGGACAAATTCTTAGAAATGCACAACCTGCCACGACTGAATCAGGAAGAAATAGAAAATATGAACAGACCAATCACAAGCACTGAAATTGAAACTGTGACTAAAAATCTTCCAACAAACAAAAGTCCAGGACCAGATGGCTTCAAAGGTGAATTCTATCAAACTTTTAGAGAAGAGCTAACACCTGTCCTTCTCAAACTCTTCCAAAGTATATCAGAGGGAGGAACACTCGCAAACTCATTGTACGAGGCCACCATCACCCTGATACCAAAACCAGACAAGGATGTCACAAAGAAAGAAAACTACAGGCCAATATCACTGATGAACATAGATGCAAAAATCCTCAACAAAATACTAGCAAACAGAATCCAACAGCACATTAAAAGAATCACACACCATAATCAAGTGTGGTTTATTCCAGGAATGCAAGGATTCTTCAGTATACACAAATCATAATCAACGTGATACACCATATTAACAAACTGAAGGAGAAAATCCATATGATCATCTCAATAGATGCAGAGAAAGCTTTCAACAAAATTCAACACCCATTTATGATAAAAACCCTGCAGAAAGTAGGCATAGAGGGAACTTTCCTCAACATAATAAAGGCCATATATAACAAACCCACAGCCAACATAATCCTCAATGGTGAAAAACTGAAAGCATTTCCACTAAGATCAGGAACAAGACAAGGTTGCCCACTCTTACCACTCTTATTCAACATAGTTTTGGAAGTTTTAGCCACAGCAATCAGAGAAGAAAAAGAAATAAAAGGAATCCAAATTGCAAAAGAAGAAGTAAAGCTGTCACTGTTTGCAGATGACATGATACTATACATAGGAAATCCTAAAGATGCTACCAGAAAACTACTAGATCTAATCAATGAATTTGGTAAAGTAGCAGGATACAAAATTAATGCACAGAAATCTCTGGCATTCCTATACACTAATGATGAAAAATCTGAAAGTGAAATCAAGAAAACACTCCCATTTACCATTGCAACAAAAAGAATAAAATAGCTAGGAATAAGCCTACCTAAGGAGACAAAAGACCTGTATGCAGAAAATTATAAGACACTGATGAAAGAAATTAAAGATGATACAAATAGATGGAGCGATATACCATGTTCTTGGATTGGAAGAATCAACATTGTGAAAACGACTCTAGTACCCAAAGCAATCTACAGATCCAATGCAATCCGAATCAAACTACCACTGGCATTTTTCACAGAACTAGAACAAAAAATTTCATAATTTGTATGGAAACACAAAAGACCCCGAATAGCCAAAGCAATATTAAGAACGAAAAACGGAGCTGGAGGAATCAGGCTCCCTTACTTCAGACTATACTACAAAGCTACAGTAATCAAGACAGTATGGTACTGCCACAAAAACGGAAAGATAGATCAATGGAACAGGAAAGAAAGCCCAGAGATAAACCCACGTACATATGGTCACCTTATCTTTGATAAAGGAGGCAGGAATGTACAGTGGAGAAAGGACAGCCTCTTCAATAAGTGGTGCTGGGAAAGCTGGACAGGTACATGTAAAAGTATGAGATTAGATCACTCCCTCACACCATACACAAAAATAAGCTCAAAATGGATTAAAGACCTAAAATGTAAGGCCAGAAACCATCAAACTCTTAGAGGAAAACATAGGCAGAACACTGACATAAATCACAGCAAGATCCTTTTTGACCCACCTCCTAGAGAAATGGAAATAAAAACAAAAATAAACAAAAGGGACCTAATGAAACTTCAAAGCTTTTGCACAGCAAAGGAAACCATAAACAAGACCAAAAGACAACCCTCAGAATGGGAAAAAATATTTGCAAATGAAGCAACTGACAAAGGATTAATCTCCAAAATTTATAAGCAGCTCATGCAGCTCAATAATTAAAAAAAACCCAATCCAAAAATGGGCAGAAGATATTTCTAAATAGACATTTCTAAATAGATATTTCTACAAAAAAGATATACAGACTGCCAACAAACACATGAAAGAATGCTCAACATGATTAATTATTAGAGAAATGCAAATCAAAACTACAATGAGATATCATCTCACAGCAGTCAAAATGGCCATCATCAAAAAATCTAGAAACAATAAATGCTGGAGAAGGTGTGGAGAAAAGAGAACATTCCTGCACTGCTGGTGGGAATGTGAATTGGTAAAGCCACTATGGAGAACAGTATGGAGGTTCCTTAAAAAACTACAAATAGAACTACCATATGACCCAGAAATCCCACTACCGGGCATATACCCTGAGAAAACCATAATTCAAAAAGAGTCATGTACCAAAATGTTCATTGCAGCTCTATTTGCAATAGCCCAGAGATGGAAACAACCTACATGTCCATCATCGGATGAATGGATAAAGAAGATGTGGCACATATATACAATGAAATATTACTCAGCCATAAAAAGAAACGAAATTGAGCTATTTGTAATGAGGTGGATGGACCTAGAGTCTGTCATACAGAGTGAAGTAAGTTAGAAAGAGAAATACAAATACCGTATGCTAACACATATATATGGAATTTAAGAAAAAAATTTTCATGAAGAACCTTGGGGTAAGACAGGAATAAAGACACAGACCTACTAGAGAATGTACTTGAAGATATGGGGAGGGGGAAGGGTAAGCTGTGACAAAGCGAGAGAGTGGCATGGACATATATACACTACCAAACATAAAATAGATAGCTAGTGGGAAGTAGCTGCATAGCACAGGGAGATCAGCTCGGTGCTTTGTGACCACCTAGAGGGGTGGGATAGGGAGGGTGGGAGGGAGGGAGATGCAAGAGGGAAGAGATATGGGAACATACGTATATGCATAACTGATTCACTTTGTTATAAAGCAGAAACTAACACACCATTGTAAAGCAATTATACTCCAATAAAGATGTAAAAAATAAATAAATAAATAAGAACAAAAAAAACTCCAAGGACTTTAGGTAATAGAGACTATACAGAGAGTATATAGACATTTAAGAAAAGGAAGCAAACTGAAAACCTAAAAAGAACTTTCAGAAATGATAAATACTTGAAATTAAAAATTTAATGTAGTGAGTAAATAGTACATAGAATTGAAGAGAGAATGAATAAACTATAGAAACAAAACAGGAAATTACCCTGAGTGTAGTAGCAACGAGACGCTGAATGAGAGACTTCCCTGGTGGCACAGTGGTTAAGAATCCGCCTGGCAGTGCAGGTGACATGGGTTCAAGCCCTGGTCCCGGAAGATCCCACATGCTGCAGAGCAACTAAGCCCGTGTGCCACAGCTACTAAGCCTGCACTCCAGAGCCCACAAGCCACAACTACTGAAGCCTGCATGCCTAGAGCCTGTGCTCCACAACAAGAGAAGCCACCACAATGAGAAGCCTACACAGCGCAACAAAGAGTATCCCCCACTCGCCGCAACTAGAGAAAGCCTGCGCACAGCAACAAAGACCCAATGCAGCCATAAATAAATACATAAATAAATAAATAAAGTTGAATGAGAACATTCAGTATATGCCTTGTAGAAGTTCTAGAGAATATAGGAGCAAAACAGTATTGAAAGTGATAATGACTAGAAATGATTAATGAAAGGCATGAATCTTCAAATTTAGGAAATACAGTGAACCAAGGATAAATAAAAATAATACTGCAAGACAACAAATACAAAGAGAAAAGTTTTTAAAGCAACAAGAAAAAAAGATTACCTACAAAAGAATAAAATGATGGTAGAACTCCATGGCAGCCTTATAAACAGAAATAATAAAATTGTTTCAGAATGATAAAAGAAAGTCATCTAGAATTTGGTCTCTAGTTAAATTATTCAAGAATCAAAGTAAACTAAAGACTTTTTCAGTCAAAGACTTGGGAGACTTCAGGATAAGAGACCCTTGTTGAAAAGTCTACTGAAATATGTCCTACACAAATAAATAAAATTGAATACAAATGAAAAAGTAATATATAAGAGAGATTAGTTTGCAAGAAGGTTGGTAAAGATTCTGGTAAATCTAGCCTGCCCCTGCCCCCTCCCGTGGCCACACTGCAAGGGTGCGGTCCTGGTGAGCAAGGTCCAGTCTGGTGCCTGCTATCCTTCTCCCTCTCCTGCCATCCATTGCCTCAACTTCCCTCCACCGACCGGCACGCAGAGCCCAGGTCTGTGGTCATGTGCGTGGCGGCAGGCAGGCGTGATGAGGCGGGCAGTGCTGCAGCTTTGTACGCTGAGTAAAGGGCTCCTTGCTCCCATCAGAGAACTGACTCAAGGATCTCAGAATCCCAAGAAACAGAGAGGCTTCCACATTCATGAAATTCCAGATAAGTTGCAGGAGATAGTAGGAGCATCCACAAACTGGAGAGACCACGTGAAAGCAATGGAGGAAAGAAAATTACTTAATAGTTTTTTTGGCTAAGTCACAGAAAGGACTGCCACCTAAGGAGAATGAAAGACAGTTACATTGAAGTTCTCTTACCTTTGGGCAGTCAGCCTGAATTACAAGAGAAATATTTGACTGTTCAAAACACTGTAAGGTTTGGCAGGATTCTTGAGGATCTTGACAGCTTAGGAGTACTTATTTGCTACATGCACAACAAAAATCATTCAGCTAAGATGTCTCCTTTATCAATAGTTACAGCTCTGGTGGACAGGATTGATATGTGTAAGAAGAGCTTAATTACGCCCAGAACAGGACATCAAGTTCAGTGGCCATGTTAGTTGGGTTGGGAAGACGTCCATGGAAGTGAGGATGCGTATGTTCCAGTTACACCACAGTGAATTTTCCCGTTTTGGATGTGACATTTGTAATGGTGGCCCGTGATTCTGAAAACAAAGGGTGGGCATTTGTAAATCCACTCACCCTTGAAAGCCCAGAGGAAGAAGAGCTCTTTAGACAAGGAGAATTGAACAAGGGGAGAAGGGTCACCTTCAGCTCCATGTCATTACTGAAAATGGCTCCCACTGCTGAGGAGAGGACAACCATATATGAGATGTTTCTTAACATGCTGAATCCAAAGACTATAAGTTTTTGAAGTTGGGTTTTGCCTCCTAATGCAGTATGGATGGAGAAACCTTTAGAGAGAGTCATCAAGGGAAAAAAGAGAGAGGGCCCAAATCAATAAAATCACAAATGAAAAAGAAGTTACAACTGACACCACAGAAATACAAAGGATCATGGGACTTACCTGGTGGTTCACTGGGTAAGACTCCATGCTCCCAATGCAGGGGGCCTGGGTTTGATCCCTGGTCTGGGAATTAGATCCCGCATGCATGCCACAACTAAGAGTCCGCGTGCTGCAACTAAGATGTCTGAATGCCGCAAATAAGAAGCCCTCGTGGTGCAGCTATGAGCCTGCATGCCACAACTAAAAGATCCCGCATGCCACAACTAAAGATCCCACGTGCAGCAACTAAGATCCCAAGTGCCACAACTAAGACTTTTCACAGCCAAAAAAAAAAAAAAAAGAAGTACAAAGGATCATAAGAGACTACTACAAGCAACTATACACCAATAAAATGGACAGCCTAGGAGAAATGGACAAATTCTTAGAAAGGACAACCTTTCAAGACTGAACCAGCAAGAAATAGAAAATATGAACAGACCAATGACAAGTACTGCAATTGAAACTGTGATTAAAAATCTTCCATCAAACAAAAGTCCAGGACTAGATGGCTTCACAGGTGAATTCTATCAAACATTTAGAGGACAGTTAACATCTACCCTTCTGAAACTCTTCCAAAAAGTTGCAGAAGAAGGAACACTCCCAAGCTCATTCTATGAGGCCACCATCACCCTGGTACCAAAACCACACAAAGATAACACAAAAAAAAGAAAAATTAAAGACCAATATCACTGATGAACATAGACACAAAAATTCTCAACAAAATAATAGCAAACTGAATCCAACAACACATTAAGAGGATCATACAACATGATCAAGTGGGATTTATCCCAGAGATGCAAGGATTCTTCAATTTATGCAGATCAGTCAATGTGATACACATATTAATAAATTGAATAATAAAAACCATATGATTATTTCAACAGATGAAGAAAAAGCGCTCAACAAAATTCAACACCCATTTATGATAAAAAAAAAAAAACTCTCCAGTAAGTGGGCATAGAGGGAAACTTCCTCAATATAATAAAGGCAATATATGACAAACCTACAGCAAACATCATTCTCAATGGTGAAAAATTGAAAGCATTTCCTCTAAGATCAGGAAGAAGACAAGGATGTCCACTCTCACCACTATTATTCAACATACTCTTGGAAGTCCTAGCCATGGCAAGCAGAGAAGAAAAAGAAATAAAAGGAATCCAAGTTGGAAAAGAAGAAGTAAAACTGTCACTATTTGCAGATGACATGATACTATGCATAGCAAATCTTAAAGATGCTGCCAGAAAACTACTAGAGCTCATAAATGAATTTGGTAAAGTTACAGGATACAAAATTAATACACAGAAATCTCTTAACACATTAAAAGAAACACTCCCAAGCTCATTCTATGAGGCCACCATCACCCTGATACCAAAAACAGACAAAGATATCACACACAAAAAAATTAAAGGACAATATCACTGATGAACAGAGACGTAAAAATCCTCAACAAAATAATAGCAAACCAAAAGATTAGAAAGAGAAATTCCAGAAACAATCTCATTTACCATTGCATCAAAAAGAATAAAATACCAAAAAAAAGAGAATAAAATACCAAGGAATAAACCTACCTAAGGAGGCAAACGACCTGTACTCAGAAAACTATAAGATACTGATGAAAGAAATAAAAGATGACACAACCAGATGGAGAGATATACCATACTCTTGGATTGGAAGAATCAATATTGTGAAAATGACTATACTAGCCAAAGCAATCTACAGATTCCATGCAATCCCTATCAAATTACCAATGGTATTTTTCACATAATTAGAACAATAATTTTACAATTTGTATGGAAACACAAAAGACCATGAATAGCCAAAGCAATCTTGAGAAAGAAAAATGGAGCTGGAAGAATCAGGCTCCCTGACTTCAGACTATACTACAAAGCTACATTCATCAAAACAGTTGGTACTGACACAAAAACAGAAATATGGATCAGTGGAACAGGATAGAAAGTCCAGAGATAAACCCATGCACCTATGGTTACCTAATCTATGACAAAGGAGGCAACAAAGTACACTGGAGAAAAGACAGTCTCTTCAATAAGTGGTGCTGGGAAAATTGGACAGCTACATGTAAAAGAATGAAATTAGAATGCTCCTTAACACCACACACAAAAATAAACTCAAAATGGATTAAAGACCTAAATGTAAGATCAGACACCATCAAACTCTTAGAGCAAAACATAGGAAGAACACTCTTTGACATAAATTGCAGCAAGATCTTTTTTGATACACCTCCTAGAGTAATACAAATAAAAACAAAAATAAACAAATGGGACCTACATAACATTAAAATCTTTTGAACAGCAAAGGAAACCATAAACAAAACAAAAAGACAACTCTCAGAATGGGAGAAAATATTTGCAAACGTAGCAACTGACAAGGAATTAATCTCCAAAATATACTAACAGCTCATGCAGCTCAATATCAAAAAAAGAAACAACTGAACAATAAATGGGTGTAAGATCTAAATACACATTTCTCCAAAGAAGACATACATATGGCCTAAAAGCACATGAGAAAGATGCTCAAAATCACTATTAGAGAAATCAAAACTACAATGAGGTATCACCTCACACTGGTCAGATGGCCATCATCAAAATATCTACAAACAATAAATGGTGGAGAGGATGTGGAGAAAAGGGAACCCTCATACACTGTTGGTAGGAATGTTAATTGGTACAGCCACTATGGAGAACAGTATGGAGGTTCCTTTAAAAACTAAAAATAAAGCTACTGTATGATCCAGCAATCCCATTCCTGGGCATATATCTGGAGAAAGCCATAATTTGAAAAGACACATGCACCCCATTGCTCATTGCAGCACTATTTACAATAACCAGGACGTGGAAGCAACTTAAATGTCCATCAACAGAGGAATGGATAAAGATGTGGTACACATATACAATGGAATATTACTCAGTCATAAAAAAGAATGAAATAATGCCATTTGCAGCAGCATGGATGGACCTAGAGATTGTCATAATAAGTGAAGTCAGACAGAAAGACAAATATCATATGATATCGCTTATATGTGGAAACCAAAAAAAGGGTACAAATGAACTTATCTACAAAAAAAATAGAATTACAGATGTAGAAAACAAACTTATGGTTACCGGGGGGTAAGGAGAGGGGCATAAATTGGGAGTTTGGGATTGACATATACACACTACTATATATAAAATAGATAACTAATAAGGACCTACTGTATGTATAGCACAGGGAACTCTACTCAATACTCTGTAATGACCTATATGGGCAAAGAAGCTTAAAAAAAGGGTCTATATATGTATATGTATAACTGATTCACTTTGCTGTACAGCAGAAACTAACACAACAATCAACTTACTCCAATAAAAATTTTTTAATAAATAGCATTAAAAAAAGAAAATCCTAAGATCCCATCAAAGAACTACTAGAACTCATCAATGAATTTGGTAAAGTTGCAGGATACAAAATTAATATACAGAACCTACTGCATTTCTGTACACTAACAACAAACTATCAGAAAGAGAAATTAACACAAAAACAGACACATGGATCAGTGGAACAGAATAGAGAGCCCAGAAATGAACCCACATTTACATGGTCAATTAATCTATGACAAGGAGACAAGAATACACAATGGGGAAAAGACAGCCTCTTAGAGAAATGGTGTTGGAAAAGTGGATAGCTACATGCAAAAAAATCAGACTAGATTACTCTCTCACAACATGCACAAGAATGAATTCAAATGGATTAAAGATGTTAAGTTTCTGAAACCAGAAAACTTCTAGAAGAAAACATAGGCAGTATGCTCTTTGACATTGCTCTTAGTAATATTTTTTTTGCATATATCTCCTCAGGCAAGGGAAACAAAAGCAAAAATAAACAAATGGGACTACATCAAACTAAAAAGCTTTTGGACAGTGAAGCAAGCTATCAACAAAACAAAAAGGCTGCCTACTAAATGAGAGAAGATATTTGCAAATGATATATCAGATAAGGGGTTAATATCCAAAATAATAAGTAACCCATACAACTCAACATCCAAAAAACAAAAACCCTATTAAAAAATGGGCAGGGGCTTCCCTGGTGGCGCAGTGGTTGAGAGTCCGCCTGCCGATGCAGGGGACATGGGTTCGTGCCCTGGTCTGGGAAGATCCCACATGCTGCAGAGTGGCTGGGCCTGTGAGCCATGGCCACTGAGCCTGCGTGTTGGAGCCTGTGCTCCACAACGGGAGAGGCCACAACAGTGAGAGGCCCGCATACCGCAAAAAATAAATAAATAAAAATAAAATAAAATAAAAAATGGGCAGAGGAGCTGAATCAAATTTTTTCCAAGGAAGACACACAGATGGCCAACAGGTACATGAAAAAATGCTCAATATCACTAGTCATCAGAGAAATGGACATCAAAACCACAATGAGACATCACTTCACACCTGTTAGAATGGCTATTATTAAAAAAAATAAAGTGTTGGTGAGAATGTGAAGAAAAGGGAACCCTAGTACACTGTTGGTGGAAATGTAAGTTGGTGCAGCCACTATGGAAAACACTATGAAAATTCCTCCAAAAATTAAAAATAGAACTACCATATGATCCAGCAATTCCACTCCTGGGCATATATCCAAAGAAAACCAAAACACTAATTTGAAAAAATACATACACCCTTATGTTCATTGCAGCATTATTTATAATAGCCAAGATATGGAAGCAACCCAAGTGCCCATCAATAGATTAATGGAGAGAAGATGTGTGGCATATATACACAATCGAATACTAGTCAGCCATAAAAAAAAAAAAGAATGAAATCTTGCCATTTGTGACAACATGGTTGGACCTAGCGGGTAGTATGCTAAGTGAAATAAGTCAGCCCGCGAAAGACAAATACTACACAATTTCACTTATATGTGGAATATGAAAAATAAAACAAATGAACAAACAAAACAGAAACAGAGTTATAGCTACAGAGAGCAAACAAGTAGTTTCCAGAAGAGAGAGGCATAGGCGAAGGAAAAATAGACGTGAGGGAAATTAAGAGGTACAAACTTTCAGTTGCAAACAAATGAGTCACAAGGATGAAATTTGTTCAGTTGCAAACAAATGAGTCACAAGGGGAATATAGTCAATAACTATATAATATCTTTGTGTAGTGATATAGCATAACTAGACTTACTGTAATCATTTTGAAATGTATAGAACTATCAAATCACTCTGTTGTGTGACAAGAACTAACATATTGTTTTAAGTCAATTATACTTGAAAAACAAACAAACAAACTCATAGAAAAAGAAACCAGATTTGTAGTTACCAGAGGCGGGGGGGTGGGTGAAGGAGGAATTGGAGAAAGGTGGTCAAAAGGTACAAACTTCCAGTTATAAGATAAATAAGTACCAGGGATGAAATGTACAACATAAATATAATTAACACTGTTGTATGTCATATATGAAAGTTGTTATGAATAAATCCTAGGAGTTCTCATCACAAGGAAAACTTTTCTTCTATTTCTTTAATTTTGTATTTAAATGAGATGATGGATGTTCATTAAACTTACTGTGATAATTTCATGGTTAAATAATTATGCTGTACATCTTATACAATGCTGTATGTCAATTATATCTCAATAAAACTGGAAGAAAACAAAAGAAAAGAAAGAAAAGGACAGAAAAAGAACAAATAATATCATCCAAAAGAAAGCTGGAATAGTTTTTTCAATATCAAACTAGACAAGACTTTAAGTGAAAAGGTATGGCTAAGTATAAAAGATTCCCCTACCATGATAAAAGGAATAATTCACTACAAAGATATAAAATTGCACACATAGCTTCAAATTATGACAATTACTGGAAAATTTTGGCAAAATCACAGTCTTTTTTTATCATATATCTTTCAGTTATTAATCTTGTTAAAGCAAACTAAAACTTATTAAGAGTATATATTCAAACAACACAATTAATGCATTATATTTAACGGACATATGGAACCCTGAACCTAATTTAAAAATTCTTTTCAAGCACACACAAAACTATGACACAAAGTGAGTATCAACACGTACCAAGAATAGATAACATTTGGACCATATTTTCTGATAAGAATGCAGTTAAGTTAGCAATTAGTAACAAAAAGATGACTAAATAAAATTATGTTTGGAATTTTTCAAATGCACCTCTAAATAACATGTTGATGGAAACTCAAAGAAAGTATAAGAAGGGAAATAAAGACCAGAAATTAATGAAATAGAACACAACGGAATAAAGAATCAACAAAACCACAAGCTTGTTCTTTCAGATAACAAAATAGATAAACTTTGGCAAGACTGACCAAGAAAAAACAGATTAGACACAGATAATATTAACAATAAAGGGAGAACTGAGAATTCAATAGAGATATTAAAATGTCAAGAGTATAATGTGAGCAATTTTCTGCCAATAAATTTGAAAATGTAAAAAGTTGGAAGTTTTCAATATAATTTTTTAAACCATGCTAAAGTAAAAGAAAGCTTTTATAAGATAGAATAGGTAAGTGTCTTCATGATCTTTGGGTAGAGCAATTTGTGGTATTTTCACACAGTGTAATACTATACAGCAATGAGAAGGAACAAACTACAATACATGCAACAATATGAATGAATGTTGCATAATTTTGAGTAAAAGAAGCCAGGCACAAAAGAGTACACACAGTATGATTCCATTTCTATAAAGCACAAGAGCTGGCAAAACCTATTCTGTCAGCAGCCAGTGGTCTCCTGGACTAGAAGGGGGCACAAGGGCAGTTAGGGTGCTGGTAATATTCTACTTGAACAGTTTTCTGGTTACATGGGCAGGTTACCTTTACAAAAATTTATTGAGTTTTACATTCATGGCTTGCATTCTTCTATATGTATGTTTTATCTCAATAAAAAGTTTATTTTTTCAAAAATGAAGAAACAGAAACTCCTGAAATAGTCTCATCCTGGCTAAAGCAAATTGAGCAAATATTTTAAAATCCACCCACCAAGAATAAAAATTTCAGGACCAGATAGGTTTTTTGTTTAATTCTACCAGCCTTTCAAAAAACAAGTTATTTTTATCTTCTGCAGACTGTGCCAAAGAATAGAAAAGAATGGCCAGCTTATTTTATGAGGCTAGAAACAGGCTGATCCTCAAGACAAAACCAGAAAAGAACAGTATGAGAAAGTTACGTTAGTTTCTCGACTGTGAAAATAGATACAAAAAATGTGAAAACATTTTTAGCAAAGAAAAAAGAAATTAAGTGTTTTATGTTAATAGATTAAAGGAGAGATTCAGGTCAGTTATCTTCAAAATGTGATCTGGGAGAACACACACACACACGTATATATAGTTTCATGTGTTAGCACATGACAATGCATTATACAAAGTTGTAGGAGCAGAATGCTGGAAACAACCTAACTATCCAGCAACAGGAGAAATGATAAATAAATAGACACAACGAATTAGTAAATGCAGGTAAATGTATGCACTAAAGCTAATATATCAGTATGGATTAATATCATAAAAATAATGCTGAGGAAAAAAGTTACAGAAGGAGATGTACAGTTAATGATACTAGATTTATAAAACACGCAAAACACACTATATCACACATGTGTGATAAAAGTATGAAAGTATAGTATAGACACATACGAAAGAATGCATGGGTATAATTCCCTCCAAATTCAGGACAGAGAAGGGGGGGAGTGAGGTTGTTAAAGATACACAGGGGCTTGATTTTTTCTACAATATTCTATTCTTAACATCTGTGTGCACACTTACTGCATTCTGTTTTCTGTGCCTGAAATATTTCATAATTTTAAAAAGTTTTTCTAGAAACCAATCATCTGAAACGGGTTGAAGGAGGTAAACACTGTTGGTGTATGATCACTATTTTCAAATATTTGAACGGTCATCATGTATAAGAAAGAAGAATGTGTTCTGTTTAACTAACACATATGTACAAGCATTTGTTAACCAAAAACCACGCACATATTACTATTACTACCTCAGAGGACAGAATTAGGACAAATGGAAGGAGTTACAAGGACGAAGGTAGATTTGTGCCCCATACAGAGAGACAAGTTAACAGTCAGAGGCAGCATAACATGGCAGTGCGAGCAGGACTGTTTGGAGCCAGCCTGCCTGGCTTCAGGTCCTGGCTCTGCCCTTTGTAGGCAGTAGATTGGAGCAGATTATTTAACCTCTGTTCCTGTTTCCCATTCTGTAAGATGGGGATAATAATAGTGCCTACACTTCACAGGGCTACATAAGGATTAAATGATTGATTATTCATAAAGTGCTTGGGAGAGTGCTTGGTACATAGCAAGCACTATATGTTTGTAAAATAAATCAAACAAATCTGGCAGATAAAGAGCCTTCCTTATAAAGCAGGAAGCTCTTTAAGGGCTTATTCAAAAGCTGGATAAATCTCTGTTAAGGGTGGTGTGGAGGTAATCCTTCTCTTCTGGTCTGAGTACTTCTCAAACTTCCATATGCATTCAAATCACATGGGGATCTTGATAAAATGCAAGTTTCTAGTCAGTAAATGTGGGGTGGAGCCTGAGATTCCTTATTTCTAACAGGTGTCTCCTGGGGACGACACCTTGAGTAACCGAGCTATGGCTGGCCTTTCCCTATGACCATACATCGTAGTTTCTAAGATGCTTAGTTCTTGTTTCTGATCAATCATCAAGTTGCAGAAAATTCTAGATATATTTCTCTTTCAAAACCAATTTTTACCCTTCAGTTAACAAATAATTTAAACACTAAAAGGATTAAGAATTTATAGGAAGCTTGGGTGACTCTTTTTATGTAACTGTAGATAATTACCACGTAATTTTTTATAAATTCTGCTTTTGGATTTTTTTTTGAAGCAGAAACACTTATAATGAGATGTTAAAACAGTAAAATATGGGGGGGCATATCATTTTGGAATTCACATTAGAGTTTATTATGATAGGGAAGAGGATGTCACTCTAGATTTCCAAATTGGCGAGTGAGAGAAGGAAAATCATATTTAAGGGCAGGATAAATTAGAAAGGAGAATGTGAAGGTTTGAAGTAAAAAGGAAAAAGTAAAGAAGGATTTTTTTTTAAGTTTGAAGTATGGTTCTGAGAGATGTTAAAGAGAAAGACCAGTGGGATCAACATTTTATATTAATTCAGTGATAAGCCCAAAAGGGAAATTAGACTTCAGTACACTGGAGGGCTCTGGTGAATCATACTGGGCTCCAGTGGGAGCCCCGCCCATCTGACATTGGACACAACTGGACCTCCAGGTTCAACTGAAATCTGAATGTTCTGAAGCAGATCTTTAACACTGTGATCCAGAACAGAAACCCAGAAAATGTCCTGTTGCTTGGGGTGGTTGATGTTGTGGGAAGTTCTAGATGATTTGGTCTGAATTATACTCCATGCTTTCTTTCCTTCAGGGAATCCTCAATGATGACAGTTGATTTAGAGCCAAAGGGAACCCCCAGAGTTTCCTTAGGACTGACGCACACAGGTAGTGAGTCTATGACTACCGTGTACCTAGTGTTTGGGGCTTTCACCATAGAGGGGCTCATGATTATTCAACATAAAGCTACTGGAACCGACTTCTGCTGCCCCCAGAGCACAGCTCACAAATGTCCCTAGATCTGAAATAGCCTGTCTCTACTATTGTTATAGTATTATTTATTAGTATAAATACTAATAAATAAATACTCTGTAGTATTATAGAGTAGAGGGACAGTGGGGAGGCAGCATAGAGGACATTGTATTCTTTGATGTATCCTTTCACTGCTCTACTGTTCAAGGTCAAAGCAGGGAGTTTTCAGGCTCTATATTTTGTTTTAAAAAGGGCAGTATAGGAGAAGTCAGGGAGAGATAGAAGTAGTAGTCATTCAAACAGATAATTCTACAGTTTTCTTTAAACCTGTGTTACTTTAAATAGTTTCAGTATTTTACTCACCACCACTGCACAGAGGTTATATTTAGGATGTTTCCGAAAAATTGGACAAATGTAAGGAGTAAGGTCCAAGTTAGTGAGCGGGTAATGAATATCTGTCCTCAGTTTCGTTTTCATTGTACCCAGAATGTCAAACCTGCAGAGATAAAATAAATGTGTAAAATAGAAAGTAAGTTTGTGAACCACTCATGAATGAAGTCCACATACCTTCACAAGTTCTAAGTATAGTTAAAAGTAATTTCTTGGAAAGATTATTTGGTGTAGACTTATACATAAATTATTTTTTTCTTATCTATGTATATTTGAATCTCCACAGCCAAAACTGAGGCTGAAGTGGGCCAAGAGCCTGAGTCAGGGAGTGAGACAGGGTAGAGTCAATCCAGCGGGAGAAAAAGAAAGGGATAAAGCCAAGCTCAGCATCGGGGGGAGTAGAAATCACATTGATAACTTCCAGAAGTCTTCCCTCCATCTGATGCTGTTCACTCTAACCAAGCTGACTCAGCTTTTCCGTATGTTGATTTCAGCACACACTGTCTTCGCAGTGTCCTGTTTTCCAACTTGGAGGTTTTAATATATCTTTAATAAGATAAAATTTTGTGAAAATCTTGTCACATTCTCTATGTGTTATACAGATCAGCAATTCCCAAATCTGAGTTCATATCAGAATCACCCCAGAGCTTTTTAAAGAATAAATTATGTTCATTTTGGAAAAACAGCTGGTTTAGGTCAGGGGAAGGGAAATTACTGGGTGAGGCTGAGATATTCTTGTGCCAGAAAGCAAGAAACCTTGTTTGCAAAAACTAAGGGACTATCATATCATATGACCCAGCAATCCCATGCCTAGGTATCGTCTCAGAAGAAACAAAGACTTATATCCACACAGAAACCTATACGCAAAATTTATAGCAGCTGTATTCATATCTGCCCCAAGCTGGAAACAACTCAAATGTTCATCAACTAGTGAATGGATCAACAATTTTGGTACATTCATAAAAGAGTATACTACACAGCAATCAAAAGGAAGGAACCATGACTACATTCCACAACATGGGTTAATCTCATTGTGCTAAGTGAAAGAAGCCAAACTCAAAAGGCCATATCTGGTATAACATACGACATTCAGGAAAAGGCAATAAACATGGAAATCAGATCAGAAGTTTCTAGGGGCTGAGGGTGGGCGAAGGAATTGATTATAAAGGAACATGAGAAAACTTTTTGGGGTGATGGAAAGAATCTCTGTTGGCAGTGATGGTTACATTACATTTGTCAAAATTCATAGAACTATATAAAAGAAGGATACATTTTATATATGTAAGTAAACTTAAATTAACTAATGGGGTCACAGGAGCTGGCTTGAAGGGGATCCCACTGGCCAACTTTGAACAATTTGAGCATGGAGGAGAATGATAATAGTAATGCATATTAAACCAATTAAGTTTAAAAATATCCACGAGTCCAGAGTGATACTAGTTACAGAGGGGAAAACTACTATACCTTTAAATGGTGAGATCGTATAGTCACCACCTTAACTAAGTGATCAAATTAACATTACCAGTAGTGGGACAAACTTTTATTATCTGCCTCCTGATGTAATGTAATGACAAGTCCATAACATCAGCTATGGCAAATTCTTGCTAAAAAAAAAAAAAAGTTTAGCCTAAATCTAACTATGGGGAAACAATTAGACAAATCCAGGATGGGTGACATAATCTAAACAAACTCAAAATGAGAAAAAATTGTTTAAATATGAAAAAAGAGGGAAGGAGTCTTCTAGATTAAAAGAGACTAAAGAGACAGCCAAATGCAATGTATGACCCTTGACTGGATGCTAGATTGGAAGAAAAGTTATGAAAGATATTTTGGGGATGGGGGAATTTAGATATGGACAGTATCTTGGGTGATATAAAATTATTGTTAAATTTCTTGGGCTATATGATAATGGTGTGATTATGTAGAAGAAAGTCCTATTCTCAGGTGATACCTGCTGAAGTATTTAAGCATGAAATGCCATGGTGTTTGCATCTTACTTTAGACAGTTCAGCTAATAAAATGGAAGGGAGGGCTGGCGGGAGAAACAGACAGACAGGAAGAACAAAAGGAAATGTGGCAAAGTGGCCCCAACTAATGAAGATTCTAGGGTATATGGGTATTCATTATATACCTTTTCAAATTTTCTGTAGATTTGTAACTTTTAAAAATAAAAACTGGGACTTCCCTGGTGGCGCAGTGGTTAAGAATCTGCCCGCCAATGCAGGGGACACGGGTTCGAGCCCTGGCCCGGGAATATGCCGCAGACCAAGTAAGCCCACGCTCCACAACTACTGAGCCTGTGCTCTAGAGCCCGCGAGCCACAACTACCGAAGCCCGTGTGCCCTAGAGCCCGTGCTCGGCAGCAAGAGAAGCCACCACAATAAGCCTGCACACCGCAACCCACGCCCCACAACTAGAGAAAGCCCACACAGCAACTAAGACCCAATGCTGCCAAAAATAAATTAAAAAATAGGGTTTCCCTGGTGGCGCAGTGGTTGAGAGTCCGCCTGCCGATGCAGGGGACACGGGTTCGTGCCCCGGTCCGGGAAGATCCCACATGCCGCGGAGCGGTTGGGCCCGTGAGCCATGGCCGCTGAGCCTGCGCGTCCGGAGCCTGTGCTCCGCAACGGGAGAGGCCACAACAGTGAGAGGCCTGCGGACCACAAAAACAAAAACAAAAAAAATAAAAATAATAAGTGAGCGCGGTGGGGGGGGGGGTGTTAAAATTTTAAATAGTGATTCTTAGATTCCACCTCAGACCTGTGCGAACAGAATCCCCAAGGGTGGAGCTAGGGAATTTATTTATTTATTTTATAACATCTTTATAGGAAATTTATTTTTTAAAAGCACTCAAAGTGAGTGCCAAATGTCCATCAACAGTTGAATAGACAAACAAAATATGATGTACATACATACGATAGAGTATTATTCAGCTATAAAAAGGAATGAACTTCTGGTACACGTCACAACAAGGATGAATCTTGGAAACATGCTAAGTGAAATAGGCCAGCAAAAAAGACAAATGGTGTGTGACTACACTTATATGAAGCATCAGAACAGGCAAATTTATAGACACAGAAAGTAGACTGGAGGTTACCAGGGGCTGGGAGGGAAGAGGAATGGGGAGTTATTGCTTAATGATTCCAGAGTTTCTGTTGAGGGTGATGAAAAAGTTTTGGAAAATCGATGCACAATATTGTGAATGTAATTAATGCCAGTGAAATTATATACTTAAAGTGGCAAGTTTTGTTACATATATTTTACCACAGATTTTAAAAAATTAATGTAATATACTCAACACCATTGAATTGTACACTTAAATAGGTGAATTGCATGGTATGTGAATTATATCATCATAAAGCTGTTCAAAAAATCTTCTCACAAAATGTTAAAATCCATACCTTTTTAAGTGAAAGACAATTATTTTTGGTGCTTTAGAAATATTGGCCTTCACAGCTGTTTCTTGCTTGGTTTCGCAAAAGGAACAGTAAATTTGGTTGTCCCAGGCCAGTGTGTCTTGTTGAAAAAAACACTGGAGACAGTCCTGTTGAGGGAAGAAGCATTTGGTGACCAAACTGAATCCACTTCAACCTGGGGTCCTGTCTATATTAGAACTCTGAAAGAGCTGCGGAAATGTAATTCTCTGTGCTTTTCTCCAAGTCCAAGAGATGCCAGCGCCGCAAGCTGCAGCTTGGATATAGTCCACCTGGCAAAGGAGGTGCTGCCTTCTCACTGAGTTATTGAAATAGATCCAAATGTCCATCTCATTTCTAATCTCTGAATCAGCATTTTAACATTTCTGGTTTGTTTCAGAATAATACCAACTATGCAATTTCCACTAACCAAGTCAGGCAGCTACTTTAAGTTATTCATCTCATCAGAAAAATGATCTGGGGACTGAAAAATGACCGTATCCCTGTATTTGGGGGTGGCCCATAATAAAGATAGCAGAACAGAGAGAATTAGATCTCATGCCCACAGGAGACATCCTCAACCAGCCAGGCTCCCCGCTCTGCAAACCATTAACCTAAAGAGGAAGACGAGCACAGATTGCCAGCACCTCACTTAGAGGCTTTGGAATTCATCTTCAGTAGTGTTTAGCAGTTTGATCTGAGAACAAAGCCCAGTTCTGAATAAGTAGTAGGATTATTTTCTCTAACTCTGGTATTTCAAGACTTTTAGCAATTTAAGAAGAAAAATATAAATGTGTGTTTTCCTGCAAGGAAACTTATTGCTCCCTCCCTCCTCACAGTTCCCTGGCTTTTACTGCCACCTTCCACCCACCCCTGCCCCCGACTCCCACCACTCCTCCGCTTACAGATTAACTTTTGGTATTATGGTAAAGAAAACTCGAGAGGTAAACTAAGGCACTATTCCATTCTATCTTCTCCCCAGATGCCTCAGCTTTTGTCCAAAACATAAGAGCTCAAGAATAAGAGTCAAAGTCATTTCCTAATATGTACCTACAGACCTCTGGGATGAGAAAGGGCCATAACATTTTTATAAGTATAAATTCCCTATATGCGCCAAGCCATCTCAATGGACTGAATAAAGCCCACCCATCTTTCCAGTTTTACAGTGAGGCTCTTTCACTGAGCACATTTAGAGATACATCTGAATTCATAGTAACTTTTGGCTGTATGTCACTTTTCTACAAAACGTTCTCATCACGGGTTTCCAATTTTTTTAAGTTATAAAGTAGCTCCCCTCATACTAGAAAATGTAGGAAACAGCCTCGGGAAAACCCAGGGTTGGGGCAGAGAAAGACAAAAGAAGTCTCATGGAGTAAGAATCCCTACCTGAAGAGAGCACTCGTATTTGGATGGAATGGGGAGGGAGAGGACGGTGAAGACTTCATTCTTGTAGGTACAGTTCTCACACTTTAAACATATGATGCTATAATTGAGCTGCCCTTCAAACAGCCGGGTGATGATGGAGGACTCGGTGGCAATCATCTTCCTGCAGGATCTCGGAATAGATCTTTTTTCATATGATCTTCTTCGGTGGTACTGAATAAAGGAACAAATTCACCCCAAATCACCTACTGGTTCTCAAAATATTTTTAATAGAATGACCTGATTTTTCTAACAGAATGCTACCCAAAACCACTTAGTTTTGGATTCAGAAAATAAACAGAATAAGATCTTCTTAAGAGCATATAATATGTGTGATTTCTGATAATTCAGTTATTTGCCTCTTTAAGTGAATCTGAGGAACGAGGACACCCTAACCCTGGTAAAACATATATCCATGGCGCCATAAACTGACAGTAAATGATAATGTGATATAGGGTCCTGCAGGTAGTTTTTCCTGGGCAGAGGGTAAGCTGCAAACTAGCTTCTGGTCATGCAAGCTGATCTATAGGTAAGATAAAGGAATTGGATCTCTCCTCCAGTCCCTTCAGGTTACGTTCCTTAGTCTCTTCTTTTATTGTTAGAAAAGAATTTTTTAAAGAGCAAATCTTAAACTCCAAGGGCAGCCCAATTTCACTAGCCTTGTAGCCTGATTTGAATCTAGTTGATGCTCAGGAACAGTATTTCCGGGAGCATACCCTGACTGGTGATTCTACAGCCTCAGCAGAATATACATTCTGAAGGTGCTTTAGCTCCACAGTCAGCTACGCTTTGGAACTGTGCACAAGGCTCCGCTTTGGCTGCTTCTTTCATCACACCCACCTGCCCGTGTCTTCCACCTGACAGTAGTTTGATGCCTCTAACTCCAAGTTTAACCTTGAGAACCAGAACGCTATTTATTTCAGACTGGCTGCAGATGAGGACCTCAGTGATTTTTACTGACCATCACCCTCCCCTCTGGCTAAAAAAAGTGCTGCTGTGAATATCTCAGTAAAAATTAAAAATGGAGCTGAGGATTGCAGATGAGAGGGATTAACAGTAATAGTTTGTGGTCTTTCATGATAAGTGTCTCCTGGCTATGAGGTAAGCTAACAGCAGCACAAAGACACTGCATAAAATCTAGGGCATATCTTTGGAGAGTGTGGGTCTCAGATCAAGGCTGAAGGTATTAAGTCTTATAAATAAAGGCAACCTCCTTAGTAACTGGCAATTTCATGTTTTATTAAATGTATGTCCTAATCCAGTGAAGAACTCAGGTTAGGCACATTTAGTATAAAGATGAAACTGCAGTTTACAGATCTGTCCTTTCACCTTACACCAAGCTTAATATTTCCTCGAGTTTGTAGCTACAAAGAACACTTGTTTTAAGTTGTAAATTTTATATATTATACCTCATGAGGAATATATTTTTATAAAAAAATGTAATTTTCACTCTAAAAAATAGTCAATGCAGATGTTACTGCAAAGGGAACTAGACCAGTGGTCCCCACACCTGCTGATTACTGGAAATCCCAAGTGAGTTTTCCCAGAAGACAACCCAGACATTCTAATTCAATAACACCAAAGGGCCTAAGAAGCTGTGCCATAAAATCTCCCCAGGTGATTCCGATAAACAGCTAAGTTTGGGAAATACAGGCCCATTCAAATACTAACTTGAATGTTCCCCATAGTGACCCCAGCACCTGTGCTCAGCACAGAGTAGGCAATACTGACTGAACAAATAAAAGAATGAAAAGTGAAAGTTGCTGATAGAGCTAAAGGTCTATTTCAAGGCCATTAATTCTACTTACCTTTTTCAGAGTTTCATGAAGTTCATTCAGGACATAAATCAAGAATTCCTGAGCATCTTGCTGCGTCTTTTTCATAAATGCTGGGTAGAGTTTGCCAAAAGCTGACCAAAATATTTCTGGTGAGACACAGTCAGAGTCTCCAAGCCACATGTCTGTCATCACGTAGGCAAAAGCAGTGGCAACCTCACTGCAATCCCTTGGAAGAAGGAAGGGAAATGATTCCGGCTAATTATGTGGCATCAGACCCCAAACAAAGCTTCATTCATTTCTTGGTTGACCTTCCCATTTTACTCACCCTAGAAATGGGATCTGGGGCACTGCAGCCTCTCCTAACTGGTTTAGCCCTTCATAGGGACTCCAGAGGGTCCCTTCCCTAACCGCACCTTGGAGAGCAGGGGTGAGGGCCCGGCTGCAGGGATGGCAAATTGTCTTACTTTTGAAGAGCGGTAATGTACTTTCCAGAGAGAAAGTATTCCACCAGCGGTGAGATGCTGCAGAGACACTGTAAGATGGCATTCATGTAGCATGTGTTGCCCAGGTTCTGCAGACCAGTCACTCCCTGGAAATGGGGCTGGTTCTCATCAGCCTCATTAACTGGAAAGGGGTCATAGTGATCTGTGCACTCTGTGCTGTGTTGGTGCCACATGGAAAGAAAGGACAGCATTTTGAGGAAACAAAATACGTACAAATGAAATAAGGCCATCTCAACCTAATGACACAAAGAAGAGTCCTTCATAAGACTTCCACCAAATACATTCCCTATTAAAGACAGAAGTATTCGGACTTGGAGTCTAAAATTGCATTACTTTGTTTGGGACTCTTTGAACAGTGCCTGCGGCCAAATAAGCAGAGATAAAGTTTCTTCCTTAAACCAAAGCAAGAGGACAGAAAAAATTGGCCTTTCAGAGACCTAGAATTGCTTTGCTAAAATGCTGACTTCCTCTCTAAATACCAAAGTATTTCCTTTTTTGCTGGGCAAGTAATTTAATTATTATTACCAGTAATAATAATAATAGATAGTAGTTAATAACAATAGCTATCTTGTATTGACCTGACACTATGTTAAGTACTTAACATGAACTTTCCCATTTAATTCTTTCAACAATTCTATGGGGTAGGTACAGTTATTTTTAAATCCTGTTTTACAGGTGAGATATCATGTGTAAATAAATGGTTTCGTCATTTGCCCACGGTAATATACTAAGGCATGTACAGTGGCACACAGAGAGAAGGGATATCTATCTATCTATGTATCTACCTACCCATCATCTGTCTGTCAAGAGTTATTTGGATTTATATATCAAATATTAGGAGTATATATGTGTGTGTATATACATATATATGCCATATATACATTTGAGAGCATAATATATACACATATTAAGAGAATATATACATATATTAAGAGCACATACATATGTGTGTATGTTATATATGTATATATAATACATACATATATAAACACACACACATACATAGAGAGGGGGAGAGAAAGAGCATTTAGTTTAAATTTTGATGGTCACTTACCAGCTACATGATCTGGGACTCATGTCTGTTTCTCATCTATAAAACAGGAATAGTGTTACCTGCCTTATAGGATTGTTGGATTGTGAGGATTAAACAATGCAAGGAACGAGGCACAGATTACATAGTTAATGGTAACCTAAAAAAATTTCTTTAAAGAAATGACTGATCCAGGATGTCCTTAACAGTAGCTACGGAATTCGTGTGTCCATGTGGATCAACCAGACCTGCACAGAGGAGAGGGTCCTCTTCTTTCCACACAGAGCTTCCTTTTGTAATTTGGCTACTGCACCAGGCAGCCCAATATCTTCATCCTTTTAGGTTTTCTTTCCACGTAGTATCTAAAATTGGGACTCCAGGAGACAGCTACCTCATGTCAGTACCTCTACTTACAATTCTGCCAGTTTGAAAAGTGCTCGCTTTTACACGGAGGGACATTTCCCCTTTTATTTACCAATGTCACAGGAGGCCCTGGGCTGTCACTCTTTAGGAATAACTATTGGCTAGATATTAAATAACATCTTCCCATCCCTTCCCTTTGGGAGACCTCCAATGGGTCAACCCTGAGGAATCCATTCAAAATTCGGCATGTACCTCATGACCCCTTTAAGCATGGCTTCCCCGCACCCCACCCCAGCCCAGCTAAACTTATCTAGAAAACCGTAGTAGACAGAGGCTCACAGGACACAGTAGATACCGAAGTCATCTGCAGTGAAAGGCTGTTGTGAAGCCATTTTAGTGAAACGACGTTGGTCTTTCACTTCTATTCAGGAGCTACATCTAATCCTTTTAACTTCATTTCTCCAAGCCTGTTACTTTGGTTCTTCTTGTTTGTAATAAACAACTTACATGTTCCTTCCTACTTTCAGTAGCTGCAAACTGATTTCATCTGTACTTCAGGTACCTTCCAACTTGGATTTCCCATACATCACAATCCTTTACATTACACTTCAAAATTCTAGAATGCTGCCTGAGATACTGTTACTTGGTTGCTTTAAAACTTAAAAGATTAGATATCAGAGAATTAACTGAACATACAACCTCTCTTCATCTTTCCAAGTTTCTCTTGTATATATATATTACAGACACACACAAACACATACACAGAAGATTTGCCTCCACATCAGTGGACACTATGGCAACTCTGCCCCCTTAGGGCACTCATCCAGCTTCCCAGTGACCACACCACTCCAGGGACTTTGAGGGACTGTGTCTCACACCGGGGAAAGAGGCAGATGGCTTTTGCTGCTTCCCAAAATGCATAGCATTGGGATAGACTGGAGTATTTCCCTTCACAGTCAATCAATTATAGTGCAAAAGAGGTATACACACACACACACACACACACACACACACACACACACACCCCTAATGCCACACTGGGCAAATAAAATTATTCATCAAAGAAGAAGTTATAAGTTGAGAAATAGCAAAGCACACATGAGCTCCTGAGCTCTCATTTTCTTCACAGAGAACTGTGCTTAAGAAAGCACTTCAAAAAAAAAAAAAAAAGCAAGCAAGCACTTCAGCCACATAGCACACGGAGATCAGCTCAGTGCTTTGTGACCACCTAGAGGGGTGGGATACGGAGGCGCAAGAGGGAAGAGATATGGAAATATATGTATACATATAGCTGATTCACTTTGTTATACAGCAGAAACTAACACACCATTGTAAAGCAATTATACTCCAATAAAGATGTTAAAAAAAAAAGAAAGCACTTCAATAGAGAGGGACCCCCCAACCCCTGCAAAGAACCCCTACCCAATGCTCTGTCTAGATGAAAAGGGGTCAGAGAATACATGTGACCAATAGCAGTGATGGCAACCTGGTCGAGGAAGTGGCCTTGTTAGAAAGGGGGAGCCTCTGGAGTTCCGGAGCTAATACCAACATGTTCTTCCTCTGAGCTAACTTAGAATCTGTAGAGAATAGGTAAAGAAAGAGCCATTAGGGCCAATTCATCTTTTCTCAGCTCTCCATCTAGTAAAATGAATGAGGTAACAAAAGGAAAAAACTCTTCAAAATTGTCAATGTCAGGAAAGAAAAAAGGCTGAGAATTATTTCAGATTAAAAAGAAACTAGAGAAACAAGACAAATACTCAGTCCTGGGTGGGATCCTTGGTCAGGAAAAAAAATAGTATAAAAGGACATTATTGGGACAACTGATGAAATCTGAATATGGATTATATAAGAATAGTTTTATATCTGAATTTTATAAAACTGTATTCTGTTTATTAAAGATAATGTCGTTTTTAAGAAATACACACTGAAGGATTTAGGGATAAAGGGGCATGATTTATGCAACCTGCTTTCAAATGGATCAGGAAAACACACACAGACACAGACACACATGAGGAAAGGAGGGAAGAAGGAGTGATAAAGCAAATATGAAGCAGATGCAGCCCAAATGACTGCAATTGGCGAATCCGAGTGAGGGTATATTGGAGTTCTTTATCCTCTTCCTGAAATCCTTCTGTAAGTTTGAAATAATCTCAAACTAAAAAGTTTAAAAAATGAGAATGTAGTAGACATATTTGTAATTTGGATTTATCTCCAAGGTACAGTACTGGTAAGTCAAAAAGCAAGGTGCTTAAGAGTTTGCCTATAGTGTGTCCAAATGCTTATACATATACATTTAAATTTATATATTTATACTCAGGCTACACAAAGACATTAAGAATAATCACTTTTTGACACCAGGATAAGGGATCCTGGCAACTAGAGGTGCTAACTCTTGCAGCTATTTGATCTTTGCAGCCTATTTACAGAGGAGTTTCTTGAAGTCACCACAGTGGTGATTCTGGAGGACGTGAATCCTATCATCCTGCTCCTTTTGTCAGTGAAGTTCTCCCAAGACCTTCAGTTTCTCCTAATCAATATAGTCTTGCTAAAATTTCATTTTAATTTGATGCTGGGAGGTAAAAATACAATTCATATTCATATGTTGATCTTGTATCCAGGAACCTTTATAAACTTAAGTCTAATTTTTATTTAGGTTCTTTGGATTATTTCCTTTCCAATTTCTTATGCTTTTTATTTTTTATCTTTTGAACTAGCTAGCACCTCTAGTAAAACATTGAATACAAGTGGGATAGTAGGTATCCATAGCTCATTCCTGAACTGAGGAAAAGCTTTGTATAATTCACCATTAAGTGTGATGCTTACTAAAGGCATAGTTGTTTTTTTTTTTTGAGAGTTGTAACCATGAATAGATTGTGAATGTGATCAGGTTTTTCTGTATCTTTTGAGGTAATCATGAGATTCTATCTTCTTTATTCTGTTATCATGGTTAACTATTGATGATGGTCACATATTAAACCCATATTCTATTTCTCAGAGAAACCTATCTTACTTGTGATATAGCATCATTTTCATGAATTGCTGGATTCTATTTGCTAATCTTTTGTTCAAGATTTTTGTATCTATGTGCATGACTAAGATCACCCATGGATTAGTGTTCCATGCTGTGTAACAAATTACCAAAAACTTAGTGGTTTAAAACAACACCCATTTACAATATTATCTCAGTTTCTGTAGGTCGGAGTCCGGGCATGGCTTAGCTGAGATCACATATTGCATTTTGTTATCACATCTCTCTGGGATCCTTCAACCTGAAAGTTCTTATATATCTCCTTGACTTTCAAGAACTTGGCCCTTTTTTGAAGATTACTGGCCAGTTATTTTGAAGAATACTCCTTAATTTGGGTTTGTCTGATGTTTCCTCATGATCAGATTCACTTCATGCATTTGTAATACAAATATCACAGAAGTGATGCTGTGTTCTTACTGCATCATATTAGGTGCAACACAATTTGATCTGTCCCAGCACTGGCAATGTTAACTCCAATCACTCAGATAAAGTGGGGCCTTCCAGATTTCTCCAATGTAGTTACTTTTCCTTTTTGTAATCAGTATTTTGTGGGGAGGACTTAGAGACAGTGTAAATGGTCCATTCTTCATCAAACTTTCACACATTAATCAATGTTGCTTAGCTGGATTAATTATCACTATGGTGGTTGCCAAGTGGTGATTTCCTAATGCTGTTATTCCAATTACATTCATTAGCTGATCCTCTACTATAAAGAGAAGTTTTATCTTTTCCTCATTTGTTTTTTTTTAAAAATTAATCATGGTGGACTCATGAATTTCTGTTTTATTCACTGGATTAGAATCTGTTATTATCATTTATTTCTGATGTATAAATCGTCTCAAGATTAGCCAGCAGAAGGCCCTTCAAGATGTTTTCTGTACCCATTTGACATGTCCCCATCATTCTTTGGGCACTTTTTGGTACAGCAAGGTCTTCCAGACTTACCTTGTCTTGTCCCTGTCCCAGTCCTGAAGTCAGCCATTTCTCAAAGAGCCCTGGTTCCTGTTAGAGGAGAACAGTATTTAGAAGATCTGGGAGCTAGGTATACTCACACTATTACAGTGTCACAGCCCCCCATTACTCTCAATATGTTTCCTTATTTGATCAACCCCTATGCATGTAAATTATCTCCTGTTGCTGCCACCCCTGATCCCCACCCTATTACACTACACACAGACACCATCCTTACCCTGCTTCTCTGACACCCCACATCAAGTCACTGCTGCCCTGCAACAATATGAGACCTAACTAGACTGGTCTCAACTATGGCTTTTAGACTAAAGTGTGAAAGAACGAAGGAAGAGAGGAAGAAAGGAATTAGGCTCTCCCTGTTATTTTCTGCTTCTGATTTTGATGGTTTACTTTTTTTTTTTTTTGGTCTCTTTTCTCAGATGGCTTTAAGTTCACTAAAACTGCACCAGAAACTAAGCAATATGGCTTTTTAGCCTGAGAGTGAGTGTACAAGTGTTGGGGTGGGATGAGGCTGTCAGCAATTGTAGGCAAGTCTTAGCGGACTTTCAGTGGGAACAGGCTGCAAAGACGTGTGGGAAAATAATTCTAACACACGTGGGTAGATTGCAAGTGTTCCGACAGAGGCCAGTAATGCCTACAGAGGCCACTCATACTTTGTCATGGGAAGAACCCGAAAAACATGGGTCTGTCCTGCAAATGTCTGTTGTCGTACAACTATTTGAAGTATTCTCTTATGATTGTATATCTTATCTGTGATATTGATTGTAACTTCTCTTTCATTTCTAATTTTGTTTATTTGGGCCCTCTCTCATTTTTCTTAATGAGTCTGACTAAAGGTTTATCGATTCTGCTTATTTCTTGAGTTAGGCCTGTATTGCTATAAACTTCCCTCTTAGAACTGCTTTTGCTGCTTCCCATAGATTTTCAAAATTTGTGTTTTTATTTTCATTTGTCTCAAGATATTTTCTGTTTTCCTCTTCAATTTCTTCATTGACCCATTGGGGTTTTTCTTAGTAGCAAGTTGTTAGGTCTCCATATGTTTGTTTTTCCAATCCTCTTCTTGTAATTGATTTCTAGTTTTATCCTGTTGTGGTCAAAAAGAAGCTTAACATAATTTCAGTCTTCTTAAATTTGTTAATTGTTTTATGGCCTAGCATGTGATCTACTCTGGACAAAGTTCCATGTGTACTTGAAAAGAATGTGTATTCTGCTTTTTTGTTCTAACATGTCATTTAAGGCCAATGTTTCCTTATTGACTTTTTGTCTGGATGATCTATCCACTGATGCAAGTCAGGTGGTAAAGTCCTCTACTATTATTGTATTACTGTCAATTTCTCTCTTTATGTCAGTTAATATTTGCTTTATGTATTTAGAAGCTCCTATATTAAGTTCAGATAGGCGCACATTTACGAATTTATAGCCTCTTTTGGATTGACCACTTTATCATTATATAATGCCCTTCTTTGTCTTTTATTATAGACTTTGTTTTAAAGTCCACCTTATCTGATGAGTACTGCTACCCCAGCTTTATTCGTTTCCATTTGCATGGAACATCTTCCATCCCTTCATTTTCAGTCTGTTTTCAGCTCTGAAGTGAGCTTCTTGTAGGCAGCATACAGATGGGTCTTGTTTGGTTTTTTTAAATCCAATCAGCCACCCTATGTCTTTTGGAGCATGTAGTCCACTTACATTTAAAGTGATTATTGATAGGTAGGTACATATTGCCATTTTGTTACCTGTTTTCTGGTTGTTTTTGTAGTTCTTTTCTGTTCTCTTCTCTTAGTCACTTCTTTGTTGTTTAATGATTTTATTTAGTGTTATGTTTGGGTTCCTCTCTAATTTGTGCATATATATTTTTGGTTTTTGATTTGTGGTTACCATGAGGTTCATATATATCGACTTATATCAACTTGTTTTAAACTGATAGTCATTTCAGCTCAATACATTTTAAAAAGATCTCCATTTTTCACTCCTCCACCATGTTTTATGTTTTTGATGTCATATTTTACATCTTTATGTCTATCCCATTACTGTTTATTGTAGTTACAGCTGATTTTACAATTTTATCTCTTAATCTTCATGTTAGCTTATTTCAGTGGTTGATCCACTGCCTTTACTGTTATTTGCATTTGCCACTGAGATTTTCCATTTCATATATTTTATTTCTTGTTATAGTTTTTTCCTTTTCACTTTATAAAGAAGACCCTTTAACATTTCTTTTAAGGCCAGTTTAGTGGTGATGAACTCTTTGTTTTTGTTGTCAGGCATACTATCTCTTCTTCAATTCTGAATGATAACCTTACTGGGTAGAGTATCTGAGGTTATAGGTTATTTCCTTTCACCACTTTAAATATATCATGCCACTCCCTTCTGGCCTGCAAAGTTTCTGCTGAAAAATCAGCAGATAGCCTTATGGGGGATGCCCTGGATGTACCTCTTTGTTTTCTCTTGCTGCCTTTAAAATTCTCTATAATTTCTGCTGTTTTAATTATGGTATGTCTTGGTCTCTCTTTGGGTTCATCTTGCTTGGGACTTTCTGTGCTTACTGGACCTGGGCATCTGTTTCTCTCTTTGGGTTAGGGAAGTTTTTAGCCATAATTTCATCAAATACATTTTCTGCCCCTTTCTCGCTCTCACTCCTCCTTATGGGATCCCTATAATGTGAACCTTAGTACACTTTATGTTGTCCTAGAAGTCGCTTTAACTATCATTAAAAAAAAAAAAATTTTTTTTTTTTTGGCTGTTCTGATTGGGTGATTTCCATTATTCTAACTTCCAGGTCACTTGTACGTTTTTCTGTATCACCTAATTTGCTATTAATTCGTTCCAGTGTATAGTTTTCATTTCAGTTATTGTTTGGTTCTTTCTTATATGTTTCTTATATGTTCTTTGTTGAAGCTCTGAGTTCCTCCATTTTTCTCCTGAGTTCAATGAGCATCTTTATGACCATTTCTTTATACTCTTTATCAGGTAAATTACTTACCTTCATTTTATTAGGGTTCTTCCCCCCTTGAGGTTTTATTTTGCTCTTTTGTTTGGAACATATTCCTGTCTTCTCATTTTGTTTGATTTTCTGCCTCTATGAAATTAGGTGAAAGTTACCTATCCCAGTCTTCATGGTGTATGGGAACATCCCTATGCAGTCTGTGTGTGGCCAGTGGCTTTAGTGGGAGAGCAGGACATGAAGTGAACAGGGGCCATGTCTTCTCCTGGGGTGCATCGGCAGCTGCCTCCTTGGTGGGAAGTAGGGCTGGGGTTGGAAGGGCTAGAGTCAGTTGCAAGCTAGAGCTTCTCCTGGTTCAGTGGTGGTTGCTGCCATCAGGGGGGCGAGTCCGGGGCCCAAGGGGCTGGAGCAGGAGCCCTGAGGGAGCTGGGCTTCTTCTAGGAGCAATGGCAATCTCTGCCATGGTTGAGGGCATGGCCGGGGTCTGAGGGGAAAAATATGGAACACTTCACAAATTTGTGTGTAATCCTTGTGCAGGGGCCATGCTAATCTCTGTATCATTCCAATTCTAGTATATGTGCTGCTGAAGCAAGAATTAGATTTTTTCTTTTTGCTTGAGTTTATCCTTAATATTTTCCAAGAAAATTGTGAACTTTCTGAGAAAGCCATTAAATAGCTGGGTTCAAGCTCCCCCTTTTCACTTAACAATATTGCTTTCTTGTCTCCTAGATACTATAGGACAGGTGAAAATTCTTATGTCAATGATTTTTCTCTCCTTTGTATACTTACCTTTTTTAAAAAAAATTATTTTTGGCTGTGTTGGGTCTTCATTGCTGCACACGGGCTTTCTCTAGTTGTGGCGAGCTGGGGCTGCTCTTTGCTGTGGTGCATAGGCTTCTCATTGCGGTGGCTTCTCTTGCTGCAGAGCATGGGCTCTAGGCACGTGGGATTCAGTAGTTGCAGTACACGGGCTCAGTAGTTGTGGCTCACGGGTTCTAGAGCACAAGCTTGGTAGTTGTGGCGCACAGGCTTAGTTGCTCCGTGGCATGTGGGATCTTCCCAGACCAGGGATCGAACCCGTGTCCCCTTCCTTGGCAGGTGGATTCTCAACCACTGTGCCATCAGGGAAGCCCTGTATACTTACTTTTTTGCTCATTTGCAGAGTGACCAAAATGTGGCATTAAGTAGGTCTTTTCACTTATTTCCTCTCTTCTAGGTCTTTTAATCTGGAATGCCTATTAGTTATTATATTTCATTTATTAATCTAGAAGATATTTATTGTGACTCTACTTTGTACCAGTCTCTGTGCTCGGTGTTTAGCAGTGAATAAAATACAAGTCTCTACCTTCAGATAACTCACAGTCTATTGACCACTTAGATTTATTCTCTGTGCTTTCAACTCTTCCCACAAATTCTCCATTATTTTGAATTTCGTACACTTACACTTGTATGGTTACTTGACTTGAATTCTCTTGATGTTTTAGTTTTACCTTTGTACTTACGGCAACGTTTTGCATCCTTTTTTTTTTCTCCTAATCTCACTCTTAAAGTCTTAAAGGATAACATAAAAGTGCCTTCAATTGTTGAGATGATGATGGAAAAGACATACACTTTGAGCACATTATACACATATACATGTCTCTTAAGCATGTGCTGATATTTTAACTATACTAACAAAAGAAGCTACAAGATAATAAGTTCCTTTATAAAGAGAAAAATCACTCTCAGAATGTTCTCTATTCTTCATCATACCCTCCTCTCCCTATTAGAACTTCCAAGAGAACAAAAGGTAGCATGAAGAGACCTATTATTTGAGTACTTTTATTTGCTGAGTACTTAACTCACTGCACCTTCACAATATGAGACAAATATTGTCAAATAGGCTTGCTCAATAAGTTGGTCAGTCATGGAACAAGTGGCAGAGCAAGAATAAGAATCCGAGTCTATCCAGCTTCATTTTGCACTGTGGTGTATACACAGTTACTACAGAATTGAAAGGCCCATGGGATGTTGTAGGCTATATCAATACTTCCTTTTATAGCCAGACAATATTCAACTTTTGGATAAATCGTATTTTATTAATCCATTCATCCAAAGGACATTTGTGTTGTTTCCACTTTTTGGCTGTTATCAATAACGCTGCTATCAACATCTGTGTACAAGGTTTTGTGTAGACATTTTCATTTCTCTTGAGTATAAACATACACCAAAGATTAAAACTGCTTTGTCATGAGCTGTCTTTTTATTGATGTAAGTTCTTTACACAAGTCCTTTATCAGATATATTACTTGCAAAATTTTTCTCCCATGCTGAGAGTTGTCTTTTCACTGCTGATGGTGTACTTTGAAGCACAAAACTTAAAAATTTTGACAAAGTTCAATTTGTCTATTTTTTCTTTTGTTGCCTTTGCTGTTGGTGCCGTATCTAAGAAACTATCACCTAATCCAATGTCACAAAAATTTACACCTACATTTTCTTCTAGGAGTTTCATGATTTAGGCTCTGACATTTAGGTTTTCAATCTTTTTTTTTTTTTGGCTGCATTGGGTCTTAGTTGAGGCCCACAGGATCTTTGTTGAGGCATGCGGGATCTTTCCGTTACAGTGCACTGTCTGCTTGGGCTCCTCTCTAGTTGCGGCGTGTGGGTTTTCTCTCTAGCTGTGGTGCATGGGCTCCAGAGAACGTGGGCTCTGTAGTTTGTGGCAAGCAGGCTCTCTCGAGGTGCTGAGCACCTCAATAGTTGTGGCACGCAGGCTTAGTTGCCCCACAGCATATGGGATCTTAGCTCCCTGACCAGTGATCAAACCCACATCCACTGCATTGGAAGTCAGATTCTTTACCACTGGACCACCAGGGAAGTCCCTTCAATCCATTTTGAGTTGACTTTTGCATACGGTGTGAGGTACTGATTCAACTTCATTCTTTTGCAAGTGGGTATATAGTTGTCACAAAACAATTTAATGAAAAGTCCATTCTTTCCCCATTGAGCTGTTTTGGCACCCCTGTAGGGTGCCAAAATTAACCACAAATTTCTGGACTCTTAATTCTATTTTATTAATCTATAAGGCATAACACACTGTCTTGATTTGTCTAGCTTTGTTTGGGAAGGAGTATTTTAGCAGGCTTTTTAGATAGTTGTGGACATTCTTATTTGAGACAATACCAAAATTTGACAAATGGAGGTTTCTTAAAGGTCAGCTGCAGTGTAGAATCTGAAACCCCTGTAAACTTCTTCTACCCTGCTAGAGTTTCACTCACTTCTTCACTCACAGACCATTTTGTAATCCATGCACAGAGCATCTGGAGAACATTGGTTGTTTTGCAGATCGTCCGAATGTTGACACATTTCATATAAACTATCAGAAACAACTGTTGTTAAATCAGCACTGATTATATTGGAAAAGTATTGGGAAGCTGTCATGCTACAGTGTTAAGAGGCAAGTTTTCTAAAATTCCAGCTTTCTCTTGAAAGTTCAAATTTTAGCAGTAACAAGTACTGTTAGTTTTCTGCCAAATACTCAAGTCAGAAGAACCCTGGTTTGTCTGCCAGCCATTCTTCCAAGCAGACATGTTCAATGAAAAAAGTGACTAGTCCAGTTTGTAACTCACACAATTGCATAATTGCCTTTCCTTTGAAACAATCATCACACTTCATTATGTAGCAAAAGTGCTTTATGCATATTTTTCATTTTGTTCCACAGACTATTAAAGACATGTTTTCAAGGTCAAGATTAATTAAAAATTGAAATGAACTTTTTAAGAAAAACTGTGGCATGAAAGTGAAGACTATAATGAACAATAGTAGAGTTTGGTGCTACTGTCTTGATTCATGCTAAGGTCCAGCAGCTTTACCCATCAATAATTTTGCTACATCAATAAAACTTTCAACACATTGAAAAAGGTAAATAATAACTTAGAGTTATGAGGAGTTTTGACCTTGTACGCCCCGTGAAAGTGTCCTGGGGACTCTCAGGGTCTATGGTCCACTTTGAGAACCACTGACCTAATTAATACATCTAAGCAATGACCACCAAAAAGACAAGACCTGTGTCTCCTAGTGGAAGTACACACCACCACCAACGAAGCATCCTTCTCAAAACATCAATCTTGAATTTGACCAAGCTGCTAAACATAACAACTAGTTTATGGCATATACAGGAAACATAAACATAAAATGACAACTAAGGAAATAATCAGCAAAACCTTTTATGTGGGAAACTTTTTAGAATGAATGAGCTGGTTCTTCAAAAAATAAACTGGAAGAAAAAAGGTGGGAGGAGAAACCTATATATTAAAAGAAAATTTAAAGACAAATCAAGCAACTGCAAAACATGAATCTTATCTGGGTCCTGATTCAAGCAAATTATAAAAAATATTTTTTGAGAATGACTATATTATCTGATATTAAGTAACTTAAGTTTTTTAGATGTGAAGATACTACAGTTCCTGTATTTTAGAAACATATACTAAAACATGTAGTTCCATAATGCAGGACTCCAAACAAATTCCAATAAAAAAACAAGGGTGAGAGCTAAATGTGGGGTGGGACAGTGCATGAAAGAAAGTACCCTGATGAAAAGTACTGTTTACTGTAAACTGGCGCATGTCGCTTTTCTGAAGAATAACCATACCCTTTCCCACCCCTCTCATGCCCACTAAGGTAGAATCAAGAAACCCAGGAAGAAACTCTGCTTTGAGGAATTTCCAAAAGGCCTAGAAAGAGGAAAACATATTCCAGAGAGGATCAGAACCTTACCTTGGGATTTCTCCTAAGAAAAAGCTCACAGATCATCTAATATTGGAAATCTTCTGTGGTACTTCTTCAATACGTACTTATTGATTACCTATATTGTATGCTACAAAATCCAGCAAGGATCCAAGGGAAATACAAAAATAAGACAACTCTTTGTTGGTAACACAGACGATCTAGTTTTGAGAGACACACATAGTGGGTGAGTAGTTTTATTCCAATATAAAATTACTGAGTATTTAACTAGGTGTTTAACTGTGACAGATCTGAGGAACTGGGTTCCTCAAATACAGATGCCTTGTGTGAAATCTAGCTAGGAAACAATCAGAACAGATGTGGTAAACAAGGAGTACTCAAAAATCCCTCCCTGCCCATAGATGCGCCCCTTCCTGCAAATAATTATTTCATCTCTCTTGTGATAAACAGCTGGGTCTGCACTGGGTGCTTCTGCCTTGTCTACATAAATACACAAGATGGTATCATTTTGATCTATCTTCAAGAGAAAGTTTGATATTGTGGAAAAACACTTAAAAACTCAATTATTTTTACAAAATGTCTGTCACAAGGCCATGTGGTATACAAGGTGGTGGGTGCTACAGGAGCAAAAAATCTTAAGGGTCCTTTCCTCTGTGAATTGTACAGTCTAATGGGGTATAAAGACACATGGTAACTATGAAAGCAACATAGTTCAACTTAAAGGTCAAAAAGGAGGGTAATTCTATATTTTTCTTTACATTTAAAATTGTTTCCATATGTTCCAATACAATCAACGTGCATTACTTTTAAAATAATAGTGGCTCACATATACCACCAGACCAAGGAAGGCACATTATTAGAGAACATCTGCAGAAGATATTTTATGAAGTAATATTTGGTAAAGAGGTGGAGCTCTGTTCTAAGTAGGATGAGACTGACAAGAAATGTTAAAGAGATTAAAGTAAATGACACTTTCAGACCATGGAGTAATAATGAACTTGAGTAATCTAAAAACAACACTTCTTTGGAATGAGAAATGTGGTTTTCAGGTAAACTGTTACTTTCTACAATTAACAAAAAAAGTTAATGGAGTAAATCTGTTTCAGAAAAGTGACTAGGAACTGGTACAGAAATCATCATTGGTCATTACGCTTGAAAGTTAATACGGCACGGGGCTTAAAAGCATAGATAAAAGCCTATCTGCCGCTCATCCACCAGAGGGGAGAGAGCAAAAGCAAGAAGAACTAAAATCTTGCAGCCTGTGGAACAAAAACCACATTCACATAAAGATAGACAAGATGAAAAGGCAGAGGGCTATGTACCAGATGAAAGAACAAGATAAAACCCCAGAAAAACAACTAAATGAAGTGGAGATCAGCAACCTTCCAGAAAGAGAATTCAGAATAATGATAATGAAGATGATCCAGGACCTCGGAAAAAGAATGGAGGCAAAGATCGAGAAGATGCAAGAAATGTTTAACAAAGACCTAGAAGAATTAAAGAACAAATAAACAGAGATGAACAATACAATAACTGAAATGAAAACTATACTAGAAGGAATCAATACCAGAATAACTGAGGCAGAAGAATGGATAAGTGACCTGGAAGACAGAATGGTGGAATTCACTGCTGCAGAACAGAATAAAGAAAAAAGAAAGAAAAGAAATGAAGAAAGCCTAAGAGACCTCTGGAACAACATTAAACTCAACAACATTCGCATTACAGGGGTCCCAGAAGGAGAAGAAAGGACCCGAGAAAATCTTTGAAGAGATTATAGTCGAAAACTTCCCTAACATGGGAAAGGAAACAGCCACCCAAGTCCAGGAAGCGCAGTCCTATACAGGATAAACCCAAGAAGAAACATGCCAAGACACATAATAATCAAATTGGCAAAAATTAAAGACAAAGAAAAATTATTGAAAGCAGAAAGGGAAAAACGACAAATAACATACAAGGGAACTCCATGAGGTTACCATCTGATGTCTCACCAGAAACTCTACAAGCCACAAGGGAGTGGCATGATATACTTAAAGTGATGAAAGGGAAGAACTTACAACCAAGATTACTCTACCCGGCAAGGATATCATTCAGATTCGATGGAGAAATCAGAAGCTTTACAGACAAGCAAAAGCTAACAGAATTCAGCACCACCAAACCAGCTCTACAGCAAATGCTAAAGGAACTTCTGTAAGTGGGAAACACAAGAGAAGAAAAGGACCTACAAAAACAAACCCAAAACAATTAAGAAAATGGTCATAGTAACATACATATCGAAAATTACCTTAAACATGAATGGATTAAATACTCCAACCAAAAGACACAGGCTTGCTGAATGGATACAAAAACAAGACCCATCTATATGCTGTCTACAAGAGACCCACTTCAGACCTAGGGACACATACAGACTGAAAGTGGGGGGATGGAAAAAGGTATTCCATGCAAATGAGAATCAAAAGAAAGCTGGAGTAGCTATACTCATATCAGATAAAATACACATTAAAATAAAGAACGTTACAAGATACAAGGAAGGACTCTACATAATGATCAAGGGATCAATCCAAGAAGAAGATATAACAATTATAAACATACATGCACCCAACATAGGAGCACCTCAGTACAAAAGGCAACTGCTAACAGCTATAAATGAGGAAATCTACAGTAACACAGTAATAGTGAGGGACTTTAACACCTCACTTACACCAATGGACCAGATCATCCAAAATGAAAATAAATAAGGAAACAGAAGCTTTAAATGACACAACAGACCAGATAGATTTGATATTTATAAGACATTCCATCCAAAAACAGCAGATTACACTTCCTTCTCAAGTGTGCACAGAACATTCTCCAGGATAGGCCACATCTTGGGTCACAAATCAAGCCTCAGTAAATTTAGGAAAATTGAAATCATATCAAGCATCTTTTCTGACCACAACACTATGATTAGAAATGAATTACAGGGAAAAAACCGTAAAAAACACAAACACATGGAGGCTAAATAATACATTACTAAATAAACAAGAGATCACTGAAGAAATCAAAGAGGAAATCAAAAAATACCTAGAGACAAATGACAATGAAAGCACAATGAATCAAAACCTATGGGATGAAGCAAAGGCAGTTCTAAGAGGGAAGTTTATAGCTATAAAGGCCTACGTCAAGAAACAAGAAAAATCTCAAGTAAACAATCTAACCTTACACCTAAAGGAACTAGAGAAAGAAGAATAAACAAAACCCAAAGTTAGCAGAAGGAAAGAAATCATAAACATCAGAGCAGAAATAAATGAAATACAAACAAAGAAAACAACAGCAAAGATCAATAAAACTAAAAGCTGGTTCTTTGAGAAGATAAACAAAATTGATAAACCATTAGCCAGACTCATCAAGAAAAAGAGGGAGAGGACTCAAATCAATAAAAGTAGAAATGAAAAAGGAGAAGTTACAACAGACACCGCAGAAATACAAAGCATCCTAAGAGACTACTACAAGCAACTGTATGCCAATAAAATGGACAACCTGGAAGAAATGGACAAATTCTTAGAAAGGTATAACCTTCCAAGACTGAACCAGGAAGAAACAGAAAATATGAACAGACCAATCACAAGTAATGAAATTGAAACTGTGAATAAAAATCTTCCAACAAACAGAAGTCCAGGACCAGATGGCTTCACAACTGAATTCTATCAAACATTTAGAGAAGAGCTAACACCCATCCTTCTCAAACTTCCAAACAATTGCAGAGGAAGGAACACTCCCAAACTCATTCTATGAAGCCACCATCACCCTGATACCAAAACCAAAGACACTACAAAAAAAGAAAATTACAGACCAATATCACTGATGAATATACATGCAAAAATCCTCAGCAAAATACTAGCAAACAGAATCCAACAACACATTAAAAGGATCATACACCATGATCAAGTGGGATTTATCCCAGGGATGCAAGGATTCAATATACGCAAATCAATCAATGTGATACACCATATTAACAAGTTGAATAAAAACCATATGGTCATCTCAATAGATGCAGAAAAAGCTTTTGAAAAATTCAACACCCATTTATGATAAAAACTCTCCAGAAAGTGGGCATAGAGAGAAACTACCTCAGCATAATGAAGGCCATATAGGACAAACCCATAGCAAACATCATTCTCAATGGTGAAAACCTGAAAGCATTTCCTCTCAGATCAGGAACGAGACAAGGATGTCCACACTCACCACTTTATTCAACATAGTTTTGGAAGTCCTAGCCATGGCAATCAGAGAAGAAAAAGAAATAAAAGGAATACAAATTGGAAAAGAAGTAAAACTGTCACTGTTTGCAGATGACATGATACTATACATAGAGAGTCCTAAAAATGCCACCAGAAAACTACTAGAGCTAATCAATGAATTTGGTAAAGTTGCAGGATACAAAATTAATGCACAGAAATCTCTGGCATTCCTATACACTAAGGATGAAAAATCTGAAAGAGAAATTATGGAAACACTCCCATTTACCATTGCAACAAAAAGAATAAAATATCTAGGAATAAACCTACCTAGAGAAACAAAAGACCTGTATGCAGAAAACTATAAGACACTGATGAAAGAAATTAAAGATGATACCAACAGATGGAGAGATACAGCATGTTCTTGGATTGGAAGAATCAATATTGTGAAAATGACTACACTACCCAAAGCAATCTACAGATTCAATGCAATTCCTATGAAATTACTAATGGCATTTTTTATGGAACTAGAACAAATCATCTTAAAATTTGTATGGAGACATAAAATATCCCGAATAGCCACAGCAGTGTTCAGGGAAAAAAATGGAGCTGGAGGAATCGGACTCCCTGACTTCAGACTATACTACAAAGCTATAGTAACCAAGACAATATTGTATTGGCACATAAACAGAAACATAGATCAATGGAACAAGATAGAAAGGCCAGAGATAAACACACTTATGGTCAACTAATCTATGAAAACGGAGGCAAGGATATACAATGGAGAAAAGACAGTCTCTTCAATAAGTGGTGCTGGGAAAACTGGACAGCTACATGTAAAAGAATGAAATTAGAATACTCCCTAACACCAAACACAAAAGTAAACTCAAAATGGATTCGAGACCTAAATGTAAGACCAAACACTCTAAAACTCTAGAGGAAAACATAAGAAGAACACTCTTTGACATAAATCACAGCAAGATCTTTTTTGACCCACCTCCTAGAGTAATGGAAATAAAACCAAGAATAAACAAATGGGACCTAATGAAACTTAAAAGCTTTTGCACAGCAAAGGAAACCATAAACAAGACGAAAAGACAACCCTCAGAATGGGAGAAAATATTTGCAAACGAATCAGCAGACAAAGGATTAATCTCCAAAATATATAAATACCACATGCAGCTCAATATTAAAGAAACGAACAACCCAATCCAAAAATGGGCAGAAGACATAAATACACATTTCTCCAAAGAAGACATACAGATGGCCAAGAAGCACATGAAAAGCTGCTCAACATCACTGATTATTAGAGGAATGCAAATCAAAACTACAATGAGGTATCACCTCACAGCAGTTAGAATGGCTATCATCAGAAAATCTACAAACAACAAATGCTGGAGAGGGTGTGGAGAAAAGGGAACCCTCTTGCACTGATGGTGGGAATGTAAATTCATACAGCCACTATGGAGAACAGTATGGAGGTTCCTTAAAAAACTAAAAATAGAATTACCATATGATCCAGCAATCCCACTACTGGGCATATACCTAGAGAAAACCATAAATCAAAAAGACACATACACCCCAATGTTCATTGCAGCACTATTTACAATAGCTAGGTCATGGAAGCAACCTAAATGCCCATCGACAGATGAATGGATAAAGAAGATGTGGTACCTATATACAATGGAATGTTACTCAGCCATAAAAAAGAATGAAATTGAGTCATTTGTTGCAACGTGGATGGATCTAGAGATTTTCACACAGAGTGAAGTAAGTCAGAAAGAGAAAAACAAATATCATATATTAACGCATGTATGTGGAAGCTAGAAAAATGGTACGGATGAACCAGTTTGCAGGGCACAAGTTGAGACACAGATGTAGAGAACAAACGTACGGACATCAAGGGGGGAAAACCGCGGTGGGGTGCGGATCATGGTGTGCTGAATTGGGCGATTGGGATTGACATGTATACACTAATGTGTATAAAATTGATGACTAATAAGAACTTGCAGTATAAAAAAACAAACAAACAAAAAAGCCTATCTGCCTGTGTTCAAATTCTAGTGCTGCTACTTACTAAGTATAAGAATCTGAGGAAAGTTACTTTACCTAATGCTGTGATCTTCTAATCAGCATCATAGGATAATAATAACACCTATTTCATAAAGGATTAAAAGGGTTAATGTATGTAAAGTACTTAGAATAGTACATGACACATATTAAGTACTAAATAAGTGTTTAACTACTATTGTTATTATTATTTGTTTTTAAATTAATTAATTTTATTTATTTTTGGCTGCGTTTAGTCTTCCTTGCTGTGTGCGTGCCTTCTCCAGTTGCGGCGAGCGGGGGATACCCTTCATTGTGGTGCGCGGGCTTCTCATTGCGGTGGCTTCTCTTGTTGCGGAGCACGGGCTCTAGGCATGTGGGCGTCCGTAGTTATGGCTCGCGGGCTCTAGAGTGCAGGCTCAGTAGTTGCGGCTCACGGGCTTCGTTGCTCCGCGGCATGTGGGAACTTCCCGGACCAGGGCTTGAACCCACGTCCGCTGCATTGGCAGGCAGATTCTTAACCACTGAGCCACCAGGGAAGCCCTCAACTACTATTATTATCATGTGAAAATAATCAACAAAATATTAAATATCAGTAGACAATTCATATCCCTCTTTTCTGACATAACAAGAAACAGATCCAAAAATAAATAACTAAAAACACAGTAGGAAATCAAGATCACTTTAAACACCGTACAGGACAGGAGATCAGAATGCACAGGCATACAACTGGTTCATTTGAAAAGAACCTGATATTCTGAAAAAAAATTAACAGTGAAAATATTAATTTTTCAGAATGATTATACTCAGTAAAACATCTTTAAACAAGAATAAATTTATTTAATTTCTTTTAAAGATTTAATGACATACAAAATGTATATAGTATAATATCTTTAATACATTTTTTCTTTCTCCCCCCATCAATATTAAACACTATTTGAACAGCTTATCTCTTTTTCCCTTGTCTGTATCTATGAGATACACTACTTAATACAAATAAGATTTACACTGCTCCCTCCCAAATAAAAATTAAAATTAGTACCTAGGGGAAAAAAAAAGAAAGAAAAATAGTCAAAGCACAGTACTTCAGACAGATGAAAAGCTTTTCTTGTTGTTGAGTATTCAACAATATCTGGGGCAGTTAAATTACATTTTATTGGCATAAAGTTGCATTGCAATCTCCCAACATCACATAATGATAATCCAATTCAATTTCTTAAGTACCACAAACAATATTCATGTTCAGATGTTCCTACACAATTTTAAATATATGCAAGAATTCATGTTTACATTCTGATTTGATATACTGGTCAATAAAATCTTTTGAGAAGTGTGTAACTTCCAAGTTGTAACTATAGTAGATATAGATAAGAAAAAAGCACTTTAACTTTTCTCACAGGGTAACTTCTCTTGGACAGTGAGTTAAGTTTCTCCTTTGATATATTTAGGTTATACCAGTCTACCATGGCTTTCTTCTACTTAACGATGTTTAAAAAAAAAAAAAAAAGCACTAATACTTTGCACAATTTGGGCTCTATTTAACGAAAAAACTGGCTCTACCTTTTAAATAGGAGCCTAACCCTGATTCATAAGGTCCCTCTTAGAAAATGGTTTTCTGCTTGGGCTTTCTATATCCCTGTAGATCTAGAATTGTAACAAGCCATCTCCTTTCCCATGAGATGGGAAACAACAAGCATCTAGCTGGGCACTAGTGACATCATCACTGAACACACTGAAACACACTGAGGAAGACACCTGACTGCCATTTAACCAAAAGACTGGGTGATTTCTTCATTTTGCTAGCTGAATGGCAGTAAACCAGCTGCCAATAAAATCTGCACGGACACCTAACTTTGGTTAATGGTATTGCACCACATGAAGAGAGGGTACTACCCTCATCAGAACAAAGTCAAATGAAATCCTCTGTTAAAAAGAGCCCTTTAAAAAGTTATAAATACTAATTTTTCTTTACCTTTAAAATTTAACAGCTGCCAGCTGTATTGTATAGGGAGTTCCCGACTAATTTAATCAGGTCAAAAGAATATTGACCTTTTAAATGTGCCAGTTCAGCATATTCAATTAGCACGCGCTTTTCTTTACTACCAAACAGTTCCCTCCTAAATGAAAAGTGACAGTAACATTTTTGTGAGATGTAGGCAAAACCAATGATTCAGTAATATTATAACATCAGACGAATAGAATTAGTTGATTCTGATTCTTTGGTGGAATTTCCAGGCTGAAGAGTCAAATCAGAAGGCTCATCCTGAGGAAATATAATTTTGTCAGGTGTATAGTCATTCCTCTTCAGATCTATATTCATGACCCCCAACAAAAAAAGAAAAAAAGAGTATAGCTTAGAAACAAAAAATTAAGAACATTTTCTAAATCAATTTCCCTCTAAACATGCCAGATCTATTTTCTACAAGGTTGTTATAAATTCAAAAGTCACAAAATTTATACACATAAAAATGAAATCATTCAACAAATAATTATTACACTCCGACCATGAGTCAGTAACTCATGTAAGTGTAGAAATGCAGCAGTGAACAAGGCAGGTAAGGTCCCTGTTCTCATGGAGCTTATATTCTTGTAGGTGAAGAAAAACAAATAGAAAAATGACAATTAAGTAGTAGCAAGTGCTTTGAAGAAAATAGTGTGATGAGGGTCAGGTGGGAGACGGTATGAGGTGATTCTTTTAGATAGGGCTGGGCAGAAAAGCCACAGGAGGTAACATATAAGATCTGAATACTAAGAAATGACCTATCAAAGTCCCAGGAAGAGTACTCTATGCAGAGAAAGTTAACTGCGGACTGCAAAAAGGAAATGGACTTGGTGTGTTCCAAGAATGGCAAGAAGCAGCATGGTTTGCATGTAGTGAATGAGGGAAAGACTAGGAGAAAATGAGGTCAAACAATCATTAACAGTCAGCAGTTGTCAAACTACAGCCTGTGCGCCAAATCTGGCCTATTTGTTTTTGTAAATAGTTTTACTGGAATGCAACCATAGAAATTTGTTTACAGATTGTCTATGGCTGTTTTTGTACTACAATGGGAGAGTTGGGTAGCTGTGACACAGGCCATATGGCCCACAAAGCCTAAAATGTATACTTCCTTTGTTTGCCTTTTACAGAAAAGTTTGCTGACCTCTGATTCATGGTTTGCAAACTAAGTATAGATTACGGTGAAAACCCACTGGAAGGTATTAAGAAGTCTTAAGGGAAGAATGTAATCAAATTTGTTTAAAATGACCATTCCAATTGTCACATGAAGTCTTGTTAGAGGGCTACTGGTAAGAATCCAGGAAACAAAATGGTGGCAACGACGATGAAGAGAAATTGAAAAATTCTAGGGAGATTTCAGAATTTGAGCAGACAGAATTTGACAGATTGGTTATGAAAAGTAAGAGAACAGGGCTTCCCTGGTGGCGCAGTGGTTGAGAGTCTGCCTGCCGATGCAGGGGGCGTGTGTTCGCACCCCGGTCCGGGAGGATCCCACGTGCCGCGGAGTGGCTGGGCCCGTGATCTGTGGCCGCTGGGCCTGCGCGTCGGGAGCCTGTGCTCCGCGGCGGGAGAGACTGTGACAGTGAGAGGCCCGCGTACCGCAAAAAAACAAACAAAAAGTAAGAGAACAAAGGAACTGGCTAGCTTTTAGGTTTTGAGCCTGAGCAACTGGGTAACCATTAATGAGACAGGGAAGCAGAATTTCGTGGGTAGGGGTGGAAAATGAAAGTCAAGAGTTCTGGAGTGAAAGTGTTACTTAAAAGTAATTCAAGTAGCAATGTAGGAAACTCAATATAGAAACAGGAGCTCAGGAAAGAAGTTAGTCTTCAGTTAAATTTGGTACTATCAGGATGTAGACTGCCTTTATAGCTATGGAATAGGATGAACTCATGGAGTAATAGACATATATGACAATGGTTGCAGAACTGGAAAACAATGCAGTAGTATCAAATTTATACTTTATAAACAAACCATAGTCGTGTATATACCCTTATACTTTTATCTCCATGTACAATAGAACTAACACTCAGAATATGAACTGTTAATTTTAATTTCAGTAATAGTCTATATTCAATGATCCAAATACATATTTGCTACAGTATGAACAATTTTTTTTTTTTGCAATATGCGGGCCTCTCACTGTTGTGGCCTCTCCTGTTGCGGAGCACAGGCTCCGGACGCGCAGGCTCAGCGGCCATGGCTCACGGGCCCAGCCGCTCCGCGGCATGTGGGATCTTCCCGGACTGGGGCACAAACCCGTGTCCCCTGCATCGGCAGGCGGACTCTCTACCACTGCGTGACAAGGGAAGCCCCAGTATGAACAATTTTTGATAAATTTTAAATTCAAGACTTTGCCAGTAAGGCCTTAGGGAATGCAAATTAATTTGTAGCTGAAGTGTACACAAAGAACAATGGACAGAAACACAATTATAATTCAAACACAATTATAATTCAATTCACAATTATAATGCTGTTAACTAATGGTGTAACCATGGGCAAATCATGTAAACTCTTATTTTATGTTCTGTAAAATGATGGACTTGGACTGGGTTGCTTTTAAGGTCACTTCCAAGCTGTAAAATCCTTTAAATGACAATTTAAAAAGCAGATATGCTATTAAATATTGCATTGTATCAAAACTAAATAAAAATTATATCTGGGCTGCCTGTTAAATTCATCATTGTGTGTTCTACTTCTGGCTTAAATGGACTAAGCATATTCCATCCTCTCTCTCTCTCACTGCTTACAAATAAAAACTGATTACAAGTAAAAACATGATACATAAAGCAACTATCTCAGATTTCTGAAAAGTAACAGCAGACATATAGGAGAAGGAAATCAGAACTTGAAGAACGATTTATATGGTGGTGAGCTTCCTGTTTTTTTCCCATCTCTTATTTCTGGGCTTAGACTTGAAAATAGCTCAATCATAGAAACATACAGTGAGCATGGACACAAAAAGCTCCAAGACCTTCTGGCCACAGGATAAGGAAGGAGGACCCTGTGGGATGGAAAATGTTGAGGGGAATTCCCTCTTTTTAATTATTCTTTTTGCTCTTCTGCCCTTTACCTAAGCCCTGGTCATGAAGAGGCATTCCTACAGTGGTGGCAGTTGGGCAAGAACCTACAACTCCAAGAGAAAACCCTTCTCTCTGACCAGAAGAACTGAGAATAGGTACCTCTATGATCCAAAAAGTATTATTTTCAGCACCAGAAACAGACCTAGTTGAAGAATGTGTGTGACAGCGCAGGGATGCCAAAATCCTGGCTTTCTAGTCAGTGTACCGAAAAAAAAAAAAAAGGAAAGAAGAGGCCCCCGGGAGTCACAAAGTATGGAAGAAATCATGGAGAGGAGGAAAATGGAGAGAGAGATATCCTAAATTTATGTATGAAATCCCAGACTCAGGCTTGAGTGGCACATATATGGAAAGATGGCATAGCATAGGCTTTGAGAACTAAACTATGGTGCAGACCTTCACTTGTGTCCCAGACTTGCCCTTGTTTGACATACATGTGAGAGAGACCTGATTAATAATGCAAAGGCTTTAAAAACTAAACTGACAGTAGAGGGACAGCCACACAGAAAACAGACTGGGACTTGTGAACTGAATTTAACTGAGTTGATTGCCTACTAACACCAAAAATCTCAAGGATTCAAAATTCTCTATAGAGGATTTTTAATAAGACCTCAAAAATCTTATAACATAATATTCAAAATATCCAGGACACATTCTAAAATCACTAGAGATACAACAAACAGGAACATTTCAAAGATTCTCAAAGAAAAAGACAACCAAGAGAAGCCAATCCCAAGGTTACTCAGATGGTAGAATAATTAAAAGACTTTAAACTACTAGAACCATACTCTATGACGCAGGACAAACAGACTTGAAATGAAAGGAAAAATAAGTTTTCAGCAGAGAAATAATCAGTATAAAAAGACCAACAGGAAATTATAGTACTGAAAAATATAACTGAAATAAAAAATCCAGTGTATGAGCTTAATAGCAGAATGAAGAAATAAAGAATGAGGAGTCAGTGAATTTGTGTGTAGATCAATAGAAATTATCCAATCTGAACTAAAGAAAAAAATTAATTTTTAAGGAAGTAATCAGAGCCACAAGTTCCTGGGTGACAATATCAAAAGGTCTAACATTCTTTTTATGAGAGTCCAGAAAGAGAAGAGATTGATGCGGACAAATATTTGATGAACTAATAGCTAAAAACTCCCCAAATGTGATAAAAGTCATAAATTGGCAAATTCAAGAAGCTTAGTAAAACTGAAACAGGATAAACTCAGAGAAAGCTACAACTAGACATAACTGCTAACTACAGTTAACATAACCACAGAATCAAACTGCTCAAAACCAAAAATAAAGAATAAATCTTGAAAGAAGATAGATTATAATGATACATCATGTATAAGGGAAGAACAATTCAAATGACTGGAGTTTTCATCATAAATAACAGAGGCTAGAAGACAGCAGAACATTTTTTAAGTGCTGAAAGAAAGAAATGTCAACCTAAAATTCTAGATCCAGTGAAAATACCCTTCAGGAATGAAAGCGAAATACATTCTTAGGTAAGGGGAACTAAGATCAACCACTAAAAAAACTAAACATAAAGATAAAACAGAATACTAGAACAGAGCGAGGGCTGTGGGATGTGGGGTGGAGAAAACAACAAAAAAACCAAACCAGAGACATCAAACAGAAAACAATAAAACAGCAGATCAAAATCTAACCATATCAATAATTACATTAAATGTAAAGGGTCTAAAACAACTATTATAAGATGGAAATGGTTAGATTTTAAAAAACAAATTAAACCTAGGAACTAACTATATGCTGTCTACAAGAAAACCACTTTAAATAGAATTAATATATACAGGTAAAAAGAATGGGAAAAGATACCTGATGAAACCACTAATCACAAGCTATGTTAATATCAGACAAAGCAGACTTTAGAACAAGGAGAATTACCATGGCATTAATTTAATAAAAATTAAATCACCAAGAAGTCATAACAACTGTAAATCTGTATGTATCTAAGAGCAAAGCTTCAAAATACATGCAGGAAAAATTGATAGAACTGAAAGCAAAGCAGATAAATCAACAATTATACTTAGAGAACTTTCTTCTAAGTAATAAATAGAATAGACAGAAAATCAGCAAGGATATTAAAAACCAGAACAACACTATCAAAAAACTTTCCTTCATTGGGACTTCCCTGGTGGCCCAGTGGTTAAGAATCCACCTGACAATGCAAGGGACATGGGTTTGAGCCCTAGTCTGAGAAGATCCCACAGGCCGCAGAGCAACTAAGCCCGTGTACCACCACTGCTCAATCTGCGCTCTAGAGCCTGTGAGCTACAACTACTGAGCCTGCGTACTGCAACTACTGAAGCCCGCGCACCTAGAGCCCCGCTCTACAACAAGAGAAGCCACCACAATGAGAAGCCCGCACACCACAATTTAGAGTAGCCCCCACTCGCCACAACTAGAGAAAGCCCGTGCATAGCAATGAAGACCCAATGCAGCCAAAAATAAACAAACAAAAAAAGACACCTGTAATTAATCCATAGGTCAAAGAAGAAATCTCAAAGGAAATAAGAAATATTTAAAAAATAAAAACAAAACTAAAACATACCAAAAAAATTTTTTTTAAATACCAAAATTTGTGGGATGCAGCTAACACAATGCTTAGACGAAAATTTACAGCACTAAAATGTTTTGTTAGAGAAAAAGTCTCAAATGAATATTTTAAATTTTTACCCTAACAAACTAGAGAAAAAACAAACTAAATCCAAAGCAATCAGAAACATGGAAATAATAGAGAATAAATCAATGAAACTGACAACAGAAAATAGAGTAAAACAATGAAAACAGAAAGTGGTTCTTCGAAAGTATCAATAAAACTGATACACCTTAGCCACACTGACCAAAAAAACAAAAAGCACAAATTACCCTAATGAAAGATGGGATTCACCACAGACCCCCCCACAGACAAAAAAAAATAAGATGATGGTATCATTGACTCTATGTCCATAAGTTTGACAATTTAAATAAAATGAAGACAAATATTGTATGATCTCACTTATACATGGAACCTAAAAAAACAAACAAACTCACAGAAACAGATGACTTGTGGTTACCAGAGGTAGAGGGGTGAGGGGAGGGAGAACTGGAGGAAGGTGGTCAAAAGGTACAAATTTCCGGGCTTCCCTGGTGGCACAGTGGTTGAGAGTCCGCCTGCTGATGCAGGGGACACGGGTTCGTGCCCCGGTCTGGGAAGATCCCACATGCCACGGAGCGGCTGGGCCCGCAAGCCATGGCTGCTGAGCCTGCGCGTCCGGAGCCTGTGCTCCACAACGGGAGAGGCCACAACAGTGAGAGGCCCACGTACCGCAAAAAAAAAAAAAAAAGGTACAAACTTCCAGTTATAAGATAAATAAGTACTACGGACGTAATGTACAACATGGTGACTACAGCTAACACTGTTGTATGATATACAGGAAAGCTGTTAAGAGAATAAATACTAAGAGTTATCGTGAGGAAAAACATTTTTTTTCTTTCTTTTTATTCTATCTATACAAGAAGATGGATGTTAGCTTAATCTAGTGTGGTAATCATTTCACAATATATGTAAATCAAACCATCATGCTATCCACTCTAAACTTATAGATATGTATATCAATTATTTCTCAATGAAAGTGGAAAAAAAAAATAAAATGGACCAATTCCCCGAAAGACACAAACTACTAAAACTCACTCAAGAAACTGACAACTATTTTAAAAAACTAAAAATTAAAAAGCATCTGACAAAACTTCAGACTGAGATGGTTTTGCTAGACAATTCTGTCAAACATTTGAAGTTGGGATAATATCAATTCTATACAATCTATTCCCCAAAACAAAAGAGGTATAAACACTTAAAACTTATTTTTAAGGTCAGTATTATCCTGACACCAAACAAGACAAAGACAGTACAAGGAAAAAAACCCCATAGACCAATATTCTTCATGAACATAGATATAAAAATCATCAACAAATATTAGAAAATTGAACCCAACAACACATAAAAAAGATAATATACCGTGACAGGGACTTCCCTGGTGGCACAGTGGTGAAGACTCTGCACTCCCAATGCAGGGGATCCGGGTTCAATCCCTGGTCAGGGAACTAGATCCCACATGCATGCTGCAACTAAGAGTTCACATGCTGAAACTAAGGAGCCCGTGAGCTGCAACTAAGAAGCCCGCCTGCCACAACAAAGACCCAGCACAACAACAACAGCAATATATATATATTATAATAATATAATAATTATATTATATATATATATATATATATATATATATATATATAAAATATACCATGACAAAGTGGAGTTTGTCCTCAGAATACAAGACTGGCTCAACGTTTAAAAAGTCAATCAATGTAATTTGATGTAATACTAACCAGCTGAAGAAAAACCAAATGATCATACAAATAGATGCAGAAAAGACATCTGACAAATTCAGTGAACATTTAGGATAAGCGTCTTCAAGAAATGAGGCATGGAAGATTAGTCTACTCTCACTACTCCTATTCAACATTGTACTTGAATTCCTTGCCATTACAAAAAGTCAAGAAAAAGAAATAAAAGGCATACAGATTGGAAAGGAAGTAATAAAACTGTCTCTATTGTCTACCCAGAAAATTCCAAGGAATTTACAAACAGTAAACAAGAACCAAACAAACAAAAACCTCCTAGAAGTGAGTTTAGCAAGAACACAGAATACAAGGTCAATATACAAAAATAAATAATTTCTGTATCTATTAATAATGAACAATTTTTAAAAATTTACAGATAGTAGTATTAACATGCTTACTATGTGCCTGTCACTGTTCTAAGTACGTCACAAATACCAACTAATTTAATCCTCAAACAAACAAAGAACAACAAACCTCTATGATGTAGGTGTTCTCTGAGGCCCTGGAGTCTGGCTCCCAGGTCCAAGCTCTTAACTACTACTATATTATTGGTCATAATGAGAGGGACTTTTAAAAATACAGCTCAAGGGTGAGTGACAGGCACCTGTAATTTTGAAAAAGTTCCACAGGGGATTCTGACACACACCAAAGGGTGAGAACAACTGGTTTGTGATACAACTTACGATTCAATAATAACTTGTAATTCTTCGAATATAAGATGAAGTTACTATCGTGAGAGACTGTATCTTCAGTTCCTCTTCCAGTTTCACAGAATACTCTTTTCCCAACTCTTTTCCAGGCTAACTTGAAAGTCTATTCATCCTTCAGTTTTAGGCAAATCTGTTAGTTCCCCAGGTAGCATTCCCTGACTTCTAAGTTTGTGTTAGGTGATTTGCTTACCTGTTCTATTTTTTCTGCTTGGCATTTATGATAGTCCTATAATTCTCTGTTAATCTTGTCAGTATCCAAGACCTGGCTAAACTCCACCAAGTGCAGGGACCATGTTTGTCTTGTTCACTGTGCATTGTTAATATCTAACACAATTCCTGGCATCCAGCAGACACATAATAAATATGTATTAAGTGAATGGACTTTGTGTTTTTATAAGTAATAAACGAAAGATCCATTTATAACCAAAAATATGTATTTATGCTTCTGGCCTTATGAAGTTCTGTAGTAATTAACTTTGCTAACAATTTATATATTATACTGATTAAGAAAATGCTTACCTGGAAGTTTAAGCTTTCTACAGCAAGAATTACAGTGATGTTTTGCTCTGAAGTTTTTTATTGCATCTTCTCCTAGGTTTGCTGGGCCAAAAACCATATCACAGGATCTGTGGAATTGGTAGTTAAAAGAAAAAGTCAGTTAATGAAAATAGAAATGTAGAATTTGAAATTACAAAAATGTCTTAATGAAATTATTAAAACTTATTACCTCTTTTCTTCTGCCTTTATCACAGATGGGTCAGTCAAATTTTCACCCACACCTTTATATGTATATATTAAAAAGACAATTTTATTATATAATTGATATAAATACATAATAAAAAGTCACAAGAGATTCTATAGCATCATCAACCATTACATGACGTTAAATTATTCAAAAGAGGATAGGTTTTTCACTCTTGATATTTCATAACTTGACTTATGACCTCAACATTGCACTAGGAACAAACACAGCTCCTTTGACATGAACAACAGTTAAATGTCAGAATAGGTAGGTAGGCATGTAATCTCCTGGTGACACCAGTTTCTGATGCAACAAGCCCAAGCGGGAAGTAAATATCTCCTTATTTACAATTTGCCCTTGTTTCACCTTAGTTAGTGAAGAACAATTAGATACACGAAGGCATGATCTATAGGTCATTTTACAAGTCTTTTGGATTTTTTAAAATCACAGGCTAACATATAAATACATTTTCTTGCAAAAGATTTAGATTACATAAAGAGTAAGATTGTGAACATCTTCCTTCACCTCCAGCCCTCTCCAGAGGTGTTAAAAGTGTGGTTAAATCTTTTCAGTCTCATCTATTCATTCGTATAAAGAACAACTACTGATATTTGAATAATCATAAAATATTTAACCCATTAGAATGAAACCTAATAAAACGGGTAGAATTTCACAATAGAAAAAGCTAGAATTAAAACATGAGTCTAATTTCTACTCAGATTGGCAAAGATTAAGTAAATATTCAGTAATGAAGAGATGGCGAAGAAATGGGCGCAGTGATGAGTGCTCACAGTGCTGAGTATGAATTCACATAACGTTTTGGAAAAGTAACCTGGCCGTTGCTATTGAAATTGTACTCATCTCTAAAACTAAAAATAGGGTGACTGTCTCATAATAGAGGATGTAAATCATGCTATGCCTCCATACTACAGCTGTTAAAAGGAATGCCTCAGATTTATCAATAATGATCCAGAAGATGGCCATCATGTATTATTAGGTAGAAAAAAAAAAAGTGAAATACACACACACACATACATATATATAGCATGATTCCAGCTGGAGGAAAATCACAACACAAAATGATTAAAAGTAAGTTTAAAAATTTGTAATTTGTCTTCACAAAGGTAGAGGAACAGTAAAGATGGGAACATTTTGTTCTTTATATATTTCTATATTGTTTAACTTGTTTGTAGTAACTGTCTAAAATATTTCTATGAAAAAAATGGCTCCATGAACACATTAATTTTGTAGAGAACATCACTATTACTCTGCTTGTTAAAAATAACTGCCATCTTTTAATTAACAGTTTGGCCTCACTTCCTAGGCATATTTGAAGATGGACTAGCCCGTCTAATAATATACATCAGAAATTTCACTATATATATCACTTAATCATTTATGTAAAATGATGAATTTACTGAAAAAAGGATAGCTATTTTTACACAGATTTTCTTTCTTGAGTTGGTATTGAAAATCAATACCAACTGTTTGCTTTTCAACAAATTGTTTATATTTGGGAGTATCTATATAATGAAAGAAGTCATCAAGTGATAAATATTCTAAACAATTGTTTTTATGTGATTTGAAATCTGGTCTATGTTGACATTTGAAATTAAAGCTGCTCTTTAGGGGCAAAAAAAAAATGAAACTATAATGTGAAAGTGTCATCCAGGCAGAGGTGGCAATTTGCTCAATTTCATTTTTCTTTGACCCTGCTGTGAAGCTGCATAAATATTACTCTAAGCAAATCACTGCTCTCTCCTAGTCATAATTTCTTTTTTTTCTCCCTTTTACATGTATGAAGGAATCTGTCTACAAAGATGGCTATGCTCAGTTTTCCCCTCCTTGTATACATGCTGCTCTACCTTCCAAGTGCTTGAATCTATTCCCTACCTCTTGAATCTGAGCTGTCCTTATAACTTACCTTGACCGGTAAAATGTGGCAGAAGGGATGTGGGCCCATTCTGGTCCTAACCTAAGAGTTTCTGCTTTCTCTCTGGAGGAAGCCAGCTGTCATGTAAGAAGTCTAATTACCTGAAACCATGCTACAAAAAGTCCAAGCTACCCAGCCATGTGGAAAAATCACTTTGTGGTGAACTGAGGAATTCAGCTGTCTTGAACAGAGACCTAAGACATTTGGCTCCAGTCAAGCTGTCCAAACTAGTCTCCAGCCATTCAACCCCTCCAAGGGGACAGTACAGACGAGCCATCCCCAAATTCCTTAACCAAAGAAGTGTAAGCAAGCAAAATGGTTGTTTTAATCCACTATTAGGTAGTTTAGTTCACAGTAATAGATAACATAAACACCAGGAACAATACAGATAGTTGTTATTGTTTTAAAGAAATGGTCTTTATACTTTTAAAGAAATTAAGGCTACAGATCTATGAGTGGAATAGGGGATTTCACATGATTTTGCTTATTAAAACATCTGTATTACCTAAGTAACAATTAAGATAGCATCTCACTCTTCAGGGCCCTGATAGCTATATACTATGGCTGTTATTGACTTGCTTTTTTAACAGCTTCTGCTGACCTAAGATTTTACCTATCCATAAATTAGCAGATTTCTGTATATTGCTCATAACACATGAATAGATGAGAACCTAATGTATAATTCCCTTTTAGCAATATTTTAATAAATTTACCTTGTAAATCAAGTACCAGTAACTCCCCTCTTGTATATTCATAAGTCCAATGGCTAAAGGCTAGCATGATCTCTTCCAGTGTATTTGTTGGAATAATCTCATCACCATTATTGTTGTTGTATTTTCTAAATTCTCCAGTCATACATTCTTCCACAGCGAACCACTGTCCTGCTGAATGGCAATACAGCAGGAAAACTTCAAGGAACCTTATGAAAAACAGTTATAAATATTACTAGTAGTTTTTTTTATGATAAACAACCGAATGACAATTTTTATTGATTTAATCTTAACCAATACACAATCTATGCCATATATAATTCTTTCAGCTCTGCAACCACCTACACTTATTCACATTGTTCAACTCAAGTTCAGTGCCCTCAGAAAGGTTCCTGCTCAATTTAGTCATTTTATCCTATACTAGTAGTTTTCTTAATAAAATTCTAAACCATCTTTAAAATGGGTAAATAATGAAATAGCATCAATAATGAAGGTCAAAAGAGAATGCTATCCACATAACACTAAAAGATCTCAAAAATTTTAAGAGATTTACCTTGGAGAATATGGTATGGATTTGGGTTTCATTTGGTTGAAGGCAAATGTGAGCTTTTGTGCTGCTCTCTGTTGTTGAATTTCCTACAGAACAGAAAAAAGAAACCCTCATTCAACACTGAAATTAAGATTACTTGATTTATCATACTTTAGAAGTGAAAACATGAAGCTCAAATAATGCTTCACTGTATGCATTCACTAGCACTTACTCTAAGACAAAGATGCAGAACTGTATCTTCTTTATAAATACTTGACCATGTATTAACCACCTCAGGAAGAAAAGATTTGATAATATAAAGATGTCCTGATTTGAGGATATCATGTTCTGACCAAGTACACTGTACTTTGACAGCTCTTCGTAAACCTCCTCCCATCTCCTCTTTACTTAAAAACTCTATTTTGGCACAGAGGCCTAGCTGTGACCACGAAGACATGCTGTTATTCAGTATGTTGGGAGAACTCTCTTCCAAGCGATACACTGTGACAGGCTCACCTGCAACATGAATAGACATATTTTAAGGTCAAAGTATGACTCTGAAAATCACAAGGTAGAAATTGGCAGGTATCTTTGGTTAAGATTAAGTGAGGAACAGAATATGAGATGGACCAAGTTGTAGTTTTATAAAAGAAGTTTAAGGGCAAGAAATACTCAGAAACCAAGGATCTAGTATCTCTAAATTCACCTGTATTTGGTAATAATAAGCATTTTTGAAATCATGAACATTTTCGAGAAAAACTTTTAGAAAGCAATTAGACGTCTAAACACTTCTAAGCTAAACTTTTTAAAAGGAGGTTAGATCTGTTCCACAAACCCTGTGATATCAATTTATTAACGCTTTCATTGCTAAACTACGGATCAAGAGCTTTTCTGAATTAAAATACACCACTGCTTCCGATATGCCAGAAAGAGAGAAAATCAATACTTCTGATGCTTCCTTCAGTTTAAACATACCTGAATCTTGTAGTAATCAGACTGATTAAAATTTATATGAAATTAACAATTCTTAATGTGATCCTTCCTCTTTCTGTCACCACCCATGTTCTATATTACAGTTAAAACCACATGTTAATTAAGGGTTTATTTTCCCTCTTATTTCTTTACTTTTTGGATTTACCTCTTGGAGGCACAGGTGTAAATGGAATGCTCTGGGATAATCTCATCAAGTTATTTCTTTCCACAGCTGCATAAAAATGAGAGAGAAATAATGAAATCCCTAAAAGCTCAAAGAACTACTAAATTTTGCTTTTAATATTTACTATTACTAACCTGAGTAATAGTAATTTGTATCCATAACTGGTTTAAATGGAGAAGCAAGACCTAAAATGGTAAATAAACAAATGAGACCCTTTTAAAAGTACTAATGCAGCATAAATTTTTGTTCAAGCATTCTCATTTAATCATCCCAAGTTTCCTTCATGTAAGCTCTGTTCACAAAAACAGAAAAAAACAAGTAATAAATTATGTCCATCATGTGCTTTATTACCCTATTTCATTATGCCAGATTAGTGGTAACTGTGTAGTATGACACCTGGAAGGGAAAAAGCACATGATGGTTCACACTCTCCTGTTATAAACTGCATTCTTCCCTTATTCCCTACTCAAAAAGAAAAGTGTCAGACCTTTGGGGTGTGGGGCTGTAGCCCTGTAACCATTTTAATGGGTTGACCATGAGAAGATATAAAATAACAAAAAAGCCCCTCTTCCATTTCTAAGTATATCTGAGGACTTTACTTTTTTTAATTTTTTTATTGAGGTATAGGTGATTTACAATGTTGTGTTAGTTTCTGTGAGGACTTCACTTTTTTTTTTTTTTTTTTGCGGTACGCAGGCCTCTCACTGTTGTGGCTTCTTCCGTTGCGGAGCACAGGCTCCAGACGCGCAGGCCCAGCAGCCATGGCTCACGGGCCCAGCCGCTCCACGGCATGTGGGATCTTCCCGGACCGGGACACGAACTCTTGTCCCCTGCCATTGGCAGGCGGACTCTCAACCACTGCACCACCAGGGAAGCTCAGGACTTCACTTTTTTATTTTTTGGCCACACCGTGCAGCTTGCAGGATCTCAGTTCCCCAAACAGGGATTGAACCTGGGGCCATGGCAGTGAAAGCCTGGAATCCTAACCACTAGGCCACCAGGGAACTCCCGAGGACTTCACTTTTTAACTGTACTGAGAAAGATGGAGAATAAATTGAACCAGGAGAATAAATTGAACCTGCTACGTGTTAAGTTTCTAGAATATAAATGAAAAAGAACCTATCGTCTTGCAGAAGAAAGCTAGTTAACAGTTGTATCATTGTGTGAGAAGTATAAAATATAGTGTTCTCACACATGCACACAATACAGGACTGTAGAGGAGGGGTACCAAATGTCTCCTGGTTGAAGAAAGGTTGAAGGATATCTCAGAGGAAGAGGGCTTTGTGAGTGCTAGGTCAAGGGGGTCAAGAATACCTCCTGCTCAGGTTTCACTTAGCTGACTGAAAAAGTACCATTCACTAACACACGGAATATAAGGGAAGAAGCAACCTGGGTAGCAAGGATAAAGGGGAGTGGGGAGACTTTTGTAAAACGATCATCATTCACACGGTGAGTTCTTGTATTTGTGAAACACTTATAATGAAGAGAAACAAGCTGAAGGGAGAACTTTCTACTACCTTGGCTTTTTCAAATATGAAGTCTAAAATTTCTTACTTAGGACAATGTAGTATTTGCTGAAGTAGATCATATACAATCCTCAGTTTTTCGCATTAAATCTACCACACAGACTCACCATTCAACGTTCCTTCTTCAGATGGCCTAAAGAAACAACAAAAAATATATTACAATTTTAGTAACTTAAAATTAGTTTTGGCTACCACAAAATTTTTTATTTTATGAAGTTACTGTTATTTAATATAACATTATTAAAGGAATTCTGAGATTCAGATTCACTTTTGTTTGAATATTTGCCACTTCCCTTAAGCTTGTACCAAATTCATATACGGATATGTATAAATCCATATGCATATACTTTATCAACAACTTTTACCTCCAATTTATGCCTACATAAATATTAGTAGTAGTTTGATGCCAAACTGAAGGTTCAGTACTAATACAGTAAAATATTCCATGACTCCTCTATTTGTGAAGATTCATTCCAGTACTTTAATAATGCCTTGAAATGACTTTGCAGGATTCTAAAAATACTTCAACAGAACTGATGGGCAAAGAACAGAGAGAACAGCAATTGTATATCATTTTGCAAAATTCAATTGCTAATGTTGAAAAAAATTTTTTTCCAATGTGAATATGTTTATTTATAACAACATATACTGGTACCAAGTGTAGGTTCTATTAATCCCAAAGATTCCAGTGCAAATTAGAGACAAGTGTAGTGGAAAGGAAAGGGGAATGGGAATCAAGAAAAATAGATTAGAAGCTTAGCTCTCCCATTATGCAGTTATGTGGCCTTGCTCAGGACTAAAAGGACTAGATCTAGAAAGAACCACTTGAGTAGGAGACCTTGGTAATCTCTTTCGAGCTCTTACATTCTATCTGATCCTAATATTTCCCGTTGACTTTCACCTTAGTAACATCAATATTTCCTATAGGAAATACTTTGACCCTAGCATCAGCCCTTTGTCTACTGCTGATAAACCACTGTTAGCACACCCAAAGAGTACTGACCAACTCCACCTTTCTGGGTACTTCTATGGGTCAGCATTCTGTAACTCAAAGTTCTCTTGTTAGCCGAATTAACATCAACTTTAAGTACTGATTCTGCATTTCCATCCTACAGTTCTACTTATAAAAGACATTATTCTCTGAAGAGGTCTGATTATAAATAGATCTTCCAAATGCCATTCAGGGCCAGGATACCTCCACAATTTGAACAACTGCATACCCACATAGCACCTGGTTTATTCTCTTCTCCATATATTCACATCTATTTCTGATACAGAGAAGGAAATAGGGAAAACACTATATAATATATAATAAATTCCCTCAAATTGGCTTCCCTTCTCAAGCAGTTCACATTGGAGAGTAACTTTACCATGCTTCTAGTATCAAATGGGTGTCAAAACAAGATTACTTTTTTAATTACTCTTTTTTAATGTCCTTTGGAATCCTAAAATACTAATTTCGAGGCTGGAAAACAGAGATTATCTTTGATTCTTCTTTATCGTTATGTTTAATCTGTACTGAAAATTTTCACTTTCTGGGGATGACTACTTGTAAGATTGCCTTTTGTTTCTACTTTTGGTTCTGGATTATCACATCAGCTTTCTCGTGGAGCTTCCTATATGCAGGCTTTCTAATGTACACTGTGTATTACTGCTCTAATTATCAAAGTGCTTCCCAAAAGCAGAAGAAAGGCTTGTTGATTAGAACGATGGGCAGAGAAATTATTAGCTAAAGTGTCAAACTAAGTTGTTGAACAAGTTTATTCAAAAGCAAGTTGGAAACAGGACTAAATAATAAAATCATAACTGTATCATTATAATGAAAATTTTATTTGAGTTGTGGTTATAATACGACTAATGTAACTATATAAAATCATAAATTAAAATATATACATTAACTTATAATAAATGATTCCCCAATCTCTTCTATGTAAAGACAGGAGATCACAAAATAAATAATCAGCAATAATTTCAAGAAGTGTTAAAAAAGATGATGCAAAGAGCAGGAAAAAAACAACATTCAATACCTATGATACTTTTCACACTAACGATGAGAAAAGGCTTACTTACATTTCTCTATTTGATGGTCTATCTTGTAGCCAATCCTTTAGTCAGAAACAAACACAAACAGAAAGTTAAAGAAAAAAGTCTCTAGGATAAAGCATAACTGTTTATCTGTTTTGTATCCTACATGTTTGATGAATGAAGGGTTGAAAAGTTAATATGAATTTGTTTTATACAACTGAATAAAAAACTGGTATAAAAGCTACCATAAGGCCATTCCACAAGGTAGAAAAAACAATTTCATGAGTGTTATTTCCTACAACATAATTGTAATTGTCTGCTGACAATTTTATTTTCTTAAAATACATATTTGTTTCTATGACTCTAAAAAAAAAATGTGCCTGGTGCCAAAACACATCAAAGTATAAAGATAAAAATTAAAATCATGCAAACTGTGACAAAGAAATCACTAATAACAGGCATATTTCATTGACGCCCTTTTGTGTGTGTACGTGGTGGGCTTTATTCTGCAGCTTTATAATTATTTTTCTAGGTGTGGATTTATTTTTACCTCCCCACTTTGGAACTTATGCTTCCTGAATTTGAATCTTCATATATTTCATCAATTTGGAAAATTCTAAGTCATTTATAATCTCTTCAAATTGTCTACTCTCTCAAGGCCAATTTAGAGATATTTTTCCATCTCTTTACGCTTAACACATTTTCCACCTAATTATAATTCTATGTTACATTGTGGTCCAATTTAGCAAAATTCTCCATTCAGCTGTGCCCAATCTGTTATTTTAACCGCCACCGAGATTTTTTTTTTTTTAATTAACTTATTTTATTTTTGGCTGCTTTGGGTCTTTGTTGCTACGTGCGGGCTTTTATCTAGTTGTGGCGAGCAGGAACTACTCTTTGTTGCAGTGCACGGGCTTCTCATTGCGGTGGCTTCTCTTGTTGAGGAGCACGGGCTCTAGGCACGCAGGCTCAGTATTTGTGGCACACGGGCTTAGTTGCTCCATGGCATGTGAGATCTTCCTGGACCAGGGCTCGAACCCATGTCCCCTGCATTGGCAAGCAAATTCTCAACCACTGCGCCACCACAGAAACCCCCAACTGAGATTTTTTATTTTTTCCCAAATTTTCCAGTATTTCTGAGTAATATCTTTTCTTTTTTAGAAATATTTATAATACTTTTTAATGGTTTTAATCAGACTTATAATCTGTAACCAATAATTCTACTATCTCAAGTTGTCAGAGATCTAATATGTTTGTATAAGCTGGCTCCGACAAGTTTTGTAATTTGACATTGTGAGGTCATCTTCAATGGAACCTTATTTGTAGCAAAACTGTGCAGCTTAGGTTCAGGATGAGTCCTTCCAGAAAGGAGGATTTGTTACTGTGAAACTCTGCGTTCACTAAACACCCTTCCCACTGAAATAATTTTTTTAATAAAATGATTTTTAATAATACAATCTATCTCCTTATAGCACACTATAAGTTAATATGGTTAATATGTTCTTTTTTTCTTTTCTTCAGGCTTCTAAAATGTTTTAATAAGAATGGGCATCTGGGGGACTTCCCTGGTGGTCCAGAGGTTAAGAATGCGCCTTCCAATGCAGGGGATGCGGATTCGATCCCTGGTCAGGGAACTAAGATCCCACATGCCACAGGGCAACTAAGCCCGAGTGCCGCAACTACTGAGCCCGCACGCTGCAATGAAGATCCCGCGTGCCGCAACTAAGACCCAACGCAGCCAAATAAATACATAAATATTTTTTTAAAAAAAAAAGAAGAAAAAAAGAATGGGCATCTGGGACAACCGGCAGGCGAGTGAGCAGGGCAAACTGGGATCACTGGGCGGCTGGAACTCCTTGCTGGACCTGATCCTCCTGGTGAGCATTTCTCCGCTCAGGGTCATAGACTGCAGACTGGGCAACACTTTTCTCAAATGTTCCTGGGCAAGGTACGACTGCCAGGGAGGGGATGGATTCCTCACTCCCCATGCTGGGCCGGTTGTGGGCACTGGAATTCATTTCCAAGGTTCACTGCTGGCTGGCCTCAGCTGGTGCGAGTGTCGAAAAATTTTTCCCATCATCTTCAGTAAACATCACAACCTTTGTGCATGTGTGAAGAAAGTTTCCTCTCCCCCAACCCCCTTGCTGTGGCCACAACAAAGGAACATGCATAAATGAGATGAATAAAAATACAGTAATATTTAAAAAAAAAAAAAGAATGGGCATCTGATGGACTTAGAAGATCCTCTTGTTTCCTTTCTGCATTAGATGATGGAAATGAGTGAAACAATAGCAGCAGCAGGTCAAAGGCTTCTAACAGGATAAGATAAAAAAAAAAACAAACCTGGTGTACAAATACACTGACTGGAATATCCAAGGGGTCTCCCTTTCAGTTTATCACAGAAATGAATCCACATCCCATTCGCACACTGAACCACTTATAGTGCCCAGTTCTATGCACAACCTGGGATTTCTCCCCTGCCTGCTCTGGCAGCTTCCTGCAATCTTCTCCATCACCTTTGCTTGCCCCACCTGGGGCTGATAACACCTGGTTGAATGACTTCTTTGTCTTCTGAAGAACCTCCAGGCTCTCATGGTTGCCTTGCTTGCCAGGGTGGGAGCAAGCAAGAGGGTGTGAGTACATGTGTAGCATTCAGTCCAGGGGGATGGGGCCAAGTTAATATGTTCTTGATGATCCAGGATCATAATTATGAGCACTAATTTCTATACTTGACTAGAAAGGAGCAACTGTTTTTGCTTTCTCCCAAGCTATTTGTCTTGGTTGCCAAAGTCTGCTTTTAAAGAGTGTTTGTAAAATCAAATATTACTCCAGTTGGCTGGGAATAATTTCATATCATTAGCTTCAATTCAAACAGAGATTCCTACCTTTCTTTCTTCTGCATACATTTTTCTTTAATAATTCCTGACTATTCACTACAGGAAGAAACTCTTTTCCATAACTGCTACTATGCACTGAGGTCAGTTTTCTAATGTTAAAAATTTTTTGAAAGCCAGATATAATCTCAGATAAAATATCACCATCTTTTAGCTCTTATCTAATAAATATATATTTTTTTTTTTTGCAATACGCGGGCCTCTCACTGTTGTGGCCTCTCCCGTTGCGGAGCACAGGCTCCGGACACGCAGGCTCAGCAGCCATGGCTCACGGACCCAGCCGCTCCGCCGCATGTGGATCTTCCTGGACCGGGGCATGAACCCGTGCCCCCCGCATAGGCAGGCGGACTCTCAACCACTGCACCACCAAGGAAGCCCTAAATAAGTATTTTTAAATACGCATATGTTTAATTGAAATGTACAAACCGGTAGTAAAGCTGCTTTGGAATCTACTTCATGAGTGTCTTCTATAGATGGCCTTCTACTGTTACTTTCCACTAAAAGAAAATTTAAAAAAATAAAAAAGTTATACAAGTAAAACAAATTTTTTTTAATACCAACTAACCAAACACAAAGTGTTTCGAGGCATAATATAACTTACCTAAGATAACTTATCCTCTCCCCAACACTGATGAATGTAAGAGTTATATGAGTCTCATGGGTCTCTTGACAGGATATCAAAATTATTCAATTTATTTTTGTGAAAAGGCAATATGAAATAAAAGAGGTTGGAAAAAAAAAAGTCTTGCTCTTCCTCTGTTCCCAAATTTCTTGTGTATCCTTCCAAAGATATTTTGTGTTTCTATATATACCCCTGAATCTTCTTTTTTAACATAAATGCTAGTATAATATATATATCTTCAGGTTTTTTGTTGTTGGTTTTTTAAATTTAAGCTTGGAGATCTTTTAGTATCAGTACACAGAGGATTTCTCTATTCTACTTTGATATTATGCTGAACTTCATACAATGGATATACAATAATTTATTTAACCAAACTCCTATTGATGGACATTTGGCCTGATTTCAATCTCTTGCTGTAACAATGTTGCAATTAATAATCTTAAACATCATTTTACAGTAATGGAAAAAAATAGTTCATCTTTCCCCCCATTTAAGATGCCACTTTTGTCACATTTTGCTTGTTTATGCTAAACAAACTTTAGAATTAAGCCTATTTTCCAAAAAAAGTGAGGATGTTAAATTTTAAATTAATTTAGAATTTACAACCTCATGATACAATAAAGGAAAACCTCAGAAAGAACAGTGAAGAGAAATCTTAGAACGAAAGAATGAACGGTGAAAGGAAATCTTAGAACGTTCCAAGTATAGAGGGCAAAACGAGCAGATTGAGATATATTAGGGGACTCTGGACAAAAGTTTTTCATGATGATGAAACTGAATATTTTGAAAAAATTTATTCGAAGAGCAGAGAATCCAGTGTTGATCTAACCAAAATCATGACATAACTACACTGGTGGGAAAGGGTAAAGACATCTGTGCATGCATGTGGGCTAGGGAATAGAGAGGGGTGGGGACGGCGGTAGGGAAGAGCTCAATCCTTGTCTTCTTTAGTGGGAGGTCAACAGATACTGCCTAAAACTGAAATACGAGGATATAAAATTACAGGCATCCTAACTTTAGAAATAATATCCATGTTATCCAAAAATAGTGAGTTTTATTTCTTCCCTCCTAACCCTTCTACCATTTATTTTTCTTCCTTTTCTTCTTTGGCTAAAATGTTAAATAGAATCCTTGTCTTGTTCTCCTTCTGGAGTGTTCAATATTTCACTCTGAAGTATGGTATCTGTGGCAAGTTTTTGTTAGATACCCTTTATTCAGATTAAGGACACTCCATTCTATACTTACTTTGCTAGGAGTTTTAATCATGAATGGATGTTGAATTTCATCAAATTCAGCCTTTTCTGCAGCTATTAAGATAATCATATGATTTTCTTCTTTAATTTGTTACTATCATGCCTTATATTTTTGAATGTTAAACTAATTTGCACTCCTGGAATAAATCCAACTTGAAGAGAATAAAAGGAGAAATGATGGTGAGGGGAATAAGGAAGTACTACTTTTCTTAAGGAACCTTATAAAGATTAAATGTACATAACTGAAAAGTTAGATAACAATAAATTTATATGCATATAACTATGATCCCAAAAAAGCATGATATGGAAACATCTCCAGATCATTAAACTTTTTAAATGAAAAATTAAAGGTGCAGGACAACATGTATGGTATGCTACCTTTTGTGTAAAAGATGAACAGGTAAAAAAGACTACTGTCATATATGACTACATAAGCATGAAACTAGAGAAAAAACAAAAATAACAGTGGTTACACATGGGGTTGGTGTGAGACTGAGACTGATTTTCAAAGTGCTTGTGTGTGTGTGTGTGTGTGTGTGTGTATTTTAATTTTGAACCAAATAAATGTATTAATTATTTTTAAAGGTTAAAGCAGAAAAATAAGTTGATTAAATGACTATACAGATTAAAATACAACCGATTCATTTGTAAAAAAGTCAGCACATTTGTAAAAAGCGAGTCTTTGCCTTTCATCTTTTAAGTCTAAACAATTTGTTGAAAAATATTAAGAATGTTCAGATTATGTATTATTCAAGGTTAAGAACAACAATGATGGACCAGAATCTTCATTTTCTTACTTCTGAAACATTCACTGCTCAAGTGTGTGACATACATAAAATACATTTAAAGTTTAATGATGTCCATAAAATACCTGTAAAGCTTAAATGAGTATATTTGTTAGCATAATTCATGAAGTCAAAATACTCACCTTGCTCTGAATGAAGAGGAACAGAAGTTTTGTGACACTCAGTAAATCCAGCATGAGAACTCACATGTTTCAGAGTGTTTTCAGAAGGAATATCATTCTGCATATTATACATATACACAATTTTAAAACAATTGAACTAAATTTCAAATCACTGCTCTAAGTAGTATAAGAGCCTCTGGATCTATTTAGCTCAATATGCTTTAATCTACCTGGACTCCAAGGGGTATATTACAAATTACAGTTATTTTCTTCAATGTCAATTTCAAAAACTGCCATCAAAACACCCTACTTGCTTATTGTTCATAAATCCATCTGAATGAATTCTTTTTCATAGCAATACAAGTTCATTTAAAAAATTGGAGGAAAATAGGACACTGTAGGGAAAATAATAAAACATTTATCAATTCACCTTAAAAAGAAAAAAACTATTTTACACTAAAATTGAAACAGCAATACTTTCTTCTTTGGAGAGTAAAAAAGTGGAGGGGAAATTTATTTTGGGGAGTTTTGGTAGCTTTCTTATTGCTTTGTATAAGCTATTTGTATAACAAAGATCTATCTGGTCATTATTTGTCAAATTTCAATTTTTTTCATATTTGTTTTATCTATGCTTTATATTTTTAGGTACTCATCTCTTTTCATCCTTCCCTTAATATTTGTTTTAAAAGCCCTCCTGGCTTTACTGACTTAATATTTCTATTTTCTTAAGTTATTTTTATACTTTGAATTTTTATATTTAAATCCAGAATTCATCTGAGCTTATGAAGCGATATGAAACAGACGTTTCCTAATTTCTACCCAGTTGTCCAATCTGTGTGTTTACTGACAAAGCATTCCTTTTCTCATCAATTTCTAATCCAACTCTTATTAAATTTGTATTTGTAGAAGGGTTATTTTGGAGTCACCAAAATGTTTCACTAAATATTCATGTTTCAATTGTACCACTTGTATAGATATTTTAGAATCTAACAACTAATTCTCCCCCATTTTCTTCTTTTTACCTATTCGTTTTTCCAGATGAACTAACAAAATTCATTAAACTAATGCAGAAGATCTGATACCTTCACCCTGTTTTTTTTTTTCAGCTATACACAGGTCATACTACTATATAACTTTAAAATATTTCCAAACCTCTACCACCCCTCAGAAACAATGAGTTTTAAAATGTTACTACCACAATAAGCTATTACTTTCATTAAATAAATTTAGCTTAAACGTCTCAAGAAAATTAAGTTTTTCTACCTTTGATGTTTCACATTCTTCACATTACAGCTGATTTATTGATATACAGCCAAGCAAAAAGTGCTAACCTTTTTCCTATTGTCACAAAGCAACTCTGATTTCCTTTCTGATTTTAGTTGTTCCTTTTGGAACCAGTTCTAGCTATTTCTTGATTGTTTTACTTAAGTATTTTCCTTGATATATACTCTTTGATACAATGACACATCAATTTCATAGAACCATCTTTGATAGAAATTCTAGTGTGGGACTGATGAGTGGGCTTCGAGGTATTTGTAAAACTCTACACTTTAAAAGAAAAAAGTTTGTATATGTGCATTTGCCTGAGAAGGTGGTCTGTAGTTTTCATTAAATTTTCAAAGGGATGTATAACCCACAAATGTTCAAGAACTCAAAACCTCTAACCGTCATGAGCTAGAGCTCATTATTCTATTATTACAGTTCTTTTCCTCTAAGTAAAGTACTCACAGTTGTTAAATTTAAAACATAGTCACCACTTTTCTTCCCACTCACAGAAACTTGTTATTTCTTCTTGTTTTTACCAGGAAGTTATTTGCTCACTTAAAAATTTTCAGCATACTCCTGTTTTAAGTTCATTTAATAGGTCCATTGTTAAAAGGTGCAATCTGTGGGGAAACCCTAACATCTACCATTTACCATTAGGAAATGTCCATTCATTATAAATGATTTCCCACCATATATCAAGTGCTTCACAACAGCAAAATGCCATCAGAGTATCATCAAATTCCTTCAACTACTGTTGTGACACCTTGTTAAAGATACCTTAGAAGTTCAATGAAATATAAATTAGAGAATTAACAGCCTAAGTCAGGGTAACTATAACTACTATAACTAAGGATTGAGAAAAGTAGAGGCACTAAAAAAGTATTTAGGAAGCAAAACCAGGTAGACTTGGCTGTTGACTGGAAGGGTAGGATGCTGATGCTATTAACAGAGGTAGGAAATACAGGAGGAAAAGAAATATGTCTGCTGAGAAGGGAGATGATGGTGAATTTGAGGTTTTGACATGATGAGTTTAACAACTCTCAGAGTTCCAGCTAGTTAGCAGTTCTAACCTTTTACTGTGGTGTCATGTCAATTCTCTAAGTCATAATCACTCCAAAGATTTACTTTCTCCATATCCATTCCTAGCCCTCAGAATTTTCCTGGCTAAAATTGAAGTGTACAGGTTTAGAGTCAAACTTGGGGCCAAATGCCACTTAGGCACTAATGCCCCTATTACTAAGTTTTATTACTAACTGCTAAAAGGTATCAATAAATATCTCTAAAATTCTAGGATACCAAGTACCCAACTATAATATTTAAACATTTAAAAAATTACTTTCATTAATAAAAAGTGAACAAATATACTACCCAAATTATCATGTACATCTCTCTTGAACAACTAATTATACTATAAGGAAGGACTAAAATAAGAGGCATTGGGCTCTCTTACACTGACACAAATGGACTCTACAATTGAGCAATATAACATACTGGGTCCATATTTTTAATTAAAGGGTATCTGCATATAGGAGAAAGAGAGTGTGATAGAAATTTTATTAAACTTAAATAATTCCAAATTACAAAAAAACTCTATTACGAAGGTCCATAAAAAACTTCATTTACTATAAAATCCACTTCAGTTAAAACCTGTTCAAAAAAAACCCCATATGGAATGTAGATATATCACGTCTACATTTTAAGAATTATAAAACCAACTCTGGTAGAGCTTTGTCAGTTCTTCTTTCTACTTATTACTTTTTCTCATTCATTTATTCTTCCCTTGTTTTTCATCATCATGTGTCAGCTAATGCTACCTAAATGCATTCAACCTATTTATTTAGTTCTCTTCTTCTCTGTAAGGCATCATATATAATGGAAAATTCAGATCGTTAGAAGTATGTCACAGAATTAAAATGGTTAGAATACATCATGCAAATTAGTCTTATGGTAAGTTTATCTTACCTACTTCCTACATCTAAATGTATATGTGTATTTTAAGTTAACTTTTTGACTCCCACAAGTACTAAAGAGACTTTACCTGATATTTACGCATCTTTGAATACTCCATAATTGTTATTTCTTACATCATTCTGATGGTCTTATTTGAGTTAAGAAATACAAACTTAAAGGCAAATACGGAAAGAAAGGGACCTCATGGAATAACTACATCTCAATTTCCATATAGTCACCAATTAAATCCAAAGTTAACAAAATCTAGTAAATAGACATTAAATTATTCACTTTCGTACAATAATTCAATCAAAATATATGCTATTAAAAATACAAATGTTGGGGAATTCCTGGCGGTCCAGTGGTTAGGACTCTGTGCTTTTACTACCAAGGGCGCAGGTTCAATCCCTGGTCAGGGAACTAAGATCTTGCAAGCTGAGTGGCACGGCACCCCCCACCTCCCGCCAAAAAAGTCGGCATTTATATTATAAAAAATGCACTTGAGTCTACCTTTTAGATGTAGGGTAATAAGTAACATGTCCTGACAGCAATTTCACAATTAACTATAGATCATATGAGAAATAATCATTTATAAAAGCTTATATTATATCATTATCATTTCCTTGACTCTAGTTTTAGGAAAAACTTTATTTCTGTTATATTTATCACTTGATCATTTCTACAACTTAAGTTCTTAAGGGATGGAGAAGCTTAGCACTTTTCCAGGTCTTCCTAATTATCTTGATGTAGCTGTTATTACCCTTAAAGCTCAAATTAGTTATTGGTAATTTATGAAAGCAACAGTTAAGAAATAAAAACTTTCAGCCAGGAAACACACCTTTTTGCTAGTTGTTCTGTACACTTTAAAACTCATTTAACCAACATTTACTGAACATCTTACACTTGCACGCGATACTGTAGTTACTGGCATATTCAGCTTTTTATTGCTAGACCACAGGGTCCTTGAGAAGCAGGGTTATATTCTAATGAATTTTGGGGCCTGGGAAAGAGTTGAGTTCAATGAGTAGTCTGTGGAAACCATACAGGGAGAAGCATTTTTTAAGAGAAATATTAAATAGGTGATTTTTAACTTCAGTTAAAAAATGCAAGCTATTTGTACATTTTTTCATATTCTTCAACTGTTTCTTCTTTTTTTCAAATTGTGTATAAGCTTCAAATATTTGGAACTCTCATGTTGATGATGGTTTCTGCTAACACTGTATTTTTCCTGAAAAATATGTTTAATTCTATTTTGAACTAAACTCCAAAATAGCAAAATAATCGCACTGCTATAAGGATTTACTTACAGATAATATTTCTTTTATCTTGTTTGACGTTTCTTTAAACCTCTGTAAATCCATGCTATCTCTGTGTCCTTAAAAAAGAAAAAAGAAAAGATTACAACAAAAAATACTTTTTTTTTTAGTTCTATCAAAATAATGTCATTGCCTAGTCTATTCAAACAAGTGACGTATGTTGTCTTGTGAGTAATTTTGATGGCTCTGAAGTTTCCTGTAGCTTTCCTGATAAATACTGAAAATAGGTATCAAAAAGCTGGAGAAGATGAGTAGTTCAAGTTTACAGTAACAGGATCCTAAAAGAATCCAACATGTGATATGAAGTAAACTGCTTGAAATTTAGAAGAGGGGGAGCAGTCATTTTTACTCTCAATAAAAAAAGCATTATATATAATTATTATACATATATACATATTACATATAAATATAGACATCAAACATATGGATATCTATATCTACGTATCCATACCAGTGGCAATATATTAATAAACAGACTAAAATATGTTTTTAAAAAATAAATTGGGATAGATTTTATGTAGGAAAAGTTGTCTCTATAAACCCACAGTGAACTCACATAGCCTAGCAGTAGAGATCAGCATGCTCAATACCTAGATAATCCATGGGGTTGGCCCTAATGTGGAGAATTTTACATGGACATAACATTCTGTGAACCATCTCTATACATGTTCCGTGACTAGGTAAATTCCTAGGCTGGGAAGGCTCATATAAGTGTTAAAGACAAGGTTGGGAAGCCACCTGAAGGAAAAATTCTAACTTGAAGAGACAGAGGGCCTTCTTCAAACCTTGGAACATTCTGGTTATGTCCACGAACAACCCAAGTTGTTTCCTAAGAATTCTTTGTTAAATACTTTTATCTTTAATAATCTAAGAGGAAGGCTGTTAGAACACTATATTCTACAAATATTTCGGGCTTAGCTAGCTCTACAAAGCATTCCCTCTTCATCTTTTCCTTCCACGTGGAATAATGTCAACATTTAAATAACAAAACATCATCATTAAAAACAAAACAAATAAAACCTTAAACATACAAACCACAATATTAGTTCTTTCTTTCTGCCTTCATTGCCAAGCTTTTGAGTCGCCCCCCCATCACTCTCTACATTCACTCCCATTTGTACTTTATTTCACTATAATCAGGCTTCTTCCTCTATCACTTCCTTCACTGAAACAGTTTTCACCAAGGTTATTAACATGTTATCATTGCCAAAATAAATATATTTTCAGTCCTTATTTTACTTGAGGTGAGGTATAAGAATGAATCATTCCTTTCTGAAATGATCTCTGGGTATATACTCTCTGGGTATATAAATGGGTTGACCATAAATACTCATTTTCCAAGTAGAGTCTTGGCTTTCCCTATTATCCTAATGTAAATATCAGTAACACACCCTTTCACTCTCAAAAGTGTACTGGCTTGGATGAAAAACTATATGGTCAGCCTATTTATAAAACACTGTTCTTTTCCAGTTACTTCTAGCCTCCCCTATACCTTTGTCTTGCAACACTTACACATCACTCAAATTCTTTCAACAAAAGTTGATCAAATTCAAGAGACTATGCTTAAATTCAAAAGACAGAGTCCAGGGCTTCCCTGGTGGCACAGTGGTTGAGAGTCCACCTGCCGATGCAGGGGACACGGGTTCGTGCCCCGGTCCGGGAAGATCCCACATGCCTCAGAGCAGCTGGGCCCATGAGCCATGGCCACTGAGCCTGCACGTCCGGAGCCTGTGCTCCGCAACGGGAGAGGCCACAACAGTGAGAGGCCCGCGTATTGGGGGAAAAAAAAAAAAAAAAAGTCCAAATAAGTTTTCCATACAATTGTTATTATAGTTAAGTTGCACCAAAGAGGTATGTGCTAATATAACTAGTATAGCCCAATTCAACCTACTTCCCCGACTTCTGACTCCTTAAAAAATTTTAAGAACTATACTCTATGAAAAGGTAATCCACTTGTCACACAAGTACATGATTTTATTAATTAGCAATTTATTTTTATTTCTAAGGTGATAATTATAATTAAAAAATAAATAATATTGATATACAAATATCAGTTTGCCAAACTTACCTACGAATGCGCCAAATTCTACATTATCTCCTTCTGCAGCTTTAGAACAAACAGTTTCTTGATCTTTGGTTATAGTTTCCAAGTGGCTTTTGCAACTTGGCTGGGATGGTGTACTAACAAAAAATTTGGTTGGTGGGGATGATAGATGTGGTATGCTATTAGACGAACTGCCTGATTTTTGATTTTTACTAAACATTTTTAAGGTTTCTACTCCATGTTGTCTCTGTCGCAGTTCTGGAGGAGAGACAGCACTTGGGAATAAGGCACCACAAGAGGAAGCAGCCTCTGGAAAATTGAATTCTTTTCTCTGGGGTATTACAGGTAAATCCTGACCTGATATGTTAAATTGGGAATCTTTTTCATCTTTCATAAAAATATTACAAAGAAAAGGATTATTACTTTCAAGACCACCTTGAGGAAGAGAGGAGCTAAGTGTATTTACAACACTGTGCTTTTTCCATACAGAAGGTCTTACAGGACCATCATCAATAAGGTTTTGAGCCAAATGTTTGGAAATGCTCAATTCTCGTGTGATTTCATTGTGAACTTTGCTAGCTTCTGAAGCTTTCTGGGCAGTGAGTGTTTTTAATGTATCTACAGTCAGGGCCGAAAGATCTTGCAAATGGCCAATTTGAGAATCTAATGATTGTAATGATCTTTTGATATAGTTGACGCGATCTCCAACTTCTTTAATCTGAATGGACATCTGCTCCACTCTGTAAGGGAAACACAGGAGTTTTACAAATGTTAAAAATTAATGGTTTCGAAATATCCGCCTGCCAATGCAGGGAACATGGGTTCGATCCCTGGTCAGGTAACTAAGATCCCACGTGCTGTGGGGCAACTAAGCCCACGTGCTGCAACTACTGAGCCCACAAGCTCTGGAGCCCACACACCATGACTAGAGAGCCCACGCACCATAACGACTGAGCCCACACACTCTTGAGTCCGCACGCCTCAACTAAGACCCAACGTGGCCAAAAATAAATAAATAAATAAATATTTAAAAAAAAGGATCAAGTGCTAATCCTATTATAATAAAAATATAAGATTTTAAAACACACTTTTGTACCATAGGCTATTTATTCCCCCATCAGAGTAACACAAAACTGTGTATTCAGCTACATACACATAAACTACTATTACCATTATTGTACCTACACAAATACCATATACTTTTAGAACGTAGCAAAACTAATGGAAAGAAACATGTTTTAAAATAATTAAGACAGTTTAACTTTTCTCCACCAACTCTTTTCTGCCCTCTGTAACAAGGGTCAAAAAACAGTTAAGAGACTGACTGACTTACATGAAGTCTTAGAAGTAAAGAACTGAACTGTCTCACAATATATTATGTAAAACCATTACTAAACTTACTTGTTTGACAAGCATAAATTGAACAATGACCATGTGTAAGAGACACAACTAAGAGAACCCACTCTGACATAAAATCAGTTATAATTAAAGAGTTTCTGAACCTTTCAAAAGTGACACGAATTCTCTCTTCACTCCCAGAATGGAATTTGTCATCTTTTTCATTAAAATACATCTCAACACACTGCTCTTCAAAATCATGAAGTTTCTTTTGATCTTCTTCTGTTAAAAAAAGTTCTAAGGAGGGAAAAGAAAAAAAAAATCAACAGAGACATCAAGAGAAACTTTAGCTCATGAGTTTTATGTTATTTAGAGTTCATAAGGCTATGTAAATCATCAGCATTTTTTTTTCTTTTTACTGGTGTGTTTCTAAAGCCCTAAACAAGTATTTCTACTTCTTTCTTCACTCACAGTGTGATGTTGGAAGAATAGTTTCCAGTATTTCCTCCTTTTCGAATCTCCTTTTCCTATAAAATACCCTACCCCATCTATCTCTCACACCTTTCCTTCGCATACCCAGGTACAAGAATATAAGAACTGATTTGATAGAATAAAAAGCCACTGTAAAATTTTAGGCAGAGTTTATTATGTCTCACGTAGTATACAGAATGTACTAAAAGTGTTATTGTTTACACAGCAGTCAAAATGGTTTGTAGAACGGCAAGTGTTATGGTTTACACTAGCATTTTAACAAAACCAAATTGAGATGCCATACCAAAAAGGAAGTTTAATACTAAATTTACTTTTATAGATAAACATATTGCACTTTAAATTCTTTTATGTTTAGGCAAATTCAACAAAAGCCTTTACAATAACATTAACCAGTTAAGTCTTCTGAATAAAATTAATACTTAGCTTTCAGGGACTTCCCTGGTGGCACAATGGTTAAGAATCTGTCTGCCAACGCAGGGGACACAGGTTCGAGCCCTGGTCTGGGAAGATCCCACATGCCGCGGAGCAACTAAGCCCGTGCGCCACAACTACTGGGCCTGCACTCTAGAGGCCGCATGCCGAGAGCCTGTGCTCCACAACAAGAGAAGCCACCACAATGAGAAGCCCGCGCACCGCAACGAAGAGTAGCCCCACTTCACCGCAACTAGAGAAAGCCTGCGTGCAGCAACGAAGACCCAACGCAGCCAAAGATAAATAAATAAATAAATAAATAAATAAATGTATTTTAAAAAAATACTTAGCTTTCAGTGTGATACTGATAAGTGATAAAATAAAAACATTTGCCTTAATATATTTTACTTACTTGGTCCATCCGAAGTCTTGTCTTTTTTTCTTCTTTTACATATGCAGCAAAACAGAGAAACTATATGGCTGAGAATGATAAGTGGTGGAGGCAGAACTGGTTTCTCATGATAAGCCATAATAAAATGATAACGTTGGTACTTCCATACAATATTGGAAATTGCCTTCACTTGTAAATACACATTGCTTGAATAACAAAGAATAAAAATAAACAAACTTAGCTAATCACATTTTAAAATTTTAAATACTAAAATTTTATTGTAATTCTACTCTAAACAAGGATTCAAAGGAGTACTCCACCATAAACAAGACTAAAAGGTAAATGCGAAACCGGAAAAAAACACATGCAACAGTATAAGGCAAAGTTTGATACTGCTGAGGGTCTTAATTATAAACTCCCAGAAAAATAGGCAGAAAATATGATTTTAAGCTTTTTAAATTACATATAAATGACAAAAACAGAAGAAAATATTCAATCTGAGTAGTAACAAAATAAGTGCAAATAAAAACAAGACTCTTATGTACTGTCAAATTAGCAACCATTAAAAAGATAATACCTACTGTTAGCAGAGATTTGGAGACACAAGGCCTATTTTGACTTAAATAGAAGAAGTCTGAAATATACATATATTGAATAGTTCTGCTTTTAGGAAAACACTCTAAGGAAATACATAAGGATTAATAAAAAATTTAACCACAATGTGGTTTTGGGGAACAAAAAATTATAAACAATCGAATGGAGCAATATAACATATTGGCTTAAAAATTACAGTCTATATCATGGAATACGAGGTAGTCATTAAAAAACTGGAGAGGGATATTTATTAACGTAGGATAATATTCATGTTTTGCTTAGTTAAAAACAGTATACAAAATATAAGAAAATTATTTTTAAAAAGAAAAAGTGGTTCATATATATAAAAAGGATGTATACCAAAATACTAAGAATGGGATTACTGAAGAATTTTCTATTTGCCTTTCTGTTTTGTATACTGCATGTGTATTCCCTGGCCACCTTGTAATAAATACAAAATAAAGATTAAATTTATAAAAGAACTGTATGTTGAAAGATAGAGTCTCAAATTTAGAATTAATTTGATTTTGAAAATGCATGCTTTCTTATTTGTAATTTTCAAAAATAATTTTTAGTAGTTTAAGCCTCAATAAAATTTTTATATACTTTAAATTTTGTATAGTTCCTTCAAAAAGAGAACTATATATTAAATGATCTCATTACAATAAGCAACCAAATAAAATTCTTACTTGAAAAATGCAATAAGAAGATTGACCATAATGATATACTGTACAAAGAGGTAGACTGCTTGAAGAAATGGAGTCAACCATGTCCCAGGACCACAGATTTCAGTGATAGTGGAATCCTTTGCACAAACTTGAGAAAGAAAAAAAAAAAATTAAAACAGTAATTTACCAGTTACTGCTTCTAGTCAATATTTGTGTACGTTTGTTTGAAGGAAGTTTTGATTATGTACATATCTGTTTCACAGATTCTAGCAAAAGCTTCTGGGCAGGCAGCCATACAAACACCAACTTAACAGTATTCCAAAAGAGAAGAATTTTGTGAAGGATGTGGGTACTATTCTACGACTCTACTCCATACAAGGAAGTATATATTTCTGTATTATGTCTACCCTCCAAGGTAGGGTTTAGCCAGAGGAGCATTAAGAAGAATAAAACTCCCAGATTCAGCCACACATTTCTATAAGAAAAATAACTGAACCAGAAAAGAGTATGATAAACTCATAGTAAATCTACAAACATAATGATTACTGACTTTAGCTTATTATGCCACAAAGGAGGGTTGAAGGAATGGTTAAAGTGCCTCTTAAATATACAATGATTAGATTTGAATTCCTTGCATTTCATTGCCTCCATCTGGAATGTTTCTGAAGCCATAACACAGCTGAATTAAGGAAGGGAAGAGCTTTAATACCCACCAGAGTTACGAGGAATAAAGTAAAATAAATTCAAGTAGGGCAAGGATTTGAATTAAATAGTCTTGAATTAGTGACAAGTTTTATACAAATATTTATAATACACTTAGCACCTGGTGTTTTGTAAGCATTTAAAAAATATACATCATTGAAATTCTCATCATGGCTGTATCATTCCTTTCACATAAAATGGTTTTACGGGCAAACTGATGCATAAGGTCCTTTCACTCCTAAAAAAAATTTTTTTTTTTTTTTTTGCGGTACGCGGGCCTCTCACTGTTGTGGCCTCTCCCGTTGCAGAGCACAGGATCCGGAAGCGCAGGCTCAGCAGCCATGGCTCACGGGCGCAGCCGCTCTGCGGCATGTGGGATCTTCCCGGACCAGGGCACGAACCCGTGTCCCCTGCATCAGCAGGCGGACTCTCAACCACTGCGCCACCAGGGAAGCCCCTAAAAAATTTTATGAATCTATTTCCACTCTATTCAGATTAGTTTGATGAAGCAAATACCCAAGAAAGAGAATGCAGGAGAGTAAAAAACTATATCCAATGCTGTATAACTAAACTAGAGCCACATAAGAAAAAGCAGACAATAAAAACCTGGAAATGACACTAAACAGGAAGCCATTAAACACAAAATTTTACCAGGCTGGTAAAAACCTCACTGTTTTAACCAACATCTCATAACAACTGATGACTACTATGTGACCACCCCCTGATCTAATCACCTATAAATAGGTGGGTAAGGAGCAACACAGAATGGGGGTGATGGAGGAGTAAAGTAAGATGGGTGAGAGAGAGCAAGAGAGAACATGAGCAAACTAACAAAATAAAGATTCTATAACTCAATGTGAAGGTCAGAAGAACATCCTTGAAAGTTGGCAGTATCAACTATGTCCACAAGTTATCTAGCCTTTTTAACTAAAACAACAGAATAGCTTTATGAAGAGAATGTATTCAGAGTTGAATTTTACAATTCAAGAATATACAATCCGGGCTTCCCTGGTGGCGCAGTGGTTGAGAGTCCGCCTGCCGATGCAGGGGTCACGGGTTCGTGCCCCAGTCCGGGAAGATCCCACATGCCTCAGAGCAGCTGGGCCCATGAGCCATGGCCACTGAGCCTGCGTGTCCAGAGCCTGTGCTCTGCAACGGGAGAGGCCACAACAGTGAGAGGCCCGCATACCGCAAAAAAAAAAGAGTATATACAATCCAACTAATCAGTGTAATTCCGTTACCCTTGCCCTGGACAGGTAGACTGAAGCCAATCTGAGCTAATGAGATTAAAAAATAGGTTCAATAGAAGGCATCTGGGAAAGGGACTTTTTCTCCTGAAGAGAACCAATGGAAAACAGTGTCTCTTTCCTCCTGTTGCTTGTGACAGAGTCTTACAATTGTAAAGGAAAACCTGTATGAATCAGACACTTATTATAGAGGACTGGGATGAAAAAGAATGTGTCCTTAGCATGAATTAACCAGTCCCAAAGACCACAGACCACTCTACCTCTGAACTTTCTGTTATGTGAGCTAATGTATGTCCTTATTGTGTAAGCCAGTTTAGGCCAGATTCCATTATTTGCAGCTAAAAAAAATTCTGAAATACTTTTTTTTCAATTAATTTTTGTTATGTTTCTTCTGGGATTAACTAATGTATCATGGGAGGACTTAGGCTAGTGAACAGTTTGATTTGTGAAAATTTGTAATATTACTATAATGCAATTTTGACTTTGAAATATGAAATAACCAAAAGATATATCTGTACACATAAATCCTTACCATCAATTTCATATGCATAAACTTCACCAAAAATCATCCAGTATGGATGAAAAACTATGTCTTTAGCAAGAGTCCAAGATGGTGCTTCGCGAGGATAAAGTATTGCCTTTCTGGGAACACCAAAACTAAGTAATACAAGAGCCATAATCACTACAATGTAGAACATATTGGCCACCTGTTAAAAAATGAACACTGTTAAAATACATGGGAATTTAAACACAAAGACAATTCTTCATCTTAAAAAACAGTTTCTAATGTTCCAACAGATAACTTGAATCTTTGAGTTTCTTTTTATTCCTAGCCATTAGCATTCAAGAAACCTCATCACTACATAAAACTTAACATCCAGGAAATTATGTAAAAACTGATCTGAACATCAGGTAAGTCATAGGCATCTTCTACATAATGAACCATATCACAGGCTCAAACTGGAGTCTGCCTATCTCATGTCCATGAAGATTTTAAAGAAGTAAAGACATAAGGGGCAGATTCAGGGAACCAATTTCCATGAGAGTTCTTTCCTAAAACTGTTCTGTTCTTATACAGGAGGTGCAGACTATCTTTTCTACCTTCCTTTGATAGTATCTTTTGCCCACTTCACAAAAGAAAGGCATTCTTCTCACCCATCGTGAACCCTACCATGGTGCCTTGTCTCCTGGGCTGTGAAAACCTCCTAGGAGGTAAATAAAACAACAAACTGAATTATCAGTATGGGTGTTGAAAAAATTAGTGATACCCGTATCTGGTTAACAAATTCTTTTGCAAGTCACGTAGTTTGCAATTCTTTAATTTCAACAAAATTGAAAAAGAGCCTAACTGAACTATCACATAATAAATCATTAAAAAACAATTTTTATTACTAAATCACAATGTGAATTTTGACATCATTACTCAGGAATTCAAAGAATTAAGTGAAATGCTATAATGAAACTTCAATTTCTATCCACTTATTTATGTGTACAAGTGTTCAGCACTTACATCTAAGAAAGTGAATGTAGTGTCACTCTGGTAATATGTAATAATATTCATCCACAAATAATAATCTAAGGGGAAAATCCCATGGAGATCAAGAGACTACATTTACAATAAATCTGTACTTTAATCTACTATGAACTAACAATAATTGCAGTAATAAATCTATCTAAAAGAAATTACTAAGACATTTTCATATGTTTTGAACAAGTATACAGTGAGAGCAGAAATGGAAGGCAGGACTGTGAAAAGTAAAGAGGACAGTAAGTCTACACTAGATGGAGAAATTATAAAATATTTATTTATAAATAATCATTTAGTCTTGATCCTTTACCTTTAAAATTGTTAGATCTGCCAATAAATTTTTTTAAAATTAAGTTAGAGTTGAGTCCCTGTGACTTACAATAAAAAAATCCCATACACCGCCCAAGATTCAGTTTTTTTCTTTGTAAAATGGTTAAGTAATGCCTTATTTGACCACTTAAGAGAACTACTAAAAGAATATATGTTTTCAATAAACAAAATCTTGGGATAAAAGATTTTTTAAAGGCAAATAATTCATCAAAACATTACTTGCGGCATTTGCTGTAATTTGGAATCCAAATTAAATAAAGAAAAAGCCCAACTCAAAAGTTCAAATCAAAACCCAAACCTGAAATATTCTAAATTTATTCAAGGTCTGTTGGCTGATGATTCAGAGTTCTCTGGATTTCATACCTTTCGCATAAAGCCTATTTGACAATCTTCCTTATATTTGATCTAAATTTAACTAATTAAAATATCTGAATATTCCATTTCTTATATCTAAAATGAGGGTTCCTAGCTTGAATGTATAGGTATATGGAGTGAGTAGGACGAGTTCAGCATTTACCATGTAATTTTCATCAGTCTGATCTCTATTAAAGATGTCAAATGTGAAGATTTCTTCTACTTTAATCTTTCATATCTTTATGAAAGATATGAAGCTGTTTTCTCTGATTAGAAATTCCCTGCTCAGGAAAAATTCCTACCTATTTTCTAAACTTTTTTCAAATACCATGTTCCTTGTGAAAGCTTTGTCTTCACAAAACAGCTTATCATATCTTTCTCTATCTGCTCACATGCTTGTCTTATATACTAGACTGTGAATTCCATGAGGATCTGGACCACGTCTTATTCATCTTTGTAGTCTCAGCTTAGTATAATGCATAACATAACAGATACCCAATGATTAAAAAATGTTAAGTTACTCTAGGAATCTACTACATACTATAAAATCATCTCCTTTATTCATTAAAGCTATACTTTAATGAAGGATTTCTTATACTTTGCAGCATCTACTTTAAGCAGATAATTAGAACATTAACCATCTGAGAGTAATGAAGGAGGTAGAAAGGGAAGATGGCACTAGGAGAAAAGAGATAATGATATGATAAATAAATGGTTAACAAGGGGAAAGACATAATCCTGGTGGAGGGTGGTTCTAAAGAAGATCAAAGGTAAAGAAGAAAATGAAATATATATTTCAGCTCCCTATAATTGGGATGGGAGAACCGGTGGGAGTGTTGGGAGTACATTAGAGGTAAGATTCAGATGGAAATCCAGACAGCTCCACTCTCTCTTGGCTTCCTTACTTTTCCCATCTCCATCTGTTATTAAGATTGTTCACTTTTATACTTCCTGCACCTTCCATTTACTGTATATCACCATTAAATTAACCCAATAACACTAAGTCACTAAATAATCTGGTAGACAATGAGAGCTAGAGTGGTTTTTTGCCCTAAAACTTTAGGCTAAAACCAGTTCCTCCCCCAAAACCTTAACTCCCCTAACTTTTCCTGGAAATATCACTACTTCATGAAAGAATGCAAAATGGATAATAAGTACTTCTTTGATGTGACAAATAATAAACCAGTAATTCTTAACTGGGGAGAGTAGGATACACTCTCCTAGAGGGAAAATGTGTAGTGCGGAAAATCAAGTATAATAATGAAACTCTGTATTCAAAAAATGTAAAAATTTTGTCTTCATGATGCAAAGCAATGCTGATAATCCTGTGAGCTAGTGGGGTTACTTAAAAGATAAATTTAATCTAGAAGACCAATTTTAAAAAGAACTGAGAAACAGCATACACATAATGAGCCCATTTCGATAAAACTATTATATACATTTATTCGTGTGAAGTTTGACACAAATAAACACACGTATTCATATATATGTCTTGAAGGATGGAAAGGTATACATCAAACTGTTAATATTGGATGTCTCTGGAGGGTAGTTTGTCTGCACTTGCTAAAATTTTCTACAATGAATAGTAATTTTAGAATAAGGAAAGAAAAGTTACGTTCACAAAAGCAACAGAAGCATAATAGAGTTTGCCTTTTTCAACTTAAAACCGGAAGTAATTTATGGCAGGAGTAGGCCCAGTACATTTTAGATTTTTTCAGCTCAGTGCATAAAATACTGCACATTAAACCTGACATCTGTATTTTAAAAACAAAACCTGCCAGTTGGTTAAGCCTATGGGAAAGAGCAAAATATTGGGCATATTATATCAGGAAAAGATTAGATGTTCTGGATATAAATTTTAAAAACAGTCTGGGTCAGTAAAGATAGGAGGAAAGAGATACCTAAAGATATAAACCACTGACGGTATTTGTTTAGTTAGCATTATCTTGCAAAGTGCATTAATAAGGGACAAGATTAGTGTGGTGGGTTGGAACTGAGCGTGAGGAACCCTTGTGAGACTTCTTCAGACTGCCCCACTGGTTGAAAATCATCATAATGAACAATCTGACTAGCTGCTTTCAATATCCATACACTGAAAAGTCACTCCAAGATGATAAGGAAAGACAGAGAAATGTCAACCTACTTCTTTTATGGTAAAGAAAAATCAAAAATTGGCGGGAAAACTCTTCAATGGTTTCCCCTATATTTTTCTTCTCTAAAGTCCTAGTTTTCAATGTTCTATATACTCCAAGCTACTACGCCCTGTCTAACCAATTTGCTAACAAACTATACCTCATCACAAAAAAATTTCCAGTCAGTCTGTTCCTTTTTACTCCCATCTCTCTCAAGCTTTCGAAGAATGGCTCAGATTCCACTGCTTTAACAAAAACCTCCACAAATTTCTCTCTTTCCATGAATCCCTATATCCCCTACTCATTAACTTAATCAATAAACCACATTGATAGTTTTACTAATATCTCATATAATTTCCTAAAATACTTTATGTAGGATAGGCTCCTCAAGCTAGATTATGTAACTGTTAAAAATAACTAGAGGACTGATAAAGTCAAAAAAGAGAAATGTGGTTTCACAAAGTTCAGGGACAATATCCTAATAACCAATCTGCACTGTCTTGCGTAACAGTGAAAATATAATAAACATTAAAAACTACTTGGTGAACAATTACAGTTTTTTAATTTATAAGCTGCTGCTAAGGATATAAAAATAAGAGAAAAAAATCTTAACTACCAACCTATGAAAATACAATTAATGTTCAGTATTTTTATGTTGTTTTTTTCCTACTTGAAATGGCTTATCCACCCAACCAACAAATATTTACTAAGGAGGAATCTACTAAAGTGATAAGTATTGAGATACTAGAGATATAAAGGTGACCAACACCAGACAAGGTTTCTACTCCAAGGAATTTAAAGTCTAGAGGAGAATATAAATAATACAATAAGAATGTAGTTTAAAATACAGTTAGACACAGATAAATATTCTGAAGGGAAAAACATGGGTCCCATAAAATTATACAGCAAATAAACTTGATCTAGTTGAAAAAGATCAAAAAAGCTTCCCTGAAAAAAAACATGTTGAAGCCAAGATCTGGAGGACAAAACTAAGTTAATTAATGAAAAAAGCTAAGGATATGAGTGTAGATGAGGGTGATCATTTTACACAGAAAGAACATGAGCTATTCTTGGTTCTCTGATAGGGGCTGTGTTAAAGGAAAAAGATAAAGGGTTTGTGTGACTAGAACACAAATAAGAGGTCAAAAATGGTAAGAGGTGAGACTTAAGAAAGCAAGGAAGATGTTACTACTGGAGGAAACTAGGTAAAGAGTACACAGAATCGTTCTGTATTATTTCTTACAACTGCATGTTAATCTGTAACTATCTCAAAATTTAAAGGGAGGGAGGGAGAGAAGAAGGGAAGGAGGGAGGAAGAAAGGAAGGAAAGCAACAGTCAAATTGGACAAGGCTTATGGGTTTCATTATTAAGTACACTGATTTCTAGCAGTAATGCAAAATCATTAAAAGATGTTTTTAAGAAGGAGAACTGACATATACAGATTTGCATTTTGAAATATTACTCTGGCTATAATATAGATTGAAGACAGGCCAGAGTGCTTGTGAGTAAACAGATTACTATACTACTGCCAGTGCCAGATGATGACAGATTGGGTTTAGGGTAGTGGCAGTAAAGATGAAAAGAAACTCATAGATTGGAGCTGGCAAGTTCATATTTTTCAAATAGCCCTAGCAAGTAACATTTAAAAATTAAAGTACTTCAAGAGAAAACAAATAAAATAAGGTTTCCTAACTTTATCCCCTCAAATATTTTCTTCAAAAGTTAATACCCTGGGCTTTCCTGGTGGCACAGTGGCTAAGAATCCACCTGCCAATGCAGGGGACACAGGTTCGAGCCCTGGTCCGGGAAGATCCCACATGACATGGAGCAACGAAGCCTGTGAGCGACAACTACTAAGCCTGCACTCTAGAGCCCGTAAGCCACAACCACTGAGCCCACATGCCACAACTACTGAAGCCCATGCACCTAGAGTCCATGCTCTGCAACAAGAGAAGCCACCGCAATGAGAAGCCCGCACATCACAACAAAGGGTAGCCCCCACTCACTGCAACTAGAGAAAGACCACGCGCAGCAACAAAGACCCAACTCAGCCAAAAACAAATAAATAAATAAATTTTTAAAAAAGCTAATATCCTTAGGAATGGGTCTATTTGCAATATGAGGCAAATAAACATGAACTATCATTCTCTGGTTCAAGTAAAACTATATTAATAACATATTTTTATGATTTTAAGAAAAAATATCAATAAACCCATGAGTATTGTCAGACACCTCTCAACTTACCATTTTTCCAATCATCATTACATAAGGTCCTGCCTGTTGATTTACAGCTAGAAAATCTAGCAAACGCACATACCAAAATATTATGTTAAGACAGTAAATTAATCTTCCAGCCACAAAAACATGATTATCATATGCATTCTCAAAGTTCCATTTTGCTCCAAATCTTAGTCCAAATCCAATGAAGAAAGAAATTATGGCAATTGTATCACTGATATTGAAGTAATCACTAAACCACACTTTAATCTTCTGGCTTATTTTTCCAGCTTCAGACATAAAGATCTACAGGTTTAAAAAAAAAAAAAAAAAAAGGTTTCATCACTTTCTTCCTATTAAAACATATACCAGAATTCAATTATACTGTCAGAGCAGAATTTTATATATCATTTAATATTTCAAAGTATTTTGACTGTCTTGGCATTTGATCACCAAAACAATTCAATAAGATATCAAAGGCAGATACTTCTTATCCTCATTCTCTATACATAGGGGAAAAAAAGGTAAAAAAAAGACCCACAAATAAATGACCTGCTCAACCAAGGTCATCCAACTAAGACACTGAAAATCCTGGATTAGAACACAATTCTCTAGACTTGGAATGTGAGATACCTATCAAAAGTTGTTTTATTTTTCACTGAAACAACACTAGCATATCCAGGTAGGATCTTCCAAAGGTGCCTTATTTGCAGAAAGTAAACAACTCAATGGTTTAAGTAGCTATACTTAGCTCTTTAATATAAAAAATATTTTAAATTTTTTGTGGGGAATGGTAATACATTTAGAGCTTCAAAATCATAGTGTATCAAAAGTAAATACTGAAAAGTCTCCCTTCCACTCTTCAACCCAGCCAACTAATTCTCCTTCCCACTAGAGGCAATCACTTTTATTACTATCTAATAAATCCTTGCAGAACTGTTTTATGAATAAAAAAATTATATGCAACTTGCTTTCACAATTTAACAACTTAATTTCTTCAAACATGTTAGTAAAACAACAGATTTCATAAACATATGGGCTGTGGCACTCAAAGGCATTTAAAATGCATAAGCTATTAAATTCCTATTATACCTAAGTGGGAGGGAAGTAAAATGCCTTCTATTTTTGCAATTTCATGTACTCTCTAAATGTAGAGACATGAAATAATTCATATGTATTTAAATAACTGTGTTATAAAACAACATTTATACAGGTACTAGATTAAACAGAAAGTATAAAACTTTTTTAAAAACCTTTTTTTCCAAAATCAGGATATTAGAAAATTTACAATTTTAAACTGAAAACTCTGATAGACATAGGGATCTAAATCTAAATGATAATTCAATGGGCAATACAGTACACTTTAGAGCAGTACAACCTAAGAGCAAAGTAAGAATATACTTATAATTTATCTACCTTATTGGCTATATGTATATTTAATACTTTTTGAGAATGGCAAAGAACACAAATATGAATGTTGAGGAAATAAGACAAAAACAAATCTATTTTTTGAGACAAATCATTATCTTTGTAATTGTGACAAAGTTAACCACACAATCTCTATTCTTTGGCCATCACTTTTAGAACAGCAAAACCAAACAATCTATATACTTCAATAACATCACCTACTGGGTGATATAGGTGGGTATATGAATATACTCACCTACATCATGGTTATGTGTGTGGGTATGAATAACATATACCCACACACATAACCAAAACAAAACGTAACACCCTCCATATATACACTAAGTTATTGGTAGGAAAAACTAAAGACATACCTCACGGACTTTCTCAATAGCATAAGTAAAAATATAAGCAATAACAATCCATTCTTGAACTGAAGGTAATTGTTCCATTTGTACAAGAACGACAAATGTATAAAGCATCAGAAATCCTAAGTATGCCAACTAATAAAAAAAGAAAATACAAGATATGAATAAAATTTATTATAAAATACAATTTCTTTACTATGAAAATTTCCAAGCATACACAAAAAAAGAGACGAAATGAGCCCCTGTGAAGTATCTCCCAGCTTCAATCATTAAAAAAGTTTCGGAAGTAACTCTTCTTCCATGCAGACATTTCATTTATCAATCAACCATTTATAAATGGTCCCCAGGGTAAAAGTGTGTTATTCTAGACTTTAGTTGACTTTTTAGTACTTCTCATAGGAAGAATTTTATAATACCAGGTTTATGTTCTCAGTATAGTCCACATAATTCCACTTAACTTATATTATACCTCAAGTATCATACTATAGAACTTCATCACCATCAAGAAACACATAATATGTGGCTCCTCCTTCCCCCAACCAAGTAGTGTTCCTAAGAAAGACAACTGGTATTGGATTAGCCAAACAGTTCCTTTGGTTTTTAAGTAAAAATAAAAGACACATTTTTCATTTTCACCAAGAACTTTATTGAACAACGTAGTCACCCTTTTGTTCCACTACCTTCTGCCATTTTTCAGGCAACTTCATAATTCCATCTTCCCAAAATTTTTGTATTTTTGAGCAAAGAACTGTTCCAGATGCCTTTTACAGTCTCCCAGGGAATGGACATTTTTTCCATTAAGAGAAGTTTGCAAAGGCCAAAATAAATGGAAATCTGAATGTGCATGTCTGGTGAATACGACGGATGAATGAGAACTACTCAGCCAAGCCATAAGAGTTCTTGCCTGGTCATCAAAGAAACATGTGGTCTTGTGGTATCCTGATGGAAGATTATGCATTTTCTGTTGACTAATTCCAGAAGTTTTTCATTGAGTGCTGCTTTCAGTTGGTCTAACTGGGAGCAGTACTTGTTGGAATTAATTGTTTGGTTTTCTGTAAGGAGCCCATAATAGAGGACTCCCTTCCAATCCCACCATATACACAACATCGCCTTCTCTGGATGAAGACCAGCCTTTGGTGTGGTTGGTGGTGGTTCATTTCACTTGCCCCATGATCTTTTCCAGTCCACATTATTGTACAGTATCCAGTTTTCATTTCCTGTCACATTTTAAAAACGGAATATTTTCGTTACATTTAAGTAGGGAATCGCATGCAGAAATACGGTCAAGAAGATTTTTTCCACTTATGTGGAATCCAAACATCAAAGTGATTAACATAACCAAGCTGGTGCAAATGATTTTCAACGCTTGATTTGGATATTTTGAATATGTCGGCTATCTCCCATGTGGTATAACGTTGATTGTTCTCGATGTCTTGATTTGATCATTATCAACTTCAACTGTCTACCTGACCACGGAGCATCGTCCAGCGAGAAATCTCCAGCATGAAACTTCGCAAACCACTTCTGACATATTCAATCAGTCACAGCACCTTCTCCATACACTGCACAAATCTTTTTTTGCATTTCAGTTGTTTTTATCTTTCTTGAAACAATAAAACATAATATGCTGAAAATGTTGCTTTTTTTCTTCCGTCTTCAATATTAAAATGGCTACACAAAAATTCACCAATTTTGATAAGCTTTTTTTAAATGCACACTGATATGACAGCTGTCACAATACAGCCTAACAATATTGTTCTGAATGAAGTTGAAGACAACTAAGTGCTACTACAGCCATCTTACAGAAAAGACCCAACGAATTTTTTGGCCAACCCAATATTTTCTTAGCTCCCAATCACTGAGGTTGAATCCCAAGAAATGTAAACAAATATGGAAAACATTCTCCCTAGGTAAGAGAACATCCCACCTTTGAGACTCTTAACAAGAAAGGTTATAAGGAGATGATAAGGAACAATATATAATAACATTTGAAGAGTCATTTCATTTCAGAGGAAAACCCAGACTCTCTGACCCTTGAACAATTGTGGCTGAGAATTCTCTCATCGTTTTCCTTGCCTCTACCAGTTTTAAAATAAGCCATATCTTTGATTTGAACTATGGTGGAGTAGAGAAGTAAACTGCAATATGCAAAGAAAGAAGAAAGAAATTCCTAGAGCCACCTGAATTGTCCATTTTTAAATAGTTGTTCATACGAATGCAAACATATGAAACCTATGTTATTTCCATTAGTGGAGACAGAATTTGGGGATTATATTAGGTAATTCAGATTTACAATTTCAACATCTGAACAAGATGGAGCAAGAAAATTTTCGTATTGGGAAGGAAGCGTAATGAATTAGTCTCAGGTTAATGGGTATGTGTGTAGGTGAGAAAGCAATGGTTGAAGGAACAAATTCTCAAATGTTCATATTAGCATAAAGTTAACAGAGAACTAACATTTGCATACTTTGGCAATTCAAAAAAACCCTGATAATGATGAAAATGAAACACAACAAACATGACAACAAAAACCAAAAACAACTTAAAAGTTTTCCTGGGGAGTAAAAACTCATTCACTCGGCCCCTGGAAAAAAGTAGGCACCAATCTCATGTGTTTCTCAGATGGAGTCCATTCCTCTATGGACATGTATGCTCTTTAACCTGGTAGTAAAATTTGTTCTTCCACTGGCAAGGGAAAAACCAATTATGTGACAGATAACCAAACATGTACTATGATTAAAGAAATAAGCTATCATACCACTGAAAAATAAAACTATATGAATAATCTAGATTACTTTTCACCATCAACTAACACTGCAGAAAGGTTTATTTCCAAAATTTTAACATTATCTGCAAAATCCAAAAGCACGAAGAAATTATAATTGTGTATCAGAGAACGTACTATTCTTTTAAGCGGAAAATGGATTTCCAGTGATCTAAGTTATATCAAGATTAGTATGGACTCTAAACCAAAGGTACCCTTAAAGCCTATCTTTTAAAAACATTTTGCTGGCTCTGCGGGGACCTGGGCTCCAGCTCCATTCCGGGCGGGGGGTGGGGGGCAGTGAGGGTGGGGCCGCTCCGCCCTCAGTCACTTGGGGGAGAGTGCAGAATGCATGGCCCCACCCCTAGAGGGTTCCTGGAGGGGGTGCCCCAAGCCGGGGGTGGGGGGCGGGCGCCCACTGCGGCCACAGCCCCAGCCAAATAATACCTAAATGTTGGAGTTTGGAGCAGAGAAAGGTTTACTGCAGGGCAATGCAAGAAGACTGGTGGCTCATGCCCCCAAAAACCCAAACTCCTGAAAGGGTTTCAGCAAAGCATTTTTAAAGGCCAGGAGCTGGTTATTCCTGAGACAAAGGATGAGAGAAATTGGCCTTTTCAGCATTTCAAAGTCAACTATGAAAGTTCGGCTTGTGGGTAGGAGCTGGTGAGGGAGATGTGCTGACACCTTTGAAGATATATTCTCAAGATGCTGATGTGTTTCTTCAACATAATATTGATGAAAAAACAACCCAGAGCAGGAGGAAGAACAGGAGGAAATGGCAGCTTCTCAGGCACTGCTGACATTCCAAGATGTGGCCATAGATTTCTCTCAAGAGGAATGGGAATGACTGGACTTTGATCAATGGGAATTGTACAGGGACAGATGTTAGAGAGCTATAGGGATCTGGTCACCTTTTTGGAGCAAAAAAAGGATCTCTAGGATGTAAAGGAAATGGAGACAGTAGCCACATACCCAACTATGTCTTCTTACGACACCCAGATTTTGATGACCACAAAGTAGGCACGGAAGATTTATTCCAAAAAATGCTGCTGGGAAAACATGAAAGTTGTCGACTTGGAAATTTAAACTGCAATAAACTGTGTATGGTCTTAACCAAGAGCTCTATTTTTCAATAACTACAACAGCATTTATAATGGAACAACAAGCTATCCCTGCATTGAATCAGACAATAACTTTGACCAAGACTCAAGTCTTATGAAACATCAGGGCACTGAATTTTCAGAAAACCATTCTAAAAGTAATAAATACAGGAATGTCTTTTATCAAAGCTCAAATATTACTACATATAAGAGGATTCATATTGGAGAGAAGACTTACAAATGTAGTGAATGTGATAAAGGTTTTAATCAGTCTTCAACATCAACTTACTCAACATCAGAGTATTCATACTAGAGAGGAATATTACAAGTGTAATAAATGTAGGAAAGTCTTTAATCAATCATTAAATCTAAGTAGACAAAGGAAAATTCATACTGGAGGGAAACTTTATAAATGTAAAGACTGTGGAAAAGCCTTCAAATGGTGCTCAAAATGTACTCAACATCAGAGAATTCATACTGGGGAGAAACTATACAAATGTAAAGAATGTGGCAAAGCCTTTACCCAGGGCTCAAATCTTAAGCAGCATCAGATAATTCACACTGCAGAGAAGACTTACAAAAGTACAGAATGTGGCAGTACCTTTAATCAGCATTCATATCTTATTCAGCAGAGATCTCATACTGGAAAGAAACCTTACAAATGTAGCCAATGTGGCAAAGCCTTTAACTGGCTCTCAAAAACATCAGAAAATAACAGTAGAAAAAGTAGAAAAAAACCATAATAGCAAAAAACATACAAATGTAGAGAATGTGACAAAGCCTTCAACCAGACCTGTTACCTCGCTCAACATCAGAGAATCCATAGTGGAGAGAAACCCTACAAATGTAATAAGTGATGAAAGACATCAGTCCTAAATGTATACTTCAGAAAACACCTGAAGAGTTCACAGTGGAAAGAAACTTGAATGATGAAAAAAATGTGAAAGTACTTAATCAAAAATCAAATCTAAACAAATATCAGAATACATAGTAGAAAACATTAAAGTCAGTAACTTTTCTGGCATTACTCTAATTGAGAATATTACAGAAAATAATCTAAAGTTAAAACACTTATAAAATTTGTTTGTGGTATTGATCACAGGATCACAGGGAATGATGTTTGGGCAGGTGTAATTATTATCAGCATCTTTTTTATACTGGCATTATTTGAGATTATTTGAAAATAATATTAGGTAGGAATCATTTATTTTTACTACTCCATGGATGTTTAAAGAGCCTGTAATGTAAAATGTACAATGAAAATCTAAATGGAGATGACATCTGTTATTGATTTAAATCATTCCTATAGATCACCATTAGTTAAGTGTTCAGGGAATCATTCTTTGTATTAAAGACAGAGGATCACTGTAAATTTTAAATAGTTGTGACCATTTGCTTTTAGGATAAAAGGATGTTAATTCATTAAAATCTTGATAAACATTCATTAAATCAACAGAAAGTCATGAATATAAGTTGGCATATTTGAAACAAATACATCTTCATCAATAACTAAGAAAAATACAGGTAACCCTTCCATAAGAAGTTATAAAATTACTGTACATCCATGTTTACTAAATAACTAGGCTTCTTTGTGTAAATCAAAAAAATCACAATTCTCAGATCATTCTATCCAAAGAACAAGAATTCTTCTGAATTACTGTAATCTGTATTTTGATAGAGAATCATAGATGGATTGTTAAAGGTTTATTTAGACCATGTAGGAACTTAATACGTTAACTAATAAAACTGAATGGTTTTTAATGTGGTAAAAACAATTTTTGCTCAATTTTAAAATATACCATGTTACTAATTCAAAAAGATACATGCACCCCAATGTTCATAGCAGCATTATTTACAATTGCTAAGATATGGAAGCAACCTAAGTGTCCATCAACAGATGAATGGACAAAGATGTGGTAAATATATACAATGGAATATTACTAAGCCATAAAAAAGAATGAAGTTTTGCCATTTGCAGCAACATGGATGGACTTGGAGGGTATTATCTTAAGTGAAGTCAGACAGAGAAAGACAAGTATTGTATGATATCACTTATACGTGGAATCTTAAAAATACAACAAACTAGTGAATATAACAAAAAAGAAGCAGACTCACAGATACAGAGAACAAACTAGTAGTTACCAGTGGGGAGAGGGAAGGGGGGAGGGGCAATATAAAGGTAGGGGATTAAGAAGTACAAGCTATTAGGTATAAAATAAGCTACAAGGATATATTGTACAACATGGGGACTATAGCCAATATTTTATAATTTTATAAATGGAGTATAACCTTTAAAATTGTGAATCACTATATTATACACTGTAACATATAGTATCAATTATACTTCAATAAAAAAAATCATACCGTGTTAAACCAGAATTTTACAATTGGTGCATGATAAAAGGCATAAAACTTCCGTGTGATTGGAAGCTTTTTTGATTTTATTTGTATCTCCAATTCATTCTTCCCTTCATTCCTGTCCAATATTCTTACTTCTTTAAATACTTCCTAAAATAAAAAGAACATTTATTGTACATTTATTCACAACAAATTTATATTTACTTTAAATTTTTTCTCTTCCTTACCATGGGAATCTCTTCTGTTATGTTTTGAAAGTTGTTCTCACTATCTTCCATTGTCATTTGATGAGCATCTTGAGATTGTGGAATATGAGACATTTCAGCCTTAGTTTTATATTCTAACATTAATATGGCAGGTGGAACTAAAATGCTTAGTATGACCTAAAAATTTTAGAAACACAAAAGTTTACATTTTAAAATTAATGGCCTTCAAGAATATAATAAAGGCAATAAAAAGGTATACAATCTCCTGATTATTAGTTAGCCATTTTTCCCCTGGTGGTGCAGGGAAAAAAAACTTCATTTTACTTATATATAAAGAGGCCAGGTTGAACTGTTTTAAAGAGTAACAAAACATTTGAGTATTATGATATAAGGGTATAGAAAAGATTTAATAATTATTATACACTTGTCCTGTTAAAAAATCAGGTTACAATTTGTTCAGAAAATTCATTTTTGTCTAAATAAAATGTAAGCCTTATGAAGTTAATATGTGCTTAATTTTATCCTAAATCTCTCTGCAAGTGTTCCATGTCACAACGTGATTACTCAGCTTGTGCCTCTATAAACAAAAAGGTTTATTTCCAAAATTTTATGTATTACCTGCAAAATCCTCAAGCACAAAGAAATTATAATTGTGTGTCAGGGTTTCTATTATAATTGTATATCAGGGTTAATCCTTCACCATTATTTTTAGTATATGATCAGTATTTATTATCCACTTACAATGATCAGTGATTAAACTACTTGCCTGATTTCTGCCTTCTATATTTCTATACCTTTTTTCAGACATAAAATAACAAAAAGGAAAGTTTAAAGTAAAATCTCTCACTAATGAAACTGAAAGTACCAGACAACATTTTACCCCAATTTTTAACCATAAAAACCGAGCAGATCCAATATACTTCAAGCAAATTAAAAGTAACAGATTATTAAGTTAGTAGATAGGTCCTGAATTTTAGAATTTGGGAATCATCTTTTCATAAAGCAACAACTTTTTTTTCATGGCTGCTATAAATGCCAATACTCCCATTTGTTGCTCTCATGCTCCTGGCTCAGACTGGGGAAACAATCACTATACACCACACCTGAAAAGGATTCAGAGTGAAGACTAAGAGGGATAAAATGCCAACACCGCAACCCCTACCACCCTCACAAATCAAGGCGTTTTACTATACAGCTGAGCTAATTCCTCTGTTCTTTTTTATCTAATCACACACTTTATATTAAATTATTTCTAAGGTATACCTTGTACCAGGAATTTTTCCTCATATTCAGCCTTCCCATCCACATATCAGATAACAACATTTGTGTACAGGTGTGGGCTACAAAAGGTCTAAGTCTTGAAGAAACTGCTAACTTAAGACAGGTGGAATTACTCCAATTTTTCAGTTCGTAAGTGAGCAATTTCATAGCCATGGTTTCATCTTGTCTGAAGGATTGTTCTAATAATTCAACTGCCAGTTGACCAAAATCACTATCAAAAGATAAAAGCCAAAACATATTCAGATTACCAAATTGCAGTTTTAAACCATTATCCTTAAGTCATTCATAACATGTTCCAGTTTTTAGTATTTTCACACACACACTTAGGGAAATGTGAGGCATCAGAATCATAGTAGCCCTACGTTTTCAGATATCCACTACTATGTGAAAATCACAAAATATTAAAATATGCCACATTAGGAACAAGACTGAAAATGTGACTCCGGAGCACTTTCCCCTGGTCCTAGAAATAAACCTATAGACTCACAGGAAACCAAAACTGACAATATTCAGATGCTCTGTTCAGAAAGTCTCTATATAATATTTCAAACACAGAAGAGGGTTGGTACCCAGTAGAGAGGAAGAATAATGTGAATAGGGACTAACTTAATATGAAGAACATCTTAATCTTAAATCCCTGGTAACATGATCACAGGATCTCTATTTGAGTTATTTCCAGTAACAACTCTTACTCTCTTCCAAAGACAGCCCATTTTTGGGGAAGGTGGTCCTATTCTCTATTATAAAGCTTCCTACAAACTACCTTTCTAGCTTAATATTCTATTACTCCCCTAAGTAGACTGTAAAACTTGTGAACTATTTTATTCTTCTACGTATGTAGTCCCACCAGCTGAAATGCCCTTCCAGCTGAATTAAATTTATTTCCTTAGACTACAGCTCAAACCTCACTTTCTTCCTTTCCCCACCACTTCAAATGGAACTTTTCCTAATCTAATTGCTATTATGTACAACTAATTATTAAACTGATTTCTGGCATTTCTTCTTTCTTGTTGAGATATTTAACTCTTGAACTGCAAACAATATACATGCCTAGGCAGCAAAGTTTCTTTTTGAGTTTTTTAAAAAAAACTTAAACATTTAGAAAGTGGGTTTCTCTTAATTTTTCCAGTAAAATTATAATATGTAACCTAATTAGTGCATGGCACTATAATCTCCACTTAAACCCCCTCTATTTTGTATTTTAAAATGTTTCAAATGATAAAATGTAACTTACTTGGAATATTGTTTCAATTCCTCTGAAGTATCATCTACGAGGTCACTCTGCTTTGCTTCATATGCCATTGAACGATAGATCTTACAGGCAACTAATGCTTTAGCCATTGATTCTTCACCATGCTGCCACAAAAAACGGGCCATGACCTGCCTCTTCATAAGGCAAGCCCAAATTAGCAGTTCATTAAGTGGATAAGGAAAGCGCTTGGTTTCTGGATCATCAATATCTACAATTTCATCTTTGGTTCTTTTCTTCTTTCCTTCTTCCACAGCTGTATCAATCTTTAAGAGAAAATAAATGTTATAAGGCTCATCAAAATAAGGCCATAAGACATTCATGTGAGAATTTTAATAAAATACCCTTTATTATTCAATTTCATACAGCTGCACAAATCAAAATAGCATAAATTTTACACACTTGATTTTTATTATAGCTATTCATTTTATAGAAATGTCATTTCCAAAAAAATGTCTTTGCAACGAAGTTTTCCAGGATTAAAGAAAGGGCCTAAATATTTCAACTAATATCCAATAAAACACAGTATTAATGAAAGGAAAGTTTGGATAACACCTCTGTCTTGCATGTTGTTAATCAAGTAAATATGGAATAAAAGGAGGCAGTTAAGCAATAATCAAAGCATCTAAAAATTCTGGTCATTATCATAGTTAAATACTAAAAAATAACAGAATCATTAACAATGAATATCTTTTGGCATATAGGAAAATGAAGAATCAAGGATATAATACCATATCTAAAAACAAAAGATAATTCTTACTAAAACAAGTAGTTTTTTGCTTCATAATACTAAGTAATTTAGAAAGAACAAAATGTGAAAGCCAGAAAGGGTAATATTTAAACAAATATACCTTTGGTCGGTAGGGCTGTGCTGTTTTAATGAAATGATTATGCCTCATTTTTTCCTTTTTATCTGCTCTATTGCCAAAAGATTCCTGACTCTTTCGCAATTGAGGAGTGCTGCTGGAGGTATTTCTGCCAGACCTCTGAAAACAAAAGCTTATTAGATTTTATAGATTTAAATATGCTGTTATGCTATAAAAAAATCAGTTTTTACTCATGTATGTATATATAAATATGTGTACGCACACCAAAAAAAATATATAGTTTCTTCAGGATTTCAATTACAAAATATTTCTAAGTACTCTTAGTTTAAAATCTCGTATTTTTAAGGCAATCCCACTTTTACCATTCTAAGTAATTTTTAACTTTTAAAGTGTGTAAGTTCATTTTAAAGCACATCTATAGACTTCCCCCCAAATATTAATTACATACCCGATTATTTCCACCAAGACTATTATATATTAATCGAAAACGTTTCCGAGTGTAGGTGCATCTATAGGTTCCTCCCATAAGATATTCAATAACAAGTCCTATATCAATTAGAGTGATCTTATATCCTGGAGGAAGATTCCCCTGAAAACAAAGCATTAGTTTTAAAAAGACAAAATAGTATTTCTCAATATTTCCATGCCATGCCTAGAAATGTGCCTACTACTCTCCAAAATAACAAATGTTTACTTGTTACAGGAAGCTGGAGTTGCCAGCAGCTAACTTTACAGAAGAAGGGAGTGATTTGTTTCTGTTTCCTTTTGTAAGAAGAGAGATTCTGAAGTTTTGAAGTCCCAACGGTGTGGCTCAGGACAGGAGTATGGCTTACAACAGGAAGATAATTCGATCTCTCCACTGTACTAATACTTCACACACACAGGCAAAGAAACCTCTAAGTGCCAAGTATGCTGTTTCGCCGTGGCACATAAGTTGCATTTTCCTGCATAAATAATGCTATAAATGTTTCCTGAGGGGCCCATTAATACTTATAAATATTTTTAACCAAAATTATATTGGCCATATTGTAGATTACACGTTTTTATAGCCTTGACTAGAATTCAACTGCCGCCTATAACATTGTTCAGAGATAAAAATTCATTTTCCCAGGGTATCAATTTACAAATGAACTTTTGGAACATAATCCATTTGTGAGTTTGGAAAGACAGTTTCAGAATGAATTATTGGTTAAAGGGTTTAATCATCAGATGAGTTATATATGTTAACCAATTCTGCCCTCTTACACCATCCATCACCATTCTTTTCATTTCCCTAATTATAACTTCATGAACTTAGTACTTTTTAAAATGCTTATACTTTTTATATTTTGGCTGCATCTGTGAAGTTTCTAATTTCTAGATACCTATATTCTTTAGATCGCTAATTTAAAAACTAATCAAAAAACATATTTTCACCTTAAATACAAGATTTTTGTTTTTATTTCATCTTAAGCAATCTCAAAATATGCTCTATGATTAAGGATGTCAGGTATGATAGATATTTTAGTTTTATTTTTTTTTAAATCTGACAAATACCCTTATGTTATGAATTCACTTGTATGGGAAATACTTAATTTAAGGAAAATAATGTGAGTTATCTAAAAAAAAGATAAGCAATTTCTCAAGCTATACAAATAACTCTTAGAAAACTCATTAATTGGAATTAGAAAATATTCAATTACTGCTTTTACTTCAGGATTTTTCACTTACGCAAGTCGAAAAACTGGGCTTATTATTATAGCCATCAATGTAAAAGAAGTTAACATATAACAAATCTCCTATGTGAGGTTCCCAGAATTAATAACTATAGTTCTGCTAAACCACATAAGTAAATCATAATGCAAATGTGTTTAAGAAATCCCTGGACTGAAGGTCTCCCTCATTATTCAAGCTTTCTGGGAAGAAAAAAAAAAAAAAGAAAGCTTTAGTTACTTAAACAAAACAAACAAAAATTAATGTGAACTGTCCAGAATAGGAAAATCCACAGAGATAGAAAAGAATTAACAGTTGCTTAGGGCGGGCTCAGAGGCAAGGAGTAGACAAGTAGCAGGAATGGGGAGAGACTGCTAATGGGTATGAAGTTACTTTGGGGGGTACTGTAAATACTCTAAAATTGTGGTGACGGTGGCACTACCCTAAATATAGAAAGTCACTGAACTATATATACACTTCACATGGATGAATGTTATGGTATGTGAAATACATTTCAATAAAGCTACAAAGAAAAGCACATGGAAAAAAATTAAAAAAATTTTAAGTATGACAAAGTCTAAGTTCTTTCTATGAAATGTTAGTTTAGTATTAAACATATTACAAAACACAGAAAATGACATTTCTATCAAGTTTTCCATTTTTTAATAGTATACCCACACTTAATGGCAAGTAAAACATTTGAATGAAGAATTCTAGAAGGAAAGCATTTCAGTTCAGAAACTTTAAAAATAATTCAGTTAACTAAATATGAGTACTTTTTCATCAAGGGAAATAAAACTATTGGATATCAATAGTTTAAATTGTTATAATTTTTAAATAAGCGTTTAAAACTATTAATTCACAGAGAATTCAGTAGAAAAGAAGAGGAATATCAGTGTATCAAATTTAGTCACCACAGAATGGCTTCAGACCATATGAGAGCCTTATATATGAAATCACTACCAATACTGAATATAAAAGAAGGGGGAAGAGGGAGAGAGACAGAGATGGTGGCGGGGGGCGGGAGAAAGACATACACAGAAAGAAAGACAGAACATTTACAGCCTTTTTATTGGCAAAATCTGCCATTGAAGATCACCAATCTGTGTTTCTCTCAATGTCCTTTACATGCCCAGGGAACAAATTTCTTCTTAACACAGACAAAGAAGACCTTCCTTTATGAACAAATGAGCATTAAGAAATTCATCATACTGTATCCTGGATGACTAGAAGCTCAGATTTTAATTTCATAAACTTTCCTTTCTCTTGATTTCTGATACATTATGCTCTTTACTCCTGTATTACTACAAATTTATCCCTTATTTTAATCTCGATCTAAAAAAAGTCACTTTATTGCTAATTTTAAGATGCACTGAAATGCTTTCTAGAAACAGATGAAGTATAAATGACTTTTTTAAAATAACATTTTTCGAAAACAAAAATAATCTTTTACCTGTTTGACATCTCGAACAAGATGAAATAGCATTGGATTAGTTGGGCCTTGTTTCTTTAAGGAGAAAATAATTAGAGCAAACTATTATTTTTCTTCTAAAATAACTTAAACAACTTCCTTTTTGTTACAGGACTTTTGTTCTTACACAAATTATATTGTTTTTGAGTTATACAAGTTCTGTTCATAAAATGGAACAAAGAAAAAGATGTAACTATTTCATGTTGTCATATTTACCTTTAACAAGATATATAATTTCTTATGCTCTTACATTTTTACTTATGCAAAACACAAAAGCTTTTCTTTTCTAAAAGTCATGCAAACATTGCAAGCTTCACAATTATATGTTTAATTTATATTTCATTGATAATGGAGGCATACATTCTCTTTCCTCTTGTTAAAATGTCTGTACCTCTGTTTCTGCCACTAATCATCAAGCTGTAGCAATACATTAAATATTTTGGGTAACAAACTTTTAACATTTATATAGGCCATCTTTTCCCTATTATCTTAATTCTATTTAAATATAATATTACAGTAGACTAATGACAAGTTTCATTTTTACATTAATCTTATTTTGATGGTATCCTGTATTTTGAAAAAATACCCAGGAGTATATGTTCCCCCATCAAAACTGAGATAAATGGGCCAAAAAGATACTCTTCTAAACTTTTTGGACAGTGCTCTGACCTATATGAAATTTACTGCAATTGATTCTATGTAGCACAAATCAAGAGAATTATTGTCAATACTTTAAATCTATTGTTTAAAAGAAATACCAAATGAGATTTTTCTCCCACCACTGTGTTACTGTTAATTTTTATGAGGTCATTGTAGTAATCAATTCAATGTACTTCTCCATTTTGATTACATATACTTGGTAATACATTTTCAAATCTAAGTGGGTAAACTTATTATTCCTTTGAAAACAATATTATTTTCTTTGATTTTACTGGCTTTCAAATTCTATATAATATCTAAAGATGGCTATAACTGATACTGCATTCTTTTTACAGTATTTAGTCTATAGACTTAAGAGCTGAGTTCCCTCAGCTCATTCTCCCCTGTAAGTTAATTTTTTTTATTTAAAATGTCATTTATTTTTAACATAAAGAAACTTAGTAGAAATATTTACAAAAAATTGGTAATATTTTAGTGCACTTAGCCTTACAAAATATTTACAGCTCAAACATTTCTGAAATGCAAAGGATTATAAAAAATAAAGGCCTGTAAGTTAATTTTTTAAAAATAAATGTGTCTTCTAAGTGAATGTGAATTATTTCATAGTTTTTAAGTATTAGGAAGCGTCATTGTAGTTTCTCTAATAATATATAATCAGAGAGAAATGCAATTTTTGTAATTCTATTTTATCTTAATTCATTAATGTTTATTCATTAAATATAACTTCTTAGTAAAAAATAAGTATACTTTAACACAGCAGTTCTCAAAAGTACAATCTGGGGACTCCTGAAGGCCCCCAAGACCCTTTTAGGAGGCCCACAAGATCAAAAGTGTTTTCAGAATCATGTTAAAATGTTATTTGCATTTATTCATTCTCATTCTCTCAGTGTTCAGTGGAGTTTTCCAGAGGCTTCATGATGTGTGATATTAAATTCAAAAGCAAACATGAGAATCCAGCTGCCTTCTATGAAACCAGACATTAAAGAGATTTGTAAGCCATAAAAGTATTCTACTCTCCTCATTAATTCTTTTTTGTTTTCTTGGGAAATGTTATATACATTAACATGTAATGGATTTATTATTTGTATTGAAGTACAAATTAATAAATATTTTTAAAATTTCTTGGTGTTACATTCCAATATGGTACATATCAACACACATAAGCAAAACCTCTCTAGAACAGCTCTTTGATGTCCTCAATAATTTTATGTAATAGGATCTTGATAACAAAAAGTTTGAGAACCACTGCTTTACCATGTTATATATAATCCCTTAAATTTAAAAAATTTTATCAATAATTGATGCTGAATGTTAACTATTATCTTAATAACTTTGAGTTATACAGTTAAAAAAATTACTTTCCTTGCTAATGGGATCAATTTTTATTTTTAGTGTTTTATATTTGCTTTACATTTCAGGGATAAACCTTACTTCGGCACAATGAATAATTTTTACATCTATTTGCTAGAGACAGTAGAACGCCAACAAATCCCTACTCAAAGGAAATTTACAATCCACAGTAGAAGACATAACTGTACTTAACAAACTGCACCACTGGGCTTCAATGTAGTACTGCCTCGGCATTTTAACTAGGTTCCAAACAAAGAATAAAATCCAGTAAGTGGGTAGTAGTAGCTGGAAGAAAAACACATACCAGCACTGTGTAAACAATTAATGCTTTTTTAAAAAGTTTATATTTTGGGGAAATAGTACGTAGATGACATAGTTGAAATATCCACTATGCGGAGGTGGGAGATAGGAATTAAAAGGCCAAGTGAGAGAGATAGCTGAGGCACAATTTCAAAAGCTGAAGAGCTCTGAAAATCAAGCGAAGGGTTTGAGTATTATTCTATACATACTGGGGAGCCATCAAAAGTTTTTAAACTGGGGAAAGATATGATAAAATATGTCACTATAAGAATATTTAGGTTAAAGATTTGAAAATAGACAAGGAAATGAGATTACTGAAGTAGTATAGGCTGGAAATGATTGAGTAGTACAAAGACATTAGGAATGAAAAGAAAGAGATAAATAGGTAGAAACTGATAAATAAAAGTAAACAGCTTTGCAGAGAAGTCAAATTTAGAAAGCTAGGATTTGGTCCTAGTACTCCTCAAGGTATACTTCTATTAGTAATGAAAAACCATTAAGAAGAGTAGTATTTACCCTCTCCAATGTTAGTGATATGAAATTTGAAACAAAATGAGAAAGGCTTTGTAAAAGGAATAATTAGTTTTCAGGAGCTCTTTAAAAGAAAAATTGAAAAACAGTACGTAAGCTGAAAGTACGACACCACAAGGTCAAAATCATGAATGTAAACAACAAAAAGGAGAAAAGAAAAAGCAATGTGTAATTTCTCCATTGGTCAAAGGAATCAAAAGAAATTTGGTGTAACAAATGACCACCAAGAAAAAGAAGAAATATAATGACTCTATAATTAAGAACTTGATCTTATAGTTTTAAAAAGGGTTGAGGTGAAGAAAAGGGTTAACACTAACAACATCTCTTTCCTATGTGGCTATGGTGACAGAGAAGGTCTCCAGAAACAGGGAAAGGGTTTCAGACTGTCATATAAACAATCTATACTAAGACTGGCTGTAATTTTTCCATGTAATCCAGCAAAATATTAAAGGTTTTACCAATAGGAATGAATATACTCAGGTAAAATGACACTTTCCAAAGATGATAAAGCTTAGTCCACAAAGAATTTTAACATACACTTACAGTGTTGTAAAGTTCTTCCAGTCTAGGAATGGTAAGGAATTTATGCATGCTTACTCCATTTTCAATAAGAAGTTTTACAAATGCAACTCTATCCATTACAAGAGCATCAAGCATAGCTTGTTCCAAGGATCCAACCTAAAACAGTATCAAAATTAATAAAATTATACAAACAGTTCTACATGCAAGTCCTTAGGATTTATACATATTTGTTCCTAAACAGTTTTAAAACAAAATAAAAAAGATGCAAAGTAATAAAAGGCTAGGACTTAAGGTATATAGGGAATAGATAAAAAGACCTCACTAGGGTAGCATTCCCTAAAAAACATTCTGTAGGACAGCAAGGGTTACGTGGGGGTGAAAACAAGAAAGAATCCACCATCAAGTAAATTTTGGGAAAAATACCTTAGAGCAATGGTTCTCAGTGTTTAAGAAAGGTTTTTCAGAGGGATCATTTCAATAATTGGGGGCCACTACTACATTTAATGGACACGGTCAAAAGATACCAGAAATCATGCAATATGCCAGACAATGTCACTCAAAAAGGAATTGCCTTGTATCTCATACAACTTTCTATTATCCTGTTAGATTCTCACAAATGAAAATCCAGTAATTCTGCTTTACATATAAACACAAAGTATTCTGTCACAAACTTTCCAAAAATACAACTACTATGTAAGTCAGAAAAGATTGTACTTAGTTTTCTTTAGAACTTTAACAGAAACCATTCACCGTCAGAGAAAAATCATATCTCTTAACAGCAATACAACATGCGGTACTGCAGTTTAATATAACACGCGTATCAGTCAGCATTTGTAGCGCTCCCTTGTAAGTTTTTAGAGACACTTTTACAGACTTCAACAGACACTGAATCAAACACTCTAAAATCAGTAAAGACACAAATACAGAAATTTCACTGAGAAGCATTATAAAAGTCATCTTATTAATGTAATAATATTAGTATGTTTAGTATTACTGATATATTAATATTTTAATAATACCTCATTGCTTCTGTAAAATTTTAAATATTTTGGTATCATAGGATAAAAAACTTTGTGAAAATCAATACCAGAATCACTGGGTTTGGGCTTCCCTGGTGGCGCAGTGGTTAAGAATCCGCCTGCCAATGCAGGGGACACGGGTTCGAGCCCTGGTCTGGGAAGATCCCACATGCCGTGGAGCAACTAAGCCTGTGCGCCACAACTACTGAGCCTGCACTCTAGAGCCCATGACCCACAGCTACTGAGCCCGCGTGCCTAGAGCCCGTGCTCTGCAACAAGAGAAGCCACCGCAATAAGAAGCCTGCACACGGCAAACGAAGAGTAGCCCCCACTCCCCGCAACTAGAGAAAGCCCGCGTGCAGCAACAAACACCCAACGCAGCCAAAACTAAATAAATAAACTAAATAAATTTTAAAAAAATCATTGAGTTTTTTCACCTCTTGTTTTTAAATCTTTATTGTCTTCAAAAGTTTACCATACAACTATACAACTTCTCTACAGCAGTTTCTATTACCATTTCTTTACCCAATCTACCCGATTTCCATTACTTTGCAAAGGATAGGGTCTCCAAAATCTTTTTAGCATACAGACTAAATGCACGCCTTATGCATGATGGATGATGATCAGACAGCAGATACGTTTTCTGTCATTTTTTTTTCACCACTCAGTTCTATTTCATAACAAGGAAAATATTTTGGCATTGCACTTAAAAACAAGGCACAACTAACTTATAAGAATGTAATACTTATTCAATTTCTCATATATTAACAGCCTATAATTGATCATGGCATGTTATTCCTATTTTAGTTAAGATTATCTCCTACTTTCTCGTATCACATACAAATCTGATTTGTTATTAACTTATTCTAACATTAACAACATTTACTCTATTGCTCAGTTGGTCTTCTCTCCTTTCTTTTCTTATCCTGTACTTGTAAGGGGTGTTCTTCTGTTCCCCATGGGTTTTAAGTTACCAACAATAACATTCCTGTATTAGTCTGGTTAATTAAAAAAATCATCACCAAAACCTATGTCAAGGATCTTACCACCTATGTTTTCTTTTAAAAGTTTTATGGTTTCAGGTCTTATGTTCAAGTCTTTAATCCATTTTGAATTAATTTTTGTGTGTGGTATAAGACAGTGGTCAAGTTTCAGTCTTCTGCATGTGGCTGTCCAATTTGCCCAACATCAATAATTGAAAACACTGTCCTTCTCCCATTGTATATTCTTGACTACTCTGTCGTAAATTAATTGACCATATGTGCATGAGTTTATTTCTGGGCTCTCTATTCTGTTCCACTGACCTATATACCTATTTTTATGCCAATACCATACTGTTTAAATTACCATAGCTTTGTGACACAGTCTGACATCAGGAAGCATAATGCCTCCAGTTTTGTTCTTCTTTCTCAAGATTGTTTTGGCTATTCAGGATCTTTTGTGGTTCCATACAAATTTTAGAATTGCTTGTTTTATTTCTGTGAAAAATGCCATTGGAATTTCGATAGAGATTGCACGGAATCTGTAGATTGCTTTGGGTAGTATAGACATTTTAGCAATACTAATTCTCCCAATCAATGAGCACAAAATATCTTTCCATTTCTCTGTATCTTCTTCAATTTCTTTCATCAACATATTATAGTTTTTAGTTCACAGATCTTTCACCTCCTTGGTTGAATTTATTCCTAGGTAATTTATTCTTTTTGATGCAATTGCAAGTGGGATTGTTTTCTTAATTTCTCTTTCAGATATTTTGTTATTAGTGTATAGAAACACAACAAATTCATGCATATTTATTTTGTATCCTACAACTTTGCTGAACTCATTTATTAGTTCTAACAGTTTTTTGGTGAAGTCTTTAGGGTTTTCTACACATAGTATCATGTCATCAGCAAAGAGTGACAGTTTTATTTCTTCCTTTCCAATTTAGATGCCTTTTATTACTTTTTCCTTCCTAACTGCTGTGGCTAGGGCTTCCAATACTATGCTGAATAAAAGTAGCAAGAGCGGGCATCCTTGTCTTGTTCCTGTTCTTAGAGGAAAAGCTTTCAACTCTTCACCATTGAATATGATGTTAGCTGTAGGCCTTTATTATGTCATATATGCCTTTATTATGTTGAGGTGCCTTCCCTCTATACCTGCTTTGTTGAGAGTCTTTATCGTAAATGGATATAGAATCATGTGAAATGTTTTTTCTGTATCCACTGAGTTGATTATACAATTTTTATCATCGTTTTTCTTAATGTGATATATCACGTTGACTGATTTGCAGATCCCCGGAATAATCCCACTTGATTATGGTATATGGTCCTTTGAAAGTATTGTTGAATTCAGTTTCCTAAATATTCTGAAGATTTTCAAAAGATGTTGTCTGAGGGTATGGATTCCAGTCAGTCTGAATCTGGATGCTGAAATACTCCCCTTAGGGACCCTGATAGGTAACTGCACATTCTCCACTACTGGGAGCTAGTAAAAATACAATACGTTGCTTGAACAAGCAGAAAGGTTTGAGAGAGAACAAAAAGCTGAGTCAAGGTTGATTGACAAGGCTCATCCCCTACACAAGGCTACTTCTTCAAGACTGGAAGAGGTGGTTATTTCATCTACTGTACAGAAACCAAAACACAGTCAAGTAAAATGGAGAAACTGAGAAATATGTTCCAAATGAAAGAACAAGATAAAACCTCAGGGAAAAACCTCAATGAAATGGAGATAAGTAATTTACCTGATAAAGAGTTCAAAGTAATTATTATAATGATGCTCACCAAATTGTGGAAAAGAATGAACACAGTGAGAACTTCAACAAAGAGATGGAAAATCTAAGAAAGTACCAAATAGAAGTCACAGAGCTGAAGAATAAAAAACTGAACTGAAAAATACACTAACAGGGTTCAAGAGGAGACTAGATGAAGCAGAAGAAAGGATCTGTCAACTTGGAGACAAGGTAGTGTAATTCACCCAGAGTAGCAAAAAGAACTTTTAAAAAAGTTAAGTTAGCTTAAGGGACTTATGGGACAACATCAAATGGACTGATACATTTTAGGGTTCCCAGAAGAAGAGAGAGACAAAGGGGCAGAAATTGTATTTGAAGAAATAATGGCTGAAACTTCCCTAACCTGGGGAAGAAAACAGACATCCAGATACAGGAAGCTCAGAGAGTTTCAAATGAACCTATAGAGACTCACACCAAGACACATAATTGAAATGCCAAAAGTTAAAGACAAGGAAAGAATATTAAAAGCAGCAAGAGAAAAACAACTTGTTACATACAAGGGAACCTCCATAAGACTATCAGCATATTTTTCAGCAGAAACTTTGCAGGCCAGAAGGGAGTGGCATGATATATTCAAAGTACAGAAAGAAAAAACTTCCAACCAAGAATACTCTACCTGGCAAAAATTCTTATTCTGAATTGAAAGAGAGAAAGACTTTTCCAAACTAGCAAAAGCTAAAGAGGTTGATTACCACTAAACCAGCCTTTCAAGAAATGTTAAAGGAGCTTCTTTTAAGCTGAAAAGAAAGGGTGGTAATTAGTAACAAGAAAACACATGAAAGAAATCTCACTGAAAAGGTAAATATATAGTAAAAATAGTAGATTAATCACTTATGAAGTTAGAATAAAGGTTGAAAGACAAAAGTAGTAAAAATAGCCATGATTACAATAATTAGTTAAGGGATACTCGAGGTAAAAAGATGTAAACTGTGACATGAAAAACAGAAAAGAGGAAAATAAAAATGTTGAGATTTAGAATGGGATCAAACAAATGGTTATCAACATAAAATAGACATTACAGATATGTTATTATATGTAACCCTCATAGTAAACAGAAAGCAAAAACCTATACACAAAAGACAAATACACAAAAGACAAAGAGAAAAAAATATAAGCATATCACTAAAGTCATCAAATCATAAAAGAAGAGAGCAAGAGAGAGAGAAAAAAGGAACAGAATGGAACTACAAAAACAGTCAGAAAACAATTAACAAAATATCAGTGAGTACATACTTATAATAATTATTTTAAATGCAAATGGACTAAGTGCAACAATTCAAACACACAGAGTAGCTGAATGGATAAAAACACAAGACCTATCTATACGCTGCCTATAAGACACTCACTTTAGATGTAAAGACACACATATAGACTGAAAGTGAAGAAATGGAAAAGGATATTCCATGCAAATGGAAACCAAAAGGAAGCTTACTTGTATCAGACAAAATAAACTTTAAAAAAAAGACTGTAATAAGAAACAAAGATGGATGGCACATAATGATAAAGGGGTCAATTCAACAAGAAGATACAATATATGTAAATATTTATGTACTCATCATAGGATCATATAAATACATAAAATAAATATTAACAGTCTTAAAGGGAGAAACAGACAGCAATACAAAATAATAGAGGACTTTAATACCCACTTACATCAGTGGAGAGATCATCCAGACAGAAAATCAGTAAGAAAACATCAGCCTTAAATGACACATTAGACCAATGGACTTAACAGATATACAGAACGTTCCATCCAAAAGCAAGAGAATACACATTCTTCTCAAGGGCACACGGAAAATTTTGCAAGATAGACCATGTTAGACCATAAAACAAGTCCTAATAAATTTAAGAAGACTGAAATCATGTCAAGCATCTTTTCTGACCACAATGGTATGAAACTAGAAATTACACAAAGAAAACTGGAAAATTCATAAATACATGAAGATCAAACAACATACTACTCAACAACCAATGGGTCAAAGAAGAAATCAAAAGAGAAATTAAGAAGTACCTTGGGCTTCCCTGGTGGCGCAGTGGTTGAGAGTCCGCCTGCCAATGCAGGGGACGCGGGTTCATGCCCCGGTCTGGGAAGATCCCACATGCTGCGGAGCGGCTGGGCCCGTGAGCCATGGCCGCTGAGCCTGCGCGTCCGGAGCCTGTGCTCCGAAACGGGAGAGGCCACAACAGTGAGAGGCCCACGTACCGCCAAAAAAAAAAAAAAAAAAAAAAAGAAGTACCTTGAGAGGGCTTCCCTGGTGGCGCAGTGGTTAAGAATCTGCCTGCCAATGCAGGGGACACGTGTTCGAGCCCTGGCCCAGGAAGATCCCACATGCCACAGAGCAACTAAGCCCGTGCACCACAACTACTGAGCCTGCACTCTAGAGCTTGCGTGCCACAACTACTGAAGCCTATGTGCCTAGAGCCCGTGCTCTGAAACAAGAGAAGCCACTGCAATGAGAAGCCCGCACACTGCAACGAAGAGTAGACCCCGCTCGCCGCAACCAGAGGAAAGCCCACGCACAGCAACAAAGACCCAACGCAGCCAAATAAATAAATAAATAAAAAGTACCTAGAGAGAAACAAAAATGGAAATATAACATACCAAAATTTGTGGGATGCAGCAAAAGCAGTTCCAACAGGGAAGATCACAGCGATAAATGCCTACCTCAAAAAACAAGAAAAGTCTCAAATAACCTAACTTTACACCTCAAGAAACCACAAAAAGAAGAACAAACGATACTCAAAGTTAGTAGAAGGAAGAAAGTAACGAAAATTAGAACAGATATAAATGAAACAGATTGAAAAGACAACTAGAATGAAACTAGAACTAGTTCTCTGAAAAGATAAAATTGACAAACCCTTAGCTAGACTCGAAGAAAAAAAAGAGAGGACTCAAATAAATAAAATCAAAAATGAAACAGATGTTACAACTGATACCACAGAAATACAAAGGATCATTAAGAGGTTAATATGAATAATTACATGCCAACAAACTGGACAGCCTAGAAGAAACAGATAAATTCCTAGAAACATACAACCTATCAAGACCAAATCATGATGAAATAGAAATTCTGAACAGTCTGATTACTAGTAAGGACCAGACAGCTTCACTGGTGAATTTAACCAAACATTCAAAGAACTAATACCAATCCTTTTCAAACTCTTCCAAACTCATTTTATGAGTCCAGCATTACTCTGATACCAAAACCAGACAAGGACCCCAGAAGAAAAGAAAATTACAGGCCAACATTCCTGACAAACACAGATGCAAAGAGCACTATTTCTAAAACTTTTTTCAGTTACAGGATTTTTAAAGATCTATACCCTATAAAAAACACAGTTTTTATCAAGAGGCAAATAGAACTTATTAAATCCTAAATGGATCTGAATGTTGCAGAAATGTTTGGCTACAATAAGTTTGCACTTTTGACTGACAGGTAAATGTCAAGTTAGGTAACAGTTGCAGCAAATACTTTGATATTAACTTAGCTTAATTAAATTATACTGTTTATATAGATTATTTACATACCAGCCACTGCTGTCCATAAACAAATACATGATTTTTGGCAATGTCAACTCTATCCCATGCCAATGTAAGGATGAGCTGGTCAAATGCAGATGCATTAGTGCCTAATCAAATAAAGAAAACAGTCGACAAGTTCAATTAATTTATCTCCATAAAATATGAACACTTATTAATTCCCCTCCTCCCCCTTTAATTACACAGCTGGTGTCAGTCACTATTCAGAGGTAGCCTGCCTCAGAAAGATAAGGTTACCCCAGGGTTGAGGACTTTTATTTTCCAACTATAGAAAAGACACAGCCTCATCCATCGCAAACAATTCAGAATGCACAAGAATGAATAGAAAAGAAAGATGATCTGTTTCTATCACAGCGATAGTATTGACTGTTAATATTATGAAAAATATCCTTACAGGTGTTTTCTGTGCATATATAAGTTCATACATATACTTTTAATTGTTTATGCAAAAGCAGGTCATACTATACAAAATACTCAGCCTGCTTTATGTATCATATTTAGTTTTCAATAACAGTACATACAGATGTACCTTATATATATATAAATACCTTTTAAAGGTGAACTAAAATTTATTCAACAAATATTCTAACTAGTGGACATTTCACGTTATTTTGAATTTTCTGGTGAGTGTATCTTTGTGCACATATTTAACAGGATGAATCCGTAGAAGCCAAATTGCTGTGTAGAAGGGTATATAATTTAAAGCTTTGGATACACTGCCAAAATATATTACAGAAAGGTTATACCATCCATCAGGAGTATACAAATACCCAGTAGGAGGATAAAAAGCTTTTTTTTTTTAATTTATGTTTTTTTTTAAATTATAACATCTTTCCATCATTTCCACATTTCCCCCAAGTATTTGTATTCTGCTAAAATCTTTTACTTAAATTTTGACTCATTTTTCCATGAGGTATTCATCTTTTTATTACTAATTTACAACACCTTTTTGTGATCCTTCCACATTCCTGTTCTCAGTTTTCTCATCTATAAAATGAGGAAAATAATAGGAAATCTTCCTCTTAGGGCTGTCACAAGGGTAAACAACATAAACCACTAAAGCAGAGTAGCTAGTACACAGAAAGTACACAGCAAATATTAGGTGCTCTCTTTTTATTTTTTATTTTTATGCAATCGCATTTATTGATCTTGCCCTTTATGGTTTCTAGGCTTCCTATTACTTATGATCTCTTATTCTCAGATGATGTAAATATGTTATATTTTATTATAGTATTTTTCAAATGTCTGATCTATTGGCAATTCATTGTAGTCTAATATTTGGGAAATTCTTGTGAATGATAAGATAGTGCCCTCTTGCTCTGCTTCTGCCACCTCACTGCATATTGGACTTTCAGGTACTCAGACAGAACAACATTTTAATTTCTAATTTTTGAAAAGATTTTTCACTACAGTATTGTTTGTCTTATCAGTTAGATGTCTTTGGAAAGATAATAAGAGGAAAACAATTCAACTGCGTGTGCATTAACCCCTTAGTCCTAGAAGATACCATTAGTTTTCTTTCCAAATTTTCCTCCCTAATGAAAATAGCACATTTAAGAATGCTATCCTTAATTTCTATTAACTAATACTCTATTACTTTTAAACACTTATTTTTCAGCCAATTAAAAATGTGACATGTTTGACACATTCTTAACAGGATAATTAAATAGGTCTAATGGCATAAATCCTGGTATGAACTTTTTAAAAAGTTATAAGATTAAAAACAAAAGCAAATTTGTCAAAGAAAGTGAACACTGTGTCTTTTTCAAAGAAAAACTATTGAAAAATTCAGTTCTCAAACATTTAGTCAAATTAAAAAATCCTAACTTATATAAAAACACCATAAATGAAAGACCTAACAAATTTTAAGTCTTACCTTTAAGCAGTGCAGTAAGTATTGCTACATCTATATCTTGATGTAGCAAGAAAATGCTATTTCAAAGAAATACTTTGAAAAATTTTCAAAGAAAAACTATTGAAAAATTCAGTTCTCAAACATTTAGTCAAATTAAAAAATCCTAACTTATATAAAAACACCATAAATGAAAGACCTAACAAATTTTAAGTCTTACCTTTAAGCAGTGCAGTAAGTATTGCTACATCTATATCTTGATGTTCCTCTGATCCAATGTGGAAAACAGTAATCTATTTAAAGATCAATTCATAATATTATGCCTTTATATTTTATAAGCTAAGACATAAGGCATATAAATCGCAAAGTAACTGCAAACTACTTGGCAGATATAGTTTTTTTGAGTCAGGAATAATTTCATTACAATCAAAACACAGAAAATTAAAGAATTTGTATCATTTACCAAATAAAATTCAAGTAGGGACTTCCCAGGTGGCACAGTGGTTAAGAATCCACCTGCCAATGCAGGGGACATGAGTTTGATTCCTTGTCCAGGAATATCCCACATGCCGCGGAGCAACTAAGCCTGGGCGCCACAACTATTGAGCCTGCGCTCTAGAGCCCGTGTGCCACAATTACTGAGCCCATGTGCCACAACTATGAAGCCCGCGCGCCTAGAGCCTGTGTTCCGCAACAAGAGAAGCCACTGCAATGAGAAGCCCACACACTGCAACGAAGAGTAGCCCCCACTCGCTGCAACTAGAAAAAGCCCACACGCAGCAACGAAGACCCAACGCAGCTAAAAATAAATAATAAATTTTAAAAAAATAAAATTCAAGTATATTCAAAATGTTTGGTTTCATATTATATTAATTTTTTATATATTTTATGTCCATTACTAGAATAAGCAATTTATGAGCTAAGGCTATAGATTACTAATCTGAGTAAATCCTGCTGTTTCTTCTGCAGAGTGGACACTTACTCAGTTCAAGTAAATATATGTGTTCTTGAATGAGAAGTGTTTTGTTGAATCCTTTTACTGGAAATTTATTTAAAATTATTTGAAACATAATACCATTAGAGAGAGGTTTTCATTTAATAACCTTTTCATAAAATAAAAGTCTATTGTTATAACCCCAATACGAATTTTTCAACTAACTTCATTTCACAGTATACAAAAATGAAATGCATGAAAGAAAACAGCAGATCAAACCATGTTATCATCCACCTACTTAGAGAACTGTTAAAATTTTTTGTCTCTGTAAACTTAAGCCCATGTCTAGATGACTGAAATTAAGCAACACTGGTCTCTATTTTTTTTTATTGGAGTATAATTGCTTTACAATATTGTGTTAGTTTATACTGTACAGCAAAGTGAAACAGCTATACGTATACATATATCCCCTCTCTTTTGGGATTTCCTTCTCATTTAGGTCACCACAGAGCACTGAGTAGAGCTCCCTGTGCTATACTATACAGCAGGTTCTCATTAGTTATCTGTTTTACACATAGCATCAATAGTGAAGCAGCACTGATCTTTAATTTGAGCACTCACTCAGAGGAAAATAGGGTTTTTTCCTCCAAATATATTTTAGAGAAGCCAATAATAACTCTTTAGAGTTCTTCCTTGATCCTGAACATAATCTACTGAGGCTTAGTTATGAAACTTTTCCAAAAATAGAAGTGTAATACATGTCTCCACACCATATAAAAACTATATTCTAGGGGCTTCCCTGGTGGCACAGTGGTTGAGAATCCGCCTGCCAATGCAGGGGACATGGGTTCAATCCCTGGTCCGGGAGGATCCCACATGCTGCAGAGCAACTAAGCCCATGCGCCACAACTATTGAGCCTGTGCTCTAGAGCCCATGAGCCACAACTACTGAGCCCACGTGCCGCAACTACGGAAGCCCGTGCACCTAGAGCCCCTGCTCCACAACAAGAGAAGCCACCACAATGAGAAGCCCGCACACCACAACGAAGAGCAGCCCCCGCTCACAGCAACTAGAGAGAGCCCGCGCGCAGCAACAGAGACCCAACCCAGCCAAAGTAAATAAATAAATTATATAAATTAATTTTAAAAAACCCTATAATCCTTCTATGCTATCTCTTAGCTTGAACAAAATTATAAATGACATCTTTACATGGTTAGAAAAGATTTTAAAATTTTAAATCCAAAGTTTTTAAAAAAGTATTTCTCCAATTGGGAATTCTCTGGAGGTCCAGTGGTTAGGACTCCATGCTTTCACTGCAGAGGGCCTGGGTTCAATCCCTGGTTAGGGAACTAAGATACCATAAGCCATGGGGAGCAGCCAAAAATTAATTAATTAATTAAAAAGCATTTATCCAGGGCTTCCATGGTGGCGCAGCAGCTGAGAGTCCGCCTGCCGATGCAGGGGACGTGGGTTCGTGCCCCAGTCTGGGAAGATCCCACATGCCGCGGAGTGGCTGGGCCTGTGAGCCATGGCAGCTGAGCCTGCGCATCCGGAGCCTGTGCTTCACAACGGGGGAGGCCGCGGCAGTGGGAGGCCCGTGTACCACAAAAAATAAAAAAAAAATTAAAAATTAAAAATTAAAAAAATAAAAAAGCATTTATCCAATTTAGAATGTATTTGAATGAAATAAAAAGGCTTATTCTGGGCCTCCCAGGTGGCGCAGTGGTTAAGAATCCACCTACCAATGCAGGGGGACACAGGTTCAAGTCCTGGTCCGGGAATATCCCACATGCTGCAGAGCAACTAAGCCTGTGCGCCACAACTACTGAGCCTGTGCTCTAGGGCCCGTGTGCCACAACTACTGAGCCCACGTGCCACAGCTACTGAAGCCCATGTGCCTAGAGCCCGTGCTCCGCAACAAGAGAAGCCACCACATGAGAAGCCCACTCACCACAACAAAGAGTAGCCTCCGCTCGCTGCAGCTAGAGAAAGCCCGCGCACAGCAATGGAGACCCAATGCAGCCAAAATAAATTTATATTAAAAAAAAAAAGGCTTATTCTGTGAAATGTACTTACGAGCTCCTTTCTTTTCATACATTCCATCAGTGTTTGAAATAAATGAACTGCTTCACTCTGGCCAAAGTTAAATGTTTTTTTGATGGTTGAAATAATATCAGGCTCTGCTGCATCATGAAGATTCCTAAAGTAAGAGGAAACATAACTCAATCCACTGATTTCAAATTCCATTATTTGCAGAATCTAATATCAAGTCCTAGTGGATCCAGGCAAGACATTTAAAGATACTGTATTAATATTAAATACTTGACCCTGAGTGAAATTTTCTCCTTCATTAGACTCCTACTATAAGTCATAAGGGTGGAAAATGGAATGGAGTGATTTTTCTCTTTGAATTATTTCTAATTTTTTTTATAAGGCATGTGTTAATGTTATCAGTTATACAGTATCTTATCATGTAAGATATTGTATAAAGATAATTTTAAGATAATATGGTGTAAAAAGCAGTATTTTAACAAAATGTGTTAAATATCAGCCCATTTGCACTTTTATTTCTTTTTCTCAATACGGAATATATTTACATGCTCAAAAATATAATATAAAATATAAAACTGTGAAAATTCATAGTGAAAGTGTCTTTCCCACTGTCTTCCATCAGCCATTCCACCTCAACTGCTTTCAAGAAGCACTATTACTTTGTATAATGTTTGAGGATCTCTTTCAATACATACAATTATCTCCTTGTCTTTTTTCCTTCATAAAAGGTGCCAAAATCTACATGTTACTGTACATTTTCCTTTTTTTACATATATATTTTGGTAATCTTTCCAAATCTAATATACAGATACCTTATGTAACTACAAACTACTCCGTTGTGCAGAGGTACCTTAAGTTATTTATCTAGTCCCCTTGATATAAATGTTCTATTTTGTTCCAATCTTTTACTGTTACAAACCACACTGTATTGAGTAAATTTATATATGTTATTTCACATGTGTGCAAGTACATTTGTAGGAACAATTATCAGAAATGGAACTGTTGCGTCAAAAGATACGTGCCTCTGTCTATTTAACAGGTCTTTGAAAACTGTCCACTACAAAGACTTATATTTTAATTCATTCCAATAATGTATCAGACAGGCTATTTCCTCAAGACTTAAGAAGGTATTTTCATATTATTAAAACACTGAAATGAATCTAATATTCTAAAAACCACAGCTTCTTTACATAAAATTATTAAAAATACGTTGTAATCATACACTTACCCTCCTTCTTCTGTCTGTTTATGAATATATGCTAGTAGATCTGCAGCCCTGCCTGTTCCTTCACATACGACGACTGGAACAGGAGGACTTTCCTGAAGGTATTCTAAAACTGTGAGGATAACGTTTGGCCCACCCTCAAATATAAGTGCCACCACAGGAACACCTTGACCAATTCCTTAAAAAAGGTAAAAGATTAATTATGATATTAGGCAAAATTCAGTAATTTAATCTTAGTTTTCACTCAATCAAAAATAAAATGCCAAAATATAATTTCTTATGAGACTGTGTTGACTTAATTTTACGTACTCAACATGATATATAGTCTGATATAAATAAATTAAATACTGAATAAATTACTTTTGCACTGACTTTAAGTCTGTTCTAAATAACAAAATTAGAAAATCCAATATATAATGAGGCACACACTATAATTTATATATTCACTGAAAAGCAATAATTATTTTGTATATTTCACTAACTTTAACTCGACAAGAAATTAAAACACCAATTTGGTTTTCAGTTTTTTAATACTTTATGAGTTGAACTTCTCATATGTATTTGTCTTTAATCACTTTTAAAATGTCTATTGTTGATTCCAAATGCATTGAGACATTAATATAGAAATTAACAGAATCAGGATTACATAGACAAAACAGATCAAAAAAATCCAAGACCTCTATTAAGAGTAACAAAAAATTTAGTGAATACCAATTTTTGTTTTACAATAACTTGTACTGCAGTGAACGAATCCAAAATATAGGCATTCCCTAGTGGGGTATGAAGGATAATAAGATATTCCTAATTTTTAGGAAATGCTATGACTCCATCATAATCTGAAAATACTGTTCTATAAGTTTGTATTTCTATTTCACTTTGTCATAGAGCTCACCTCCTTGGTCTCCTAAAATTATAAAATTTTTTTTTGGAAATAAAAATCCAGATGTTGAGCCAGAAAGTTTGACCGTGGTCAGACAGGAAGACCAGAAGACGAGGGGAAGATGGCGGAAGAGTAAGATGCAGAGATCAACTTCCTCCCCACAGATACACCAGAAATACATCTACACGTGGCACAACGCCTACAGAACACCTACTGAACGCTGGCAGAAGACCTCAAACCTCCCAAAAGGCAAGAAACTCCCCACGTACCTGGGTAGGGCAAAAGAAAAAATAAACAGAGACAAAAGGATAGGGACGGGACCTGCACCAGTGGGAGGGAGCTGTGAAGGAGGAAAGGTTTCCACACACTAGGAAGCCCCTTCGCGGGCAGAGACTGTGGGTGATGGAGGGGGAAAGCTTCAGGGCCGCGGAGGAAAGCACAGCAACAGGGGTGCGGAGGGCAAAGTGGGGAGATTCCTGCACAGAGAATCGGTGCCGACCGGCACTCACCAGCCCGAGAGGCTTGTCTGCTCAACGGCCGGGGCGGGTGGGGCTGGGAGCTGAGGCTCGGGCTTCAGTCGGAGCGCAGGGAGAGGACTGGAGTTGGCGGCTAGAACACAGCCTGCAGGGGGTTAGTGCACCACGGCTAGCCGGGAGGGAGTCCGGGGAAAAGTCTGGACCTGCCGAAGAGGCAAGAGACTTTTTCTTCCCTCTTTGTTTCCTGGTGCGCAAGGACAGGGGATTAAGAGCGCTGCTTAAAGGAGCTCCAGAGAATGGGCGAGAGCCGCAGCTAACAGCGCGGACCCCAGAGACTGGCAAGAGATGCTAAGGCTGCTGCTGCCGCCACCAAAAAGCCTGTGTGTGCGAGCACAGGTCACTAACCACACACCCCCTTCCAGGGAGCCTGTGCAGCCCACCACTGCCAGGGTCCCAGGATCCAGGGACAACTTCCCCGGGAGAACGCACGGTGCACCTCAGTCTAGTGCAACGTAACGCCGGCCTCTGCCACAAGCTACCCACCCCCCCCACCGCACTCCGTGCCCCCCCCCCCGGGCTGAGTGAGCCAAACTCCCTGAAGCAGCTGCTCCTTTAACCCCGTCCCGTCTGAGCGAAGAACAGACCTACATGCAGAGGCGGGGCCAAATCCAAAGCAGAGCCCCGGGAGCTGTGAGAACAAAGAAGAGAAAGGGAAATCTCTCCCAGAAGCCTCAGAAGCAGTGGATTAAAGCTCCACAATCAACGTGATGTACCCTGCATCTATGGAATACATGAATAGACAACGAATCATCCCAAATTGAGGAGGTGGACTTTGAGAGCAAGATTTATGATTTTTTCCCCTTTTCCACTTTTTGTCAGTGTGTATGTGTATGCTTCTGTGTGAGATTGTCTGTATAGCTTTGTTTCCACCATTTGTCCTAGGGTTCTATCCGTCCGTTTTTTTTCTTCTTTAATTTTTTCTTAATATTTTTTGTTTTAATAACTTTATTATATTTTATCTTACTTTATTTTATCTTACTTTATCTTCTTTCGTTCTTTTCTCCTTCCTTCCCTCGATCCCTCCTTCCTTCCTTCCTCCTTCCCTCCCTTCTTTCCTTCCTTTCTTTTCTTTCTTTCTTTCTTCTAATTCTTTCTTTCTACTTTTTCCCCCTTTTATTCTGAGCCATGTGGATGAAAGGCTCTTGCTGCTGCAGCCAGGAGTCAGTGCTGTGCCTCTGAGGTGGGAGAGTCAACTTCAGGACACTGGTCAACAAGAGACCTCCCAGTTCCACATAATATCAAACGGCGAAAATCTCCCAGAGATCTCCATCTCAACACCAACACCCAGCTTCACTCAAGGACCAGCAATCTACAGTGCGGGACACCCTATGACAAACAACTAGCAAGACAGGAACACAACCCCACCCATTAGCAGAGAGGCTACCTAAAATCATAATAAGTCCACAGACACACCAAAACACACCACCAGACATGGACCTGCCCACTAGAAAGACAAGACCAGCCTCATCCACCAGAACACAGACACTAGTCCCCTCCACGAGGAACCCTACACAACCCACTGAACCAACCTTAGCCACTGGGGACAGACACCAAAAACAACGGGAACTACGAACCTGCAGCCTGCAAAAAGGAGACCCCAAACACAGTAAGATAGGCAAAAGGAGAAGACAGAAAAACACACCACAGATGAAGGGACAAGATAAAAACCCACCAGACCTAACAAATGAAGAGGAAATAGGCAGTCTACCTGAAAAAGCATTCAGAATAATGATAGTAAAGATGATCCAAAATCTTGGAAATAGACAAAATGCAAGAAACATTTAACAAGGACCTAGAAGAACTAAAGATGAAACAAACAGCAATGAACAACACAGTAAATGAAATGAAAAATACTCTAGATGGGATCAATAGCAGAATAACTGAGGCAGAAGAACGGATAAGTGACCTGGAAAATAAAATAGTGGAAGTAACTAGTGCAGAGCAGAATAAAGAAAAAAGAATGAAAAGAATTGAGGACAATCTCAGAACCTCTGGGACAACATTAAACGCACCAACATTCAAATTATAGGGGTCCCAGAAGAAGAAGAGAAAAAGAAAGGGACTGAGAAAATATTTGAAGAGATTATAGCTGAAAACTTCCCAAACATGGGAAAGGAAATAGTTAATCAAGTCCAGGAAGCACAGAGAGTCCCATACAGGATAAATCCAAGGAGAAACACGCCAAGACACATATTAATCAAACTGTCAAAAATAAACACAAAGAAAACATATTAAAAGCAGCAAGGGAAAAACAACAAAAACACACAAGGGAATCCCCATAAGGTTAACAGCTGATCTTTCAGCAGAAACTCTGCAAGCCAGAAGGGAGTGGCAGGAAATATTTAAAGTGATGAAGGAGAAAAACCTGCAACCAAGAATACTCTACCCAGCAAGGATCTCATTCAGATTTGATGGAGAAATTAAAACCTTTACAGACAAGCAAAAGCTGAGAGAGTTCAGCACCACCAAACCAGCTTTACAACAAATGCTAAAGGAACTTTTGTAGGCAAAAAACACAAGAGAAGGAAAAGACCTACAATAACGAACCCAAAACAATTAAGAAAATGGGAATAGGAACATACATATCGATAATTACCTTACATGTAAATGGACTAAATGCTCCCACCAAAAGACACACATTGGCTGAATGGATACAAAAACAAGACCCATCTATATGCTGTCTACAAGAGACCCACTTCAGACCTAGAGACACATACAGACTGAAAGTAAGAGGATGGAAAAAGATATTCCATGCAAGTGGAAACCAAAAGAGAGCTGGAGTAGCAATTCCCATATCAGACCAAATAGACTTTAAAATAAAGACTATTAGAAGAGACAAAGAAGGACACTACATAATGATCAAGGGATCGATCCAAGAAGAAGGTATAACAATTGTAAATATTTATGCACCCAACATACAAGCACCTCAATACATAAGGCAAATACTAACAGCCATAAAAGGGGAAATCGACAGTAACACATTCATAGTAGGGAACTTTAACACCCCACTTTCACCAATGGCCAGATCATCCAAAATGAAAATAAATAAGGAAACACAAGCTTTAAATGATACATTAAGCAAGATGGACTTAATTGATATTTATAGGACATTCCATCCAAAAACAACAGAATACACTTTTTCTCAAGTGCTCATGGAACACTCTCCAGGATAGATCATATCTTGGGTCACAAATCAAGCCTTGGTAAATTTAAGAACATTGAAATTGTATCAAGTATCTTTTCAGACCACAACGCTATGAGACTAGATATCAATTCCAGGAAAAGATCTGTAAAATATACAAACACATGGAGGCTAAACAATACACTACTTAATAACGAAGTGATCACTGAAGAAATCAAAGAGAAATTAAAAATACCTAGAAACAAATGACAATGGAGACATGACAACCCAAAACCTATGGGATGCAGCAAAAGCAGTTCTAAGAGGGAAGTTTATAGCAATACAATCCTACCTTAAGAAACAGGAAACATCTCGAATAAACAACCTAAACTTGCACCTAAAGCAATCAGAGAAAGAAGAACAAAAACACCCAAAGTTAGCAGACGGAAAGAAATCATAAAGATCAGAGCAGAAATAAATGAAAAAGAAATGAAGGAAACGATAGCAAAGATCAATAAAACTAAAAGCTGGTTCATTGAGAAGATAAACAAAATTGATAAACCATTAGCCAGACTGATCAAGAAAAAAAGGGAGAAGACTCAAATCAATAGAATTAGAAATGAAAAAGGAGAAGTAACAACTGACACTGCAGAAATACAAAAGATCATGAGAGATTACTACAAGCAACTCTATGCCAATAAAATGGACAACCTGGAAGAAATGGACAAATTCTTAGAAATGCACAACATGCCAAGACTGAATCAGGAAGAAATAGAAAATATGAACAGACCAATCACAAGCACTGAAATTGAAACTGTGATTAAAAATCTTCCAACAAACAAAAGCCCAGGACCAGATGGCTTCACAGGCGAATTCTATCAAACATTTAGAGAAGAGCTAACACCTGTCCTTCTCAAACTCTTCCAAACTATAGCAGAGGGAGGAACACTCCCAAACTCATTTTATGAGGCCACCATCCCCCTGATACCAAAACCAGACAAGGATGTCACAAAGAAAGAAAACTACAGGCCAATATCACTGATGAACATAGATGTAAAAATCCTCAACAAAATACTAGCAAACAGAATCCAACAGCACGTTAAAAGGATCATACACCATGATCAAGTGGGGTTTATTCCAGGAATGCAAGGATTCTTCAATATACGCAAATCAATCAACGTGATACACCATATTAACAAATTGAAGGAGAAAAATCATATGATCATCTCAATAGATGCAGAGAAAGCCTTTGACAAAATTCAACACCCATTTATGATAAAAACCCTGCAGAAAGCAGGCATAGAGGGAACTTTCCTCCACATAATAAAGGCCATATATGACAAACCCACAGCCAACATCATTCTCAATGGTGAAAAACTGAAACCATTTCCACTAAGATCAGGAACAAGACAAGGTTGCCCACTCTCACTGCTCTTATTCAACACAGTTTTGGAAGTTTTAGCCACAGCAATCAGAGAAGAAAAGGAAATAAAAAGAATCCAAATCAGAGAAGAAGAAGTAAAGCTGTCACTGTTTGCAGATGACAGGACACTATACATAGAGAATCCTAAAGATGCTACCAGAAAACTACTAGAGCTAATCAATGAATTTGGTAAAGTAGTAGGATACAAAATTAATGCACAGAAATCTCTGGCATTCCTATACACTAATGATGAAAAATCTGAAAGTGAAATCAAGAAATCACTCACATTTACCATTGCAACAGACAGAATAAAATATCTAGGAATAAACCTACCTAAGGAGACAAAAGACCTGTATGCAGAAAATTATAAGACACCGATGAAAGAAATTAAACATGACACAAATAGACGGACAGATATACTATGTTCTTGGATTGGAAGAATCAACATTGTGAAAATGACTCTAGTACCCAAAGCAATCTACAGATTCAATGCAATCCCTATCAAACTACCACTGGCATTTTTCACAGAACTAGAACAAAAAATTTCATAATTTGTATGGAAACACAAAAGACCCCGAATAGCCAAAGCAATCTTGAGAATGAAAAACGGAGCTGGAGGAATCAGGCTCCCTGACTTCAGACTATACTACAAAGCTACAGTAATCAAGACAGTACGGTACTGGCACAAAAACAGAAAAATAGATCAATGGAACAGGATAGAAAGCCCAGAGATAAACCCACACACATATGGTCACCTTATCTTTGATAAAGGAGGCAGGAACGTACAGTGGAGAAGGACAGCCTCTTCAATAAGTGGTGCTGGGAAAGCTGGACAGGTACATGTAAAAGTTTGAGATTAGATCACTCCCTAACACCATACACAAAAATAAGCTCAAAATGGATTAAAGACCTAAATGTAAGGCCAGAAACTATCAAACTTTTACAAGAAAACATAGGCAGAACACTCTATGACATAAATCACAGCAAGATCCTTTTTGACCCACCTCCTAGAGAAATGGAAATAAAAACAAAAATAAATGGGACCTATGAAACTTCAAAGCTTTTGCACAGCAAAGGAAACCATAAACAAGACCAAAAGACAACCCTCAGAATGGGAGAAAATATTTGCAAACGAAGCAAATGACAAAGGATTAATCTCCAAAATTTATAAGCAGCTCATGCAGCTCAATAACAAAAAAACAAACAACCCAATCCAAAAATGGGCAGAAGACCTAAATAGACATTTCTCCAAAGAAGATATACAGACTGCCAGCCAATAAACACATGAAAGAATGCTCAACATCATTAATCATTAGAGAAATGCAAATCAAAACTACAATGAGATATCATCTCACACCAGTCAGAATGGCCATCATCAAAAAATTTAGAAACAATAAATGCTGGAGAGGGTGTGGAGAAAAGGGAACCTTCTTGCACTGCTGATGGGAATGTGAATTGGTACAGCCACTATGGAGAACAGTATGGAGGTTCCTTATAAAACTACAAATAGAACTACCATATGACCGAGCAATCCCACTACTGGGCATATACCCTGAGAAAACCATAATTCAAAAAGAGTCATGTACCAAAATGTTCATTGCAGCTCTATTTACAATAGCCCAGAGATGGAAACAACCTAAGTGTCCATCATCGGATGAATGGATAAAGAAGATGTGGCACATATATACAATGGAATATTACTCAGCCATAAAAAGAGACGAAATTGAGCTATTTGTAATGAGGTGGATAGACCTAGAGTCTGTCATACAGAGTGAAGTAAGTCAGAAAGAGAGAGACAAATACCGTATGCTAACACATATATATGGAATTTAAAAAAAAAAAAATGTCATGAAAAACCTAGGGTTGAAACAGGAATAAAGACACAGACTTACTAGAGAATGGACTTGAGACTATGGGGAGGGGGAAGGGTAAACGGTGACAAAGCGATAAAGAGGCATGGACATATATACACTACCAAACGTAAGGTAGATAGCTAGTGGGAAGCAGCCGCATAGCACAGGGAGATCAGCTCGGTGCTTTGTGACCGCCTGGAGGGGTGGGATAGGGAGGGTGGGAGGGAGGGAGACGCAAGCGGGAAGAGATATGGGAATATATGTATATATATAACTGATTCATTTTGTTGTGAAGCTGAAACTAACATACCATTGTAAAGCAATTATACTCCAATAAAGATGTTAAAAAAAAAAAAACTATAAATGTTTAAAAGAAAAAAAAAAATTTAGAAACAATAAATGCTGGAGAGGGTGTGGAGAAAAGGGAACCCTCTTGCACTGCTGGTGTGAATGTCAACTGGTACAGCCACTATGGAGAACAGTATGGAGGTTCCTTAAAAAACTAAAAATAGAACTACCATATGCCCCAGCAATCCCACTACTGGGCATATACCCTGAGAAAACCGTAATTCAAAAAGAGTCATGTACCAAAATGTTCATTGCAGCTCTATTTACAATAGCCAGGAGATGGAAACAACCTAAGTGTCCATCATCAGATGAATGGATAAAGAAGATGTGGCACATATATACAATGGAATATTACTCAGCCATAAAAAGAAACGAAATTGAGCTATTTGTAATGAGGTGGATAGACCTAGAGTGTGTCATACAGAGTGAAGTAAGTCAGAAAGAGAAATACAAATATCGTATGCTAACACATATATATGGAATTTAAGGGGAAAAAAAATGTCATGAAGGACCTAGGGGTAAGACAGGAATAAAGACACAGAGCTACTAGAGAATGGACTTGAGGATATGGGGAGGGGGAAGGGTAATCTGTGACAAAGCGAGAGAGAGGCATGGACATATATACACTACCAAACGTAAGGCAGATAGCTGGTGGGGGGCAGCCGCATGGCACAGGGGGATCAGCTCGGTGCTTTGTGACCACCTGGAGGGGTGGGATGGGGAGGGTGGGAGAGAGGGAGACGCAAGAGGGAAGAGATATGGGAACATATGTATATGTATGGCTGATTCACTTTGTTATAAAGCAGAAACTAACACACCATTGTAAAGCAATTATACTCCAATAAAGATGTAAAAAAAAAAAAAGAAAGGAAGACCAGTGTCAAAAATACCGACTTTTAAGACATTATCTACCAAAGAGTGATACCTACTCGTGTTATCAACTTTAAGCAAGGTGATTCTTACTTCACAATAAAGTATATTTTTCCTCTTCAATCTTGAATTTCAAAGTCGGGTATTGGAATATGTCATACATTAAGAATATTTCTGAATTCCTTGAGCTGCAGTGGGATTACAATAGCAACAAAGCTTCCAATGAACCTCTGTGTCTTTGGCTTTGTTATCTGAGTACCCTATTTAATCTCAGACTTCCTTTCCTAGGTCTTATTTTGTGTAAGGTCAGTCATTCATGGTTGTTTTGTATGTTATCCTGCTACATAAGGAAATGAACACTTAAAGAACAGTCTACGTTTTTTAGAATGCTGCTGGCAATTAATACAGCCCAGGATAATTTCAACAACAAAAAATTTATAAATTCCCTTACTAGCATGAATTCTTTGCTGATTAATAGTTTTTTCAAGTTCTCTTCTCAGTCTGACTTCTGCCCCATACTTTCCAACAGTGCCATCATCCACCAATATGAAATGGGAATGTAGATTATTCAGAACATTCAATTTGCTCAGAGGGTTCAATAACGTTTGGTAAGGAGCAACCACCTAAACAATAGCAAACATTGAGAGTTAGTGGGCAGGATTAAATTTAATATAAAGGAAAAACAAATTTTGAAATAATCTGTAAAGGCAAGTAGGAGGTAAGATTCTATTTATGCATAGCAACAAATAGAAAATGTAAAAGAATATATCAAAAAGCATGAGCTTTTAAGCAGCTGAAATTATTCAATAATGGGTTGAACCACAGTATTGTATTTCGGCTATCATTGCAGAATATACCATATTTCATCATCCCATGCAAAGGAAACAGCAGCAAACAAGCAAATAAACAAACAATGTGAAGAAACTATTAAGTTATTACTGAATAAAGTGAAATATATAAAGGACACTGAATAAAAGCAATCAAATGTCATAGTTATTTTTCCAGTCATAAGTAGAATCTTTAAAATTGATGTTAGAAATTCAATTGCACTTGAAAGTGATCATTATAATTCAGTAATTCCTTTTTAATTATCTCTTGAAAGATATCTATAAGCAATTCATATGTCTTTAACCTACTTGAATAAAACACCGGTATTTGATTACTACTCTTACAGACAATACAATTAATTCTTAATAGAATGTCACCATTAAAAATTTAATTACAAAGACTGGCATGACATGGAAACGGTGTGAAATAGTTATACAAAAGAAGGCAGAAACAATGTATTAACACTACTTTTTGTATCTATGAATGCATTTTCGAAACGGTCGTGGTATGATCATGAATATTTTAGGTTGACTTCGCATTATTCTTGCTCTAATTTTGTTTATACATAAGTTTAAATGTAAGAAAATTTAAAAAGCACTCTTACATCTCTCCCAACAAGATCATTTCTGTTTTCAATCACTCCCCACGGAGCTATTCCGATAGTGCAAATCTTTCGAGATGATCTGGAAGTATGTTCTTTAAGGGCATCACCAACATGTTTTGCCACACCTGTTCATACAAAATTTAATTCATTTTATTTGGAAGTCTTTACAGTGTTCAGAAGAATCCTTTGCTCAATAACATTACAATTGGTGGTATTTTTCGTTACATACACTAGATAAAAGGCAACAAGGTCCAAAAGACAAACTTACAAAAGAAAATACAAGGACAAAAAAGAAAAAAAAACCCCACAATGTCAAATCACTACAACTGCCTGAAACACACATAAAACTAACTTTTACCATGTTGTTAGGCCTAGTCTCCTCTCTTAGATTCCTCATGTTAACTGTAGTTTTTGTTACTGCTCTAAACATCATCTTAAAAAAAAGAAGAGTATGGCTCAGGACTATAAGCAAAGCACACATGCTCACAAAAAACTACAAAAGTTTTCCAACTGAGTCAAAACTGGGAGGAAAGTAGAAAAGATAATTCAATAGAGCACACAACTTCTCATTATCACTTGTTATGGACTTAACTGTAACCTCTCCAAAATTCCTATGTTGCAATCCTAATCCCAGTACCTCAGAATGTGACTGTATTTGGAAATAGGTTCTTTAGGTTATCATGTGAAAATGAGGCTGTTAGGGTGGGCCCTAATCCAATCTGACTGGTGTCCTTATAAGAAGGGGAAATTTGGACACAAAAAGAGACACCAGGGATGCACATGCACAGGGGGAAGGCCACAGGAGGACACAGGGAGAAGAGAGCCATCTGAAAGTCAAGGAGATGCCTCAGGAGGAACCAAACCTGCTAACATCTTGATCTTGGGTCTCCAGAACTGTGAGAAAATAAATTTCTTTTGTTTAAGCCACCAAGTCTGTGGTATTTTATTACAGCAGCCCTAGCAAACCAGTGCATCACTCGATTTGATTTTTATAATGCATTAGATCTCATTCCTAACATGGATTATGGAAACAGCACCTTCACTGTTCTTCCAAGTGATGCCTTGCCTGTTTACAGTCTATTTTTTAAACCATCATTCAAGTGATCTTTGCTCTTGTCAACTCTCTGTTTAAAATCTCCCCTTCTCATTCGATTAAAAGTCATAGTGCTTATGATGGCCTACAAGGCCTTATATGATGATCTGTCTCTTGCCCATGCTATTCACCACCGCACCCCACGCCAGGCCTACCACCACCACCACTCACCCATGACTTTCTGATTTCATCATTTGGCACTCCTTGCTCATTCCAGTCAAGCTACACTGGACCTTTCTTACTATTCTTCCAACACTTGCCACTTCTCCTTTAAATGCTCTGCCCCACATTATTCTTATCTTGCTCACTTCATTTCCTTACATCTCTACTCAAATGTCACCTTATCAATGAAGTCCCCTCGACCATCCCTCACTATCCCTCCTCTGTATTTCATGTGTCTCCAAAGCACTTATCATCTAATTTATTATACACTATTTAGTTATGTTTGTTGTTTGCATCTTCCCCACTAGAATATAAGTTCCACGAAGGTAAATATTTTGTTTTGTGGAATGATATATTTTCAGCAGCCAGAAGAGTGCCTGACACACAATGAGGTTCAAAACACAGTTGCTGATAACAAATTAGATTTTTCCAAGCTAATTTAAATAATAACTATGTTTTACTTTGGATATTAAAATTAATTTGCCTTCAATATATCCAACCTGTCTATCTGACAGAGAAGACTTAGAATGAAAGATTATAGTACATTAAAAATTAATTTGAAAAGCTATTTCTTACCAGTGTCTAGGCAATGAATTGCCATTCTTCTCTCAATTTACCAGTAGTCACAGAGAGACAAGAACAACACTTCACTTTACAGTAGGGAGTCAACAAACTTTCTTATAAAGGACCAAATTGTAAATATTTTAGGCTTTGCAGGGCATACAGTCTTCGTCAGACCACTCAGCTCTGCTTTTGTAGCACAAAAGTATGATACAAATGAGTGTGGCTGCATTCCAAAAAACCTTTATTTACAAAAATAAGGAGTAGGCTGGATTTGGTGCATGGAGCCACAGTTTGCAAACCCCTGCTCTAAAGCATATTATTCTTGGGGATTCCCTGGAGGTCCAGTGGTTAGGACTTGGTGCTTTCACGGAGGGACGGGAGTCCCGGATTCAATCCCTGGTCCGGGAACTAAGATCCCACAAGCCGCACAGCATGGCCAGAAATAAATAAATAAATAAAGTCTTAATTAAAAAAAAGTGAATGATAAAGCATATTATTCTTTTAAAAGAATAAATGAAAACCAAATACTTTTTCAGTTAGCATTTATACTTAGGAAGTAGATTATTTAACAGAAGAATTGAATATATTTATATTCAGTGTTGACTTTTCAAATATCTAATTGATATTATGAAGAATTTACAAGCACATCAAATAAAATTGGTATAATCACATTACCTGTGTTTACTCCTCCTGTTAAAATCCAGGCTCCAGTTGTAACTGCAGCTTTAATAAGACCCTTTCCAAGCAACTGCTTGATTCGTGGGTGAAGCTCAAATTTCTGCATGCCACCGTGTACAGAGATAACAAGTTTGGGTAATTCCATTTGCCATTCTTTAAGCAGAAGTTGTAGAATGACTTCAGGTTTGGTGTCATATGATAGCCTCACATACTAATAAAAAAGATTTTAAAACAATAATTAACAATTGAATATTCATAGGTTTCAAAATGCAACATTATATGACTTAAGAAAAATTTTGTTTGGATCAGATTATTATAAAATAGATTTCACAGGCTACTTGCAATATATTTACACTTCTAGGAATAAGCAATAGCAAACGATTTTAAAGTTGGAAAATCATTCCATAAGAGCTACAGAAGTAGTGGCACTGTAATTTTTAAACCAAGACGTAAATTTTTTACCCTTTCTGTTTATATAAACTTAATTACCATTCATCTGATTTACAAATTTATCCACAGTACTCATTGCCTTGTTTAACTGTAAGTATGCATTGAGTGAGAAGTGTTAAGGATAGGTATGATGATGGGAAAAGGGAAAATAAGAGAAGAATGGTGAAAACATGGAGACTTCTACAACTCTTGCAACTATGAGAGGCAAATACTGAATTATCTGTTTGAAAGTTTGATCAATGATCTAATCCATTGATCAGAATTGTGACTATGCAGTAAAGTAACACAGATTTTTTTTAATACAGATGATTGTTTCCTTCACTGGAAGTAACTGTGGATTTGACTCACAAATTGCTGAAAATAATAAATTTTGCTCAGTATTTCAAGGTGTTCAGATGGAATCACCACTTTAATTTTTGAAAAATCATTCTATAAGAAAATAAGCTATCATATCTGTGGAGTAAGTTCCTCTGGTTTGAAAGATTAAAAAAAGGATCTTTCTGGTAGGTGACATCACAAAATTTACTTGCTATGACTACTGTAATTCATTTTCTTTATCTAAAGCACCTATGACTTAGCTCGTAAGAAATCTAAAATATTCAGATGTTGGAAGAAAAACACTTTTTTTTTTGCGGTACACAGGCCTCTCACTGTTGTGGCCTCTCCCGTTGCGGAGCACAGGCTCCAGACGCGCAGGCTCAGCGGCCATGGCTCACGGGCCTAGCCGCTCTGCGGCATGTGGGATCTTCCCGGACCGGGGCACAAACCCGTGTCCCCTGCAACGGCAGGCGGACTCTCAACCACTGTGCCACCACGGAAGCCCAGAAAAACACTTTTAATCATCTCTAATAAAGGTTCTTTGCAAAACAACATATTGCCAATTCCTTTACAAATAGAGATCAAACACCAAGGAAAATTATCCCAAAATATCAGAATTATATAAAACTGAGAAGACTCCAGAATCCGTTAAGAATGATTTGTAATAAGATTTGTTCTGTACTAAGTCTTTCTGCATTAGTTCTGTTTAACTCATTATTATACTTGGGTACATTAAGTAGTGTTTGGAAAATAATCTAAAGTTAATTTTTTTTAAAAAAAGATTATGTTAGTAATAAATGAGGAATTCCATTTCCAACAATGATGGACTAGGTTGTTTTCGACTAACTGCCCCTGGGAACTAAAGAAACTAGAAACTAGATAAATAACACCTGTTGTTAAGCTATCAGTGAGCTACCAAAGCAGTGACAACTTGTGGGATCAGGATCCAAGAGAATAGAAAAAATGGAGAGACAGGCCCAGCATTTGGCACTGCTTATCAAATCAAGGCAGGGAGGGAGGCAGGTGGAACAATCTACGGGATAATATGTTGATACATCTTAATGAATAATAATTATGATTTGGAAGTTTAATACACGAAGAAATAAAATTCATGCCAACAAGAGCACATTAGTCATGAGGGAAAAAAATGTAGTCACAAGTATTCTAAAGTTTCTTGCGTTGTCCAGGAAGTGGTAAAAGTACTAATTTATAATAGTAACAAGTTATAAATGCGTTTTATAGTATTTATTATAAGATTAATCTAAAGAATAGAAAAACAATGTATAAATAAAATGCTATAAAGAAGGAAAGCTTAATAAAAAAATACTTAATCCAAAAGACCAAAAAGAAAAGAAAAAGTGAGATAGTAGACTAAACTAAAAAAAAAGGTTCAATTCAACAAGATATAACAATTCTATATTCATATATGTACCTATACAAAGAACTTCAAAATACATAAGGAAATGATTGAAACTAATTTTCTGACACAATATTATTGTCAAGTAATAAACGTACATTATTAGGTAATAAGGTAAATGAAGAAACTCAAATACATGACATACCTTAGCTCTGTAGGAATGAGAACCCCCTTGAAAATTTATGACTCCATAAGCATCCGTTGGGCTCTGTTCTGTATGTTTTTCCACAGACCACTCTTCTAATGTCTGATTAAAATGGTCACCCAATTTCACATCTGAGTATTTCATGGCAAGACTTGCAGTAAAACAAGCATGTTGCTTGACCAAGCGACCACAAAAACACCTAAAGGAAAAAAGTAATAAAATTTTAAAAAGACCTTTTAAAAAATTAGTCAATGAAAAACCATACGAAAATAAATGAACTCAGAGTATGAAAATTAATCTTTTTGATTTTAGGATATCAGTAAATTAATACCTTCACCATAGAATTAAAATAGTATAAATACATTAGGATTTGATGATACAGTCTTCTAAATTTAGTTTGGGGCATCTACTTCCTACTGGATGGGCAAAACAGCATTGGAGATTGCAGAAATAAGTGTTAGTGAACCTGAAGACAGATCAATACAAATGATCTAATCTAATAAATGGGAAAAATTATTTTAATTAAATAAAAATGAAACAGGGCCTCAGTGACTTGTGGAAAATATCAAGCAATCTAATATATGTATAACTGGAGTTTCTGAGGGAAGAGAGATAGAGAATGGGGCAGAAAAGTATTTTAGGAAACAATGGCTGAAAACTTATAAATTTGGTGAAAAATATGAACTTGCAGATATTTATGCAAGAAGCACAAAAAGAACCATTCCTAGGCACATCATAGACCTGCTGTTGAAATCCAGAATTACAGGGAAAAAAAAAATCCTTAAAATAGCCAGAGGAAAAAAAGACCCATTACACACAGGAGAGCAACTACACTAACGACAGCTGACTTCTCACTAGAAACCAACAGCTAGAAGACAATATAATGGTATCTTCAAAGCACTGGAATGAGAAAAGTGTCAACTCAGAATTCCACATTCAGTGAAAATATCCTTTAAAAATGAGAGTAAAATAAACATATTTTCAGATAAACCAAGCTGAGAAAATTCCTCTCCAGTGTATCTGCATTATACCAAATGCTAAAGGAAGCTCTTCAGCCTGAGTGTAAAGACACCAGACAGAAAACTTCCCATCTAGAGGAACAAATGAACAGGACTGGAGATGCTAAAACAACTCAATATATCTAAATGAACATATTCTATGCAATTCTTTTCCTAGCCCACCACCAAGAGACTTTCTCATCTTCCTCTTGTCTTCTTTCATCACAGCTTAAAAGAACAACATTACTCTTTAATTAGTTGCCTAAGTAAGAAATTTAGGTACCATCCTCAAATCTTCCCTTTCTCCATACATCCACCAAATCCTACTGAATTTGTCTGATTAATCCCTTCAAATATGCCTACTTCTCCTTCATCACCATAGCCACTATCTTAATTCAGGCTCTCATTTTTTGCCAGAATTACTCCAAAAGTTTCTAAACTATTTTTTTCTCCCAATCCAATCTCCTCAAAATACCAACTGCTTTTATTGAGGAAAAAAAAAAAAAAACTAAACATGTTACTTCCCTATATAATACCCTTTTAACATGAAATCAAAACTGTGTGGCATAGTACACAAAGAGCTTAAATGATCTCGCCCTACTTATTTCTCCAGACTCTGATCTCTCCAATATCCATCTTACATTCTACAGCCTGCAGTTTCCTGACAGAACCATAATCTTTTTCACTGCCAGGCCTTCCCACATCCTGTTCTCTCTGCCTAAAATCCCTTTCCCTCAATCTTTACCTAAGTCACATTCAGCTTTAGAACTCTGCTCAGATACCTACACTTGAGTTTCAAGCAGCTTTGCCTGATCCTTCACCTCCCAAGTCTGAGTAAAGTAACCCTTAAACATAATGGCCTGTGAATTTATCCCAATGTATTCTGATTTCTTTTATACATTAGTTTTATTTTTCAAAATTTGTGCAATGAAGTTATGAAAATTACCTGACGAGTTGTTGACAAATTTGACATCCTGGAAGGCACCTATAAAACAAGGTACATCTATTACTTAAAGGGAAAATTTTTTTTTAGTTTAAACTATATAAAATCCATTAAAAAATACAAAACAAAGGAAAAATTATGTATTTAGTTTAATTTTTCAGTAGATAGCACAAGACATTTATACCTTAATTTACATATTCAAATAACTACTTTTTAAAACTAACATGATTTTCATATTTTAAATATAATTAGTTGTGACTTAAAACCCAGAAACCATAAGAGAAAAGACAGATTTAACTACATAAAAAATACAACATTTTTATGTGGCAAAAATATGTCACTCATAAAGTCTAAAGGTAAACTGAGAAAAAATATTTGCAGACAAAATGTTAGTTTTCCTAATATATAAGAGCTTCACTGAATCAATATAAAATAGGAAAATATATAAACAGATAATTCACAGTAAAAACAAACATGAAAAGGTATTTGATTAGAAAAAAAAATTTTTTAATCCTTTAAGACAATATCTTGGTGAGAATATAGAGGAAAGTTGCCTCGTATCTGCTGGGAGGAGTATAAACTGATAAACTCTCTATGGAGGGCAATTTGGCAATACTTATCAAAATGAAAAATGCAGACTCTTTCTCTAAGTCTAAAGTACTAAGAGTGAAGGTTAAAAAATATCTACAGCATATGTGTAAAATGATTCACTTATAAGGTTATTTACTACAGAATTTTCATTCATTCATTCATTCATTCATTCATTTATTTATTTATTTATTGTGGTGAAGGAAAGAGCAGCATTTATTGTAAGGTACCAAACAAGGAGTCAGGGACGGCTACTGCTGAAAAACCCAACAGAATTTTTTTTTCTAACAGCAAAAAAAAACAGAATAGCTAAAATGTCCTAAGGGAATACTAAAATTATGATCCAGATATATAATTAAAAAGGATGCAAAAATTAAGAGTAAAGTGGTTATTGCCAAGATAATAAACACGAGATAAACAGTATGTATTTAATAGGGAAGAGGGAGGAATAAATATACATCTGCTTGGTCAGACAAAGAGTATATCTATTTCTGAAAGGTATCCCAAGGAATAGGTAACACCACTTTCCTTTAGGGAGGGGAACTTATAGTTAAGGCACAGTGGTAAAAACGAGGCTTTCACTTATAATTTTTGGTACCTTGTAAATCAATGATTAACCTATTCATATTAAATTAATTTTAAAATCCAATTAGTGTAGGAAAAAATGACCAGCTAATGGTGTTTGTAAATTAGGTCTCATATGGATGGCTACAGGCAAGGGTATTTAATAACAGCTTGAGGTTTCTTTAACACCTAATGAGGACTTGTATTATTTCTACTGCAAAGTAAAATTAACAAAATTACAAGAAATAAGCTCCTTAATGATAATACAATCTATTTCTTAATAAAGCAAAACTATAATTTTCTCTAAATGGAAGAACAACACAGTCTTATTTAGAACTGGCAGATCTAAATTCTAATCCAATCTTTATGAATTATTAGCCATGTGACCTGGGAAATGTCACTTATGCTCTCTGGTTAAGAAATGTAATCTTATCTTGTAATAAAACCTATCTTTAATAATTTGTAAGAAATACAAATAAATCATAGAATAATGATTGGAAGAGACATTAAGGTTATCTATTTTAATGATCTAAAAAGACATTTACAGAAATTAACAAAAATTGGGGGAATATTAAAGAATATTAAAAATGTTTTCTCAACAGTAATCAAATAAATGCAAATTTAATACATACACTATTTTCTACTCATCACTTTTTCTTGAAGATGATGGATCATATTACTCTAGTCAATATTCAGGCAATCTCGTCACTATTGGTGATAATGTGTATTCTTTTATCTTTTGTAAAGTTTTTTGGCATTACACATACTAAGCGGGAATAAAACTTTAAACACAAAAAAGTTTTATCCACTAAGATCTCCATTGTGACCTAATTTTAATTTATAATGCTAAAAACTGAAAATAACTCAAACGGCAAAGAGTAGGATAGGTATATGAATTGTGATACATACACTAAGAATATTAACTACCGTTCTTATAAAATATCTGTATCATGAAAAAATGTAATTCCTATAACATTTTGTTAAAAAGCAGATTCAAAGCTTTACGTATAGACTGAATTTAGCAATATTTTAAAACGAAAGCTATGCACTGAGAAAAGATTAAAAATAGGTGCAATGTTATTAATAATGACTGTCTTCATGTTTTGAAACTGAGTATTGTGACTACTTTCTTTTTTTTAATGATAGAGTAACTTTTTTAATTAAATAAATAAATTTATTTATTTATTTATTTTTGGCTGCTCTGGGTCTTGGCTGCTGTGTGCGGGCTTTCTCTGGTTGTGGCGAGCGGGGGCTACTCTTCATTGTGGTGCATGGGCTTCTCATTGCAGTGGTTTCTCTTGTTGCGGAGCACGGTCTCTAGGCGCACGGGCTTCAGTAGCTGTGGCTCGCAGGCTCTACAGCGCAGGCTCAGTAGTTGGGGCACACAGGCTTAGATGCTCCGCTGCATGTGACAACTTCCTGGACCAGGGATCAAACCCGTGTCCCCTGCATTGGCAGGTGGATTCTTAACCACTGCGCCACAAGGGAAGTCCCTGAGCCTACTTTCTGCATCTCAAAACTTTCCAAAAGTTATTATGCACATTCCTCTTATAATGGAAATTTGTTTAAGTGAGAGATATATTCAAAATAGGTATTTTTTGCTGTTTAAAAAAAAAGAGAAATGTTGAATTCAAACAGCAGGTTTATGTAATGTAACAAACAAAAGGTTCAGAAATTCTATTCAACAAATATTTACCAAAAACTCACTATGGACAATAATGGTGACAGGTGCTATAATTTAAAATACATCAGTTAATAAAAGATTACCTACTTGGCTGTATTTTCATAAGAGCCATATAGTAAATGGAAGTAAAGTTGCAGAGAAGATTACTACATAGCAAACAGGGTTTAACAGGAGACAGCAAAGGTAAGAAGACTAAAAATCCTTGTAAATGCCTTTTTCAATTAATTTTTCCTAAATGCCTGTGAAAAGAGGTGCTCTGTAGGCCAGAAAATAACTGTATTTTTGATTTATCCTTTTAAGCTTCTTGCTATTTTTAGGTCTAAAGAAAAAGAAAAAAATTAGGAAAAATATTTCTTCAATAAATACCTCAACAGGTCTTTTTCTTGAATCCTAACTACTGTCCTTTACTTAAAATTTTTTCTATTATCAAAGCCATTTTAAAGACCAAAAGACAATCAGAGATGCCAACAGAAGCTCTGGTGACAAGTTTTCCACTAAGTGCTCATCATAGCTATATTTTGGCAAACAAAACCAGCAACTATTAGGTTCATATTGGTTTCTTCAGCATAAACCATAGTGTTGGGCACTCAGTAGATGCCCATTAAACCGATACACAAACATTTTTAAGTTCTCAGTATCAGTGAATCAATTAAAATAGAGAGCCTTAACTGTCTTTGTAATACACTAGTATGATATGGGGGAGATTAGGGATGGAACAACACTTTGAAGAAGAGATTAGGGATGGAACAACACTTTGAAGAAGATGTTGTGAAATGTCATTAAGAACTCCAGAACACTGATATTTTGCTATGATAGCTCCTTCTCCTAATCCTAAAAGAATAATTAACAGTAAGCACAAAAGTTAACAGTAACTACAAATAATAATTTAAATTTTTAATAAATAAATAGCAATATAATTTACATCTAAATTTCTAGAAGAGGGACTTCCTTGGTGGTCCAGTGGTAAAGAATCCGCCTTCCAATGCAGCAGACGCAGGTTCAATCCCTGGTCAGGGAACTAAGATCCCACATGCCGCGCGGCAACTAAGCCCACGCACCTCGACAAGAGAGCCAACGCACCACAGCTACAGAGCCCATGTGCACTGGAGCCCTCGCGCCACAACTAGAGACAAAAATCCCACACATCGCAACTAAAGAGAAGCCCAAGTGCCACAACAAAGAGACCGTGCTCCGTAATGAAAGATCCTGCATGCCTCAACGAAGATCTCGTGTGCCACAATTAAGACCCAACGTAGCCAAAAATATAAGGTAGGTAGGTAAATAAATTTATTTATTTATTTATTTATTTATTTATTTCTAGAAGAACCCAGAAGAAAGAGAAGTATGCTTACCTGTGAGGGTCTTTTGAACTTGGTATAATGTATACACATTCCCTCTTGGTCAAAGTGCTTTCTATCCAGGATTTCTGGGACTAAAACAGAAAGTTTAAAAAAGATGGTTTATAAATTAACCAACTAATATTACAAGGAAAAATTTAATGATAAATACATTAAAATAATTTAATTCACTAAATATTTACTATATACAAACATGTTGACTGACGACAGCACACCTAAAATATTAGAATCATTCCATTTAAGTCCAGTGAGATTGAGATTACTAAATCAACAGTGCTATGCAGATACTGTGGCTTCAAATAACCAGAGAGGAGGGAAATCGAGTTTCAGCCAGAAACTTCAAGAGGGGCTGGTATGATCCTGGGAAGTGGATCATTTGAAGGCCAATTAAAAGTGACTGTCAGGGCTTCCCTGGTGGCGCAGTGGTTGAGAGTCCGCCTGCCGATGCAGGGGACACGCGTTCGTGCCCTGGTCTGGGAAGATCCCACATGCCGCGAAGCGGCTAGCCCTGTGAGCCATGGCCGCTGAGCCTGTGTGTCCTGAGCCTGCACTCCGCAACGGGAGAGGCCACAACAGTGAGAGGCCCGCGTACCACACACACACAAAAAAAGTGACTGTCAGATTCAACTAAAAATAAAATAAAACCTAATAATAGCTATACTCTGTTTGTAAGACAAATACCTAAAGCATAGGCCATGGAATGGCTAATGGTACAGGGACAGAAAGAGATATCAAGCAAATTCTAATCAAAAGAAAGACAATACTAAAAAAAAAAATAGATGCTAAACATCAATAGGGATAGTGCAGGTTATTGTATGATTTCAAATATTCACCAGACTACTACAACAATCTTAAATATGAATCACCAAATAAAGTAGTCTCAAAATGCATAAAGTAAAACCATCAATATGGAGAATAAGACAAATCTAGGACGACAGTGGAAGATTAACACATTTCGGTCAATTACTGTAAACCTGAAATAATTTCAAATTTAAAAGTTTTTTTTTAATTACTTTTTATACCACCACTTAAGCTTCTGCTGGATCCCTAGACTCTGTATCCTGCTATTGGTGATTGATTAAAAAGGGATGAGGTGGACTTCCCTGGTGGCTCAGTGGTTAAGAATCCACCTGCCAATGCAGGGGACACGGGTTCGAGCCCTGGTCTGGGAAGATCCCACATGCCGCGGAGCACATAAGCCCGTCCACCACAACTACTGAGCCTGCACTCTAGAGCCTGCGAGCCACAACTACTGAGCCTGTGTGCCACAACTACTGAAGCCCACACACTTAGAGCCCATGCTCTGCAACAAGAGAAGCCACTGCAATGAGAAGCCCGTGCACAGCAACAAAGAGTAGCCCCCGCTCACTGCAACTAGAGAAAGCCCGCATGCAGCAATGAAGACCCAAGGCAGCCAAAAATAAAATAAAATAAATAAATAAATTTATTTTTTAAAAAAAGGGATGAGGCATTACATACTGAGATAGGTGAAACTCCATAAATTCGGACTGAGTAGATTGAAGATCTTGAGCTTCATCCTCCACATAATATATATATTAGACATATAAACATTAAATATCTAATATATCTATAGATATTAGATATATATTAAATATAGATATTAGCACGCTCTCTCTCTCAAAATCTCTCGCCCCTATCTCCCTCTTTCTTACCAGTACAGTACAAAAAGGAAGAGCCTGTATTCCAAAAAGAAACCTCTAGGGAATTCTCTGGGGGTCCACTGGTTAGGATTCTTCTGTGCTTCCACTGCAGGGGTCATGGGTTCGATCCATGGTTGGGGAACTAAGATCCTGCAAGCCACCACCTTCTTTTTCTAACTAAAGTCTGGTAGTATTCCTTTGAAGAATCTGCTTCCCTACATACCCCTCGGGGGGGGGGGGGATAGGAATCTCTCCAGTTTTACTGTACTAGGAATACACCTAGCAAACGCAACCCTGATTCAATCCAATTCCCCATCTATTCCATAACTGCCTATATTAATATGACTACGGAAAAAAACAAACAAAACAACACCCTCTGGTTTCACTTTAAAGCCCTGACCACAAACCTCAAATGTCCCTTCATGATGCCCAACAGTCACACCATATTTCCCTGGTCCATTTTCTCATTCTTCTGTATGATTTCACACCACCTCCTCCTCTCCTCAAACCTCCAACACTCCTTCACCATTCTTACTCTCAAGTGATGACCTACTTCCCATTTCACTCAGAAAATTGAGCAGCAAGAAGAGAACTTCTACAAACCTCTACCACATCTGTCCACCAATGAGTATCTATACCCACACATTCTGCCTTCCTTCCTGTGACTGTGTTCCTATTTAAGTCTAATCACTCTTGTGCTCTAGACCCCATACCCTTACTAACTCTCCACCAGTTCTCCCTGATTTTTCCCCTTCTTTATTAACTTATTCCTATCAGCACATAACATGCTATTATTCTTCCCATTTTAAACACAACAAATTTTGCATGACTCCATTTGCCCCTCAAGCTAACACATAATGTTTCTGTCTCCATCTACAGTAAAGATCATTGGAAGAAGTGTTTCCCTCTTTTCTTCTCCTCCTATGCTTTCTAAAACCCACTCCAGTCAGACTTTCAAGGCAAGCACTCTCCTAAAATAAGTTTCAACAAGATCATCAACGATTTTCTCTAAATCCAAAGGTCAACTTTCAGGACTCATCTTCATTGATATATCAGCAGCATTTAACAATATCAACCATTCTTATCTTCTTAAAACATTTTCATCAGTTAGTTTGATTTTCTTCCCTTCACTGGCCACTCCATTGCTGATTTCTCCTCTTCTCCTCAATCTTTAGACTTCTTTTTTCCAATTATATTCACTCAGACTTTGGACTTCTTTTTTCCAGTTATATTCACTCAGACTTTGGACTTCTTTTTTCCAGTTATATTCACTCAGACTTTGGACTTTTTTTCCAGTTATATTCATTCTTTTAGTGCTCACATCCAGTTTGCCATCAATACACTGGATAACTCTCTAATTTGTATTTCCATGTCAGATCTTTCCCTGAACTCCATGCTCACATATCCAACTGCCTACTTAACAGCTTCATTTTGATGTCTAACAGGCATCTCAAACATAACATGGCCAAAACTGAGCTCATCTTTCACCCAAACACTATTTCTCATAAAGTCTTCCCCATCTCAGTAAATGGTAACTCTGTTCTTCCAGTTGTAATTCTTTCTTTTTTTTTTTTAAGGCAAAAAATCTTTTTCTTTTTTTTTTTGGCTGCATGGCATGCAGGATCTTAGTTCCCCAACCAGGGATCGAACCTGTGGCCCCTGCAGTGGAAGTGTGGAATCTTAACCAATGGACCGCCAGGGAAGTCCCTTAAGGCAAAAATTTTAATGTCATCTTTGATTTCCTCTTCCTATGTACTTCATATATAATCCCATGGCAAAACCTGTCAGCTTGCCTTCAAAACCCATCCAATATCCAACCACTTCTCACACCTCCACTGCTACTATTCTGGCCCAAGCCATCATCACCTCTTGCCTGGCTTACTGCAGAAACCACTGATGCCATCCTTGCCAAAAGAAATAAAATAATCTTTTTAAAACATTTTTATTTTATTTATTTATTTTTGGTCATGCCACACAGCATATGGAATCTTAGTTCCCTGACCAGGGATCGAACCCATGGCACCTGCAATGGAAGTGCAGAGTCTTAACCACTGGACCACCAGGGAAGTCCCTAAAGTAATCCTTTTAAAATATGTCATTATGTCACTTCTCTGCTCAAAACTCTCCAGTATTTTCACATTTTACTCAAAGAAGTTTTATAAAAGCCAAAGTCCTTACAATAATCTTTAAGGTCCTAGTGCTCTGCATCTCTGCATCCTGACTCATTACTTTCATTCTATCACCTCCTTCAAGTCTTTGAGCAAACATCACCTTTCTCAATGAGACTTACACTATTTAGGAATGCAATCTCCATCACCCCCTACTCCCTTATGCACCTGTAGAGCAATAGAACCATCCCCAGGATCACATTTAGAGCATTCTCCTGAGAACCAAAAGATCTGGCCATGTCAGTTAGACTGCTGGTATATTATTGCCATCCTGGCCCCTTCTCCCACTCCACAACCATAGTACACTGAAGGTAGGCAGAGCATCTGGACCTGAAGACATTTATTCATGTGACTTCTGCTTGTAACTTGAAAAAAATACCATTTGGTAGGCTGCTCTGACACGTGATAACGTGAGGTTGAATTTCTACCAAAACCAACTTAACCTACTGCTTTAAACTCATGAAATTTTCATTAAGCTCCTATTATTAAAAATGCAGGGTTTAGGGGTAGCACTAAAATTATACTGTAATTTATCATTTAAAGGGTTGCTTCTCTCTTCTAGAAAAAATTGGAACTGGTTTGAGAAGGAAAAACAGATTAGTGGTTGTACTTGCTGCTATATTTTTACTGGTTGTTAAAGCAAGACAAAGATTTGTTTGGAATTTCTCCCTGTGAGCTTCTTTGCAAACAAATGGCAATGACCACAGCTCAGTCTCATGCTATGGTAATGAAGTCCACCAAAATCAGATTCTAGAACTAGACGTTTAAGATATGCAAATAACCTACTAAAATAATGGCAATATACATGCATGAGAAGCACTCAGACTACTCCGGTACGAATTATATATATATGTTTTTAACTAAATCATTTGCAGTTCATGAGCATATGTCTAAAGCCTACAATATGAATGAAAGATGGGCAAAAAGGGAACACAACATGAGCAAATTTATTAATTAACAGTGGACCTTTCTAAGGAGTTCTGTCAAAGACAACCACTTGACAAAAGAGGAAAACATCTTAGGGAGAACTTGGAAATATATGGGCATAGATAAATGCTATGAAATGCAATCCTGTACAGTTCATATCCTCTTTTTTTTCTTTTTTTTTTAACCTCGTCTTTTTCTTGATAGGAAAACTAGAAAGAATAGAGTAGACTTAAACAACACTGTCAATCAATTTTACCTGATGGAACTTATAAAATACTCCACCCAAAATAGCATATACTGATTTAGGACTTATTTGCAAATAAGATAAAGGAGTCAGAAAACTCAACATTAAAAAAAAAAATCCAATTCACAAATGGAGAGACATGGAGAGACATTTCACCAAAGAGAATATGCTTACTTTACCAAATAAGTATAAGAAAAGGTGCTCAATTTCACTGGCTATTAGGGAAATGCAAATTTAAAACTACAATGCAATACCACTTCACAACCACTAGAAAGGCTTTAATCAAAGGCTGACAATACCCAGTGCAAGCACAGATGTATAAACTGGAATCTCATACTTTACTAGTCGGAATGCAGAATGGTATCAACACTTACAAAGGAAAAGTTTGGTTGTTTATTGAAATGTTAAACATAAACTTACATATGACTCCAAGATTCCATTCCTAACTATCTTCCCCCCAAAAATGAAAACATGTCCACACAAAGATTTGTATTTGAATGTTCTAGAAACATTATTCATAATAATCAACAAAGTGATATATCCATGCAATGATATATACTACTTAACAATAAAGAGGGACAAACTAAAGATAACACGCAACACTGCTGGACCTCAAAAACATTATGGTAATGGAAAAACCCAGACATAAGGTATTATGATTTCATTTACATGAAATTTCTAGAAAGGCAAAACCATAGAAACAGTAAGTTTAGTAATTACCTGGGGCTGAGAGTGAGAGCAGGGATAAACTGCAAACAAGTACAAGGGAACTTTGTGAGGTATCTAAAACTGGATTATGTTGGTTATAAAAGTAAATAAATTTATTAAAAACCATCAAATGAAAAAAAAAGAAAAAAAAACCCACCAAATGGGGAACTCCCTGGCAGTCCACTAGTTAGGACTCTGTGCTTTCACTGCCGAGAGCCTTGGTTCAATCCCTGGTTGGGGAACTAAGATCCCACGAGTCACACAGCATGGCCAAAATCAAACAAACAAAACAAAAAAACCCATCAAATGTGTATACTTACAAATGGCAAATTTTATAGTATGAGCATTATTCCACAACAAATCTGTTAAAAAGGAAGGGGAGGGTTACAAGACATGTAAAACAGAATGAGAAGATCAAACGTAAGTTTAATCAGAGCTCCAGAAAGAGAAAAGACAAGGTATGGGCAGAGACTTAGACATGAAAGTTACAAGACTGTCCAAAGTCACACAGCTAGTAGTTTACCCTGACTCCAAAGCCTCTACTAGCTTTCTTTTTTTAGCTTTTTAAAAGAAATTTAAGATAAGCATTTCAAAATCGTTTGATGATATGCTTTAAATAAGCACCTTTCTTACATCTTTTTTTGAAACCAATGAGTAGAAATATATTAATTACTTTCAAAAGTAGAATTCCTATGTAATCACTATGTATAGAATTTTCTGAACATGGAGAAAAATAGAAAGAACAGAGAGTTAACATACCTCTCCTAAAAGGTATTGTTAATTGCTAACTACTGCTAAGCAGTATTAGCTTTTCCCCTTTTCTTTCTCCAATTCCACTCCTCAGCAACAGTCTACCTGAAGCAACTCTAACTATAGCTATTCAAACCCAAGTGGCGATAGGGATGGAAGAATAATATCAATAGATTTCAAAATGACTGTTCTACAGCAACGAACTAATGCCCCAGTTAAGTCTAAATGCTGGCTTGTAAAACTTTGGATAGTTATTAATTGAAATACTCATAAAAGTGAAACACAGGTATATATACTTTTCATACCTTATGCCTTCCTATTAAATGTAAATATAAACATTTTCATTGACATTTTAATTTACATACGGAAGAAAAATGAATCCCAAGTAGCATTTAACATAAGAAATCATCAGAGCTCTCTTTAGGAAAATTAATCAGGGAGATAAGTAAAAGTAAGCTAGAGCCACCAGTCTTTTGGGGAGGGGCAATGGGAGCCTGGACTAGTAAAGGAATGGATACAACAGATAATTTCCAAATCCTTTATAGTTTAACACAATGCCTTACAAAAAAATAAACACTACAGATCAATTATTAATATAGTCCTGGTTTCTCATCCTTTCTTCAAATTCACCTCTGCAATTATTTGTCCAACAACAGACAACTCATCAGGGCCCAAAGGAACACCTTTCCCCTTAAACTGATGCTTCCTTCAACTTCCCCGCTTCTTAGAGAAGTATGGCTATACTCTAAATAGGCAATCAGTAAATTTTTTCTATTAAGAGCCAGATGGTAAATGTTTTAGGCTTTTTGAACCACATACTGTCTCCATCACCTATTCTTTGTTTTGTTTTTTAACCACTAAAAAACATAAGAACCATTCTTAGCTCAAGGCCATACAGAACAGGCCTTGGCCAGATTTGGCATACATAACATAGTTTGCCAACTCAGGCTCTAAATCCCACAAAAGCTTCCCACAAAAAAATCTCACCATTCCACTGAGTCAATTCAATCTAACAAGTACGTGCCAAGCCCTTCAGATTCTTCCCCTACACTGTTTCTTGGATATTACTAATGTCCCTTCTACCAGCCCTACAATCCCAAAAGATCCTTGTATTAAGAGTTGCTTTCTAGAGGAGGAACCAAGATGGCGGAGCAGAAGGACGTGCTCTCACTCCCTCTTGCGAGAACACCAAAATCACAACTAGCTGCTAGACAATCATTGACAGGAAGACACTGGAACTCACCAAAAAAGATACCCCACATCCAAAGACAAAGGAGAAGCCACAATGAGACAGTAGGAGGGGTGCAGTCACAGTAATATCAAATCCCATAACTGGTGGGTGGGTGAATCACAGACTGGTGAACACTTATACTACAGAAGTCCACCCACTGGAGTAAAGGTTCTGAGCCCCACATCAGGCTTCCCAACCTGGGGGTCCGGCAATGGGAGGAGGAATTCCTAGAGAATCAAACTTTGAAGCCTAGGAGGAATTGATTGCAGGACTTCGACAGGACTGGGGGAAACAGAGACTCCACTCTTGGAGGACATACACAAAGTAGTGTCCGCATCGGGACCCAGGGGAAGGAGCAGTGACCCCAGGGTAGAAAGAGACCTACCTGCTAGTGTTGGAGGGTCTCCTGCAGAGGCGGGTGTGGCTCTGTTTCACCGTTGGGACAAGGACACTGTAAGCAGAAGTTCTGGGAAGTACTCCTTAGCATGAGACCTCCCAGAGTCTGCCATTAGCCCGACCAAAGACCCCAGGCAGGTTCAAAGGTTGGGTGGCCTCAGGGAGGGAACCCAGCCCCACCCATCAACAGTCAAGTGGATTAAAGTTTTACTGAGCTCTGCCCACCAGATCAACAGTAACCTCTACCCACCACCAGTCCCTCCCTTCGAGCCTCTTAGATGGCCTCATCCACCAGAGGGCAGACAGCAGAAGCAAGAAGAACTACAGTCCTGCAGCCTGTGGAACAAAAACCACATTCACATAAAGATAGACAAGATGAAAAGGCAGAGAGCCATATACCAAATAAAGGAACAAGATAAAACCCCAGAAAAACAACTAAATGTAGTGGAGATAAGCAACCTTCCAGAAAAAGAATTCAGAATAATGATACTGAAGATGATCAAGGACCTCGGAAAAAGGATGGAGGCAAAGATCGAGAAGATGCAAAAAATGTTGAACAAAGACCTAGAAGAATTAAAGAACAAACAAACAGAGATGAACAATACAGTAACTGAAATGAAAACTACACTTGAAGGAATCAATAGCAGAATAACTGAGGCAGAAGAACAGATAAGTGACCTGGAAGACAGAATGGTGGAATTCACTGCTGCGGAACAGAATAAAGAAAAAAAAAATGAAAAGAAATGAAGACAGCCTGAGAGACCTCTGGGACAACATTAAACGCAACAACATTCTCATTATAGGGGTCCCAGAAGGAGAAGAGAGAGAGAAAGGACCAGAGAAAATATTTGAAGAGATTATAGTCGAAAACTTCCCTAACATGGGAAAGGAAACAGCCACCCAAGTCCAGGAAGAACAGCAAGTCTCATACAGGATAAACCCAAGGAAAAACAT